>NC_136990.1:3889774-4019774 GCF_032717465.1 Coenobita brevimanus
AAGCATTTGGTCTGACGTGGCTTAAGCATCAGGTAATGTTTACATGAAAGAAAAAAAACAACTGCTCTAAAGAAACAAAAATTAAAGATGCTACGAGGTCACAAAGACGTCGAGCCCAAATCTGCGCTTGATTCGTGATGCTTGATCGATCTAAACCAATATTAGATAACTTGTTCCCAGACCCAAGAACAGCATAAACGAGTATGTCACTTTTGCTACAGATGATTCAAGTAGTCATAACATACAGTAATCATTAACATCGATACATACACAGATACAAAGAAACGGATTCGATTACAAAAGCTATACATTCTCTTAACACAGATGCGTAGATACACACTCCATCACATTACCCAGCCTTTGTCATCGCTGGAGTCATGAAGAGATATGAACACAACGTACAAGGCGGCCAACCTTTCAGCAAAATGCATCCAACCTACACTTACAGAGTCACAGATTTCCCCCCTCTGTCGCTAATCCTTTCCTAAGACCTGGCCTCTGTAACCCACCAGAACAAATAAGGGAGCTCACGACACACTACTGTAAAAGGCAGCCTGAATAAGAGGCTGCAAGGATGACTGTAACTAACACTGGGGGTTCATTAGGCCTGCACTTCACCCTAGTACAGTGAACAGAAGCTACTGGAAGTGGTGAGCTATACTTTCTTTACTCTTACTTGGCTTAAAATTGCCATCTCTCCATCTTGAATGCCGAGTTGTAACAAGAGATTAACACTAAATTATGGTGCTAGTCAGGAAGAAGTGCTATGGAAAGGATGTAGAGCCACAGCACTGTCTTTTTCTACCACTGAGCTTCATAAAATAAGCTGCAAACGGATGACAATCTTGGCCAAGTTAAGGTGAGAAAAGAATAAACATTTACTGGCTTGTTGATCTCTCAGCCTAATTATGTCAGGAGAGTTAATCTCCTACTCACTCTTGGCCAACATAGTCTGACAAGATTCTCTCTCTCACACACACACACACACACACACACGCACACACACACATACCTTACGTGGGAAGACTGAAGACTATTCTGTTATCTAGCATGGGCGGGAGAAAAACGGAAAAGAATGTGAAAGGACTAAAATGTTCACCATCGTATGTGATGAAAGTTTTCTGATACGCTCACTACAGACACGCCACGTCCTTAAAAATATCCTCTCTAAAATTTTCGGCTTCAATATTCTGAATATCTGGTCCAAAAAAGGGAAGGAAAAAAGGAAAAATCTATTACTCTCTGGCCGGGACGTGGAAAGGTCTAAGGTTAACTTGCTAAAATCCAGACTGGCTAGGATTCAAGATATTTAGCATTTCTAGGCCAAGTTAGAAAGAAAAGAGTATTGTAGTCTCACATACATGGAAACATGAAGCAAATATCTGCCGTCGACTGTGCAAATATGGCGTGGGAAATAAACAAGGCAACAGCACACACTTGACATCACATCGTAGACATAAACATAGGCTGAGAAAAGTTTACATTATACATCATGTTTTTTTATTACTTCCACGTCAGCACTGTGGAGGGTTGGTCAAGGCAGGGGAGTATATTTGTGGTCAGTAGTCCTTTACACGTCTGAATATGTGCTGCTGCTGCTGGTGGTGGGGAGGAATATCTTCACGTGACGGCATCAGTATGACAGGGCGGTGGAGCTTCCCTGTTTTACAAATGCCCCTCAGTTACCTCTCTATCCCTCAGAAAGGATGGTGATCTACGGTAGGGTAACTTCAGTCTGCAGTCCACCAGGTTCTCGGTCAAGTGAGACTGGGATTGTAAATACTACTATCATTACTATAATACTACTACTACTACTGCAATAACACTCGATGGTTTCTCTAAGCTGTGAGAAAACCCGGGAGTCAAAGGTTTAACAGACATAATCGCCGCTAAAATTACTGTAATAGCGATGCCAGGGAGACAAATGAACACCATGACTCAGGCTGCAGGAACAGTGATGGTAAGTGGTGGGTGAAGAGAGCAGGGCAAAAAAGAGCAAAGCAGGGCAGGGAAGGGCAGCGTAGAAGAAGGCAGGGGAAGTGTTGGGCAGGGCAAGGCAGGGCAGAGCAGAGGGAGGGCAGGGCAAGGGGAGGGTACAGTAGGATAGAGCAGGGCAGGACAGGGGAGGGGAGGCTAGGACAGATAGGCTGTGCACGCGGCTGGTCACATCTCCTCTTAACGGGATTAATGAGAACAGTAAACAGAGGAGACTATAATATGCCCCCATTAATTAGGACTCACAGCCATCTCAGCATCTTGGGGTACTGAGGTGTATGAAGAGATTAACACTAGAATATGGTGCTAGTCACGAAGAAGTGCTCTGGAGAGGAGATGGGGCCGTAGTACTGTCTTATTCTGTCACTGAGCTACGGGAAATAGGCTGCAATATTACGACCATCTCGGCCTAGTTAAAATGAATGAACTATAGTGAGTGATAAAGGGGAGAGAATGGCAGAGAAAATGTAGGAGAGAGAGAGAGAGAGAGAGAGAGAGAGAGAGAGCTGAGTACATAAAAAACAGACAAAATCAAGAACATACGAGGAGAAGGCGCCGTAAGATACCGAACGAGGCACAGACAGACAAGCAGGAGGTGGTAGTTCTTGTATTACCAGTCCAATGGGGGAAAAACTAGACATCAAAGCGAAGTTAATTGGCAGGGAGGCCGTAAAGATAAGGCCCAATCAGACACGAGTTCCTTTAAAAACAATCACTTACATATATTTCTTCTGGGGCTGCGGGATCAGACTGCTACTTACCTTCACTCCTTGTCAAATATTTCTCAATCTATGTTCAGAGAAATTAGTACGCTCTCTTGACATGTGCCTGAGGCTCCGTTTGATAGGGTTTGCTGTTTGTTGGCTTAGGTTTCGTAACACTTTCCTCTAAGCGATTTATTTTGTAATTACTCGTATTCCTCAATCCACTCTCAGAGAAATTAGCGCCACTCCAACCTGACATCATCATCAGAATCATCACCTTCATCTCTCTCTCTCTCTCTCTCTCTGTAACCAAAACAGATCAATTTCGCGGTCATTTTATTGGCAGGCAAGTTCCACAGCATGTTGCTCAAACACCTTAACCATACTCTTTTTACTCTGACTAAAATTGCCATCTTTCCATCTTAAATGCTGAGTTGCAACAATAGATTAACACTAAAATATGATGCTAGTCACGAAGAAGTGCCATGCAATGAATGTAGAGCCGCAACATTGTCTTTTTCTGACCAGTACAGGTTAAAAAAAAATGGCATACTAAAATTACACTTACTTCATTGTTACGCCTCATTGGCCGTGTGTGTGTGTGTGTGTGTGTGTGTGTGTGTGTGTGTGTGTGTTAAAAGAAAAGCATTTCAGTTATTGGTTGTGCTTGTATTACTTCGTGTTTGTGGATGTGTGTGTGTGTGTGTGTGTGTGTGTGTGTGTGTGTGTGTGTGTGTGTGTGTGTGTGTGTGTGTGTGTGTGTGTGTGTGTGTGTGTGTGTGTGTAGGCAGTCACTTTTTCACACCTTCTGAAATGCCAGTAGCTTCTGAACTAGGCCTATGTGTCAGTCAACTCTGGAACTGTCTTCATCTGTCTGTATTTCCTTCTGTCTATGATCTCCAGTCTTTTAAAAGCAATGTGTCCAGGCATCTCGAAATGAACAGATCTTGAATTTTGCTTTTTTTTTTCTTGGAGGGAACAAACGTGCTATCTACCCTTTAGTTCCTTCTTCCTTGCAAAAAAAAAAAAAAAAAAAAAAAAAAAGAGGCCACCTTTTCTTTCCCATGCGGTCAGATTTTTTAATTTCCCGGCCTCTGGTATACACTGAGTTGGAGATTAAATTACTAACCGGCAGACGTTAAGTATAGCAATTAGCTGAGCTGGCTGAATCTCACTGCCGTCTTTGGAAACTGATCTTATGAGAGATAATTACTTGTTGGAAGAAGCTGACTGACCTTATACATGCAAGAAATAGTACTCGCACAGGCACAGATGCAGGCACACACACACACACACACACACACACACACACACACACAGAAGTATAGATAGACACCTGCACAGATTCACACACACACACACACACACACACACACACACACACACACACACACACACACACACACGAAATTTATAATTACATCCACGACTTTGCTTCTGGATCTCCATTAATTAGCCGCGAAATTGTTGGGACTGAATCATTGTGTGTGTGTGTGTGTGTGTGTGTGTGTGTGTGTGTGTGTGTGTGTGTGTGTGTGTGTGTGTGTGTGTGTGTGTGTGTGTGTGTGTGTGTGTGTGTGTGTGTGTGAGAGAGAGAGAGAGAGAGAGACCTGGAAAGATTCTGATCCCTCCTACCCTCGTCTTTCCTTCAAAAACCAGGCACATCTGTATAACGGGGCAGTGGAGCAGCTGGACTATATCAATGCCACCACGTGAAGGCGTCCCTCTCCAATATCCAAAGCCGTCCTGAGGCTAATGGGAGTTAGGATCAATCTACACGTTAAAAAATAGTGACTACCAATTAGATTCTGTTAATATATCCTTCACTGACTAGTAATAGATGCTTTATCAACTGGCAACTCCTCCGCTGCCCAGTCTCGATGGCCAATATATCATCTATCGATAAAAAAAAAGGTTAATTTGCATATTCAATTATCAGTCGATCCTTGTGTGATGTAGAAAGCTTATGTTTATGAATTGGCTGTCATATCAGAGTCAATGCTTTGTTCGGCCCTTGAATGCGATGTCTTCTTTCATTCTGCTAAGGCTATGTGGGGACAGACTGACTAGGAAAGTGTATAAAAGTGATGTGTACGGGGGAAGGGAGAGGGACTGACTAGGAGGGTGAGTGTGAGGTGTAAGGGGGAAGAGAGAGGAAGCAACAGAGGATGTGATGGACAGATGGGATGAGAGTAAGGCGGTGAGAATTCGAGAGGATGGCAGAAGACAGTGTAGCATGGAAGCTGTTTATTTATGGCCACTTCTTCCTAGATTAAGGCGTCCGGCTATAGATAAGTGGAAAGAATAAAACAAGACGATTTGACCCATTTTAGATGTGTGTGTGTGTGTGTGTGTGTGTGTGTGTGTGTGTGTGTGTGTGTGTGTGTGTGTGTGTGTGTGTGTGTGTGTGTGTGTGTGTGTGTGTGTGTGTGTGTGTGTGTGTCATAACAGGATGTACAGCCAGGTGGTTTATACTGGCAGCGTCACTAGCGACCTCTGAGTCATGCATATTAAACCAGCACATATGTGTGAGGCGGTGAGAGGCTTACAGGAATATACTTGCCCACACTGCTGTACCTCTCACCCACCACAATGATTAGCCTACTAATTTGCATAGAAGGAAACGACCTAGGTATTGATAGATTTAGATAGACATAATGTGTGTGTGTGTGTGTGTGTGTGTGTGTGTGTGTGTGTGTGTGTGTGTGTGTGTGTGTGTGTGTGTGTGTGTGGTGACTGAACCGACGGAATCACACACAGCCCCCCCCCCCTACACACACCACCCACCACACACACATCCCCTCCCCTCCACACAGCATGTTTTAATGTGCTATTCTCCGAGGTAATGCAGTAGGCCTGGCCATAATTCTGTACAAAATCCCACTCTGTTTAAGCCACTGTCGGCCAAAAACTGGATGTACTCAGGGATCCCGTGCCTTTGCTTGTTAGGAGACTGTGGGGTATTGATTAGAGCACCTGGCATGAAATTGGAAGAACGGGATTTGATCTTGCAGTCAGACCGTTAGATAAAACTGGTTAACGTATATCCTTGTTGGCCCTTCATTAAACATTTACCCTTTTAACATTAACTTGGCCTAAAATTGCCATCTGTCCATCTAGAATGCTGAGTTGTAACAATGAATTAATACATGAATCTAATGCCAATCACGGAGAAGAGCTTAGGAAACTAAAGACTTAGTAGGAACATGAGTTTTCTTGGTCGGCTGATAACATTAACTTGGCCTAAAATTGCCATCTGTCCATCTAGAATGCTAAGTTGTAACAATGAATTAACACAAGAATATAATGCCAATCACGAAGAAGTGCTTAGGAAACTAAAGACTTAGTAGGAACATGAGTTCTCTTGGTCGGCTGATAGTAATTTATACATAGCACATTTAAACAAAACAGGTTAAAGTTGAAAGTCATATATTCTGGACAAGATTCATAAATTGATATGCTTCAGACAATTCCTTGCTGGCGCCACAGAGATCCTGGGCTTGAGATTTAAAGACGTTTATGGCTAATAATGTATACTGTTCAAGCATTACTAATAGAGAATAAAGAGGTAAACAGCTGGAAGCCAAATGATAAGGAGTAAGAAGGATAGTCTGGACACACACACACACACACACACACACACACACACACACACACACACACACACACACACACACACACACACACACTCTCTCTCTCTCTCTCTCTCTTTCTGTGTGTGTGTGTGTGTGTGTGTGTGTGTGTGTGTGTGTGTGTGTGTGTGTGTTTTACTTATCACCTCTCCTGACGATATAGGAAGCCAAATGAAGGGAGTAGATCGATTCCAACACATACGATACTGAGAATAACTGGTAAGTGATGACGATCGTCATCCACTCACTCGGTGTAGTGCTGCCTACTTTTTCCTTCGCTTTTATCATTCTCTGTCTGTGCCTGCTCTCCTCTCTCCCTATTTTTCCCGTCTTTTCTGTCATCTTTTATTACTCTTCTTCCCACTTTAGTCGGCTCTACACTGAGTGAAAGCCTATTGGTTTTCTGTAATCCCATTTACCATCCTGGGTGGTAACCATATAACCAGATAATGGAATGATATGGAGCCTGCTATGGTGCCCTGTTAACTTGGTGGAGACGCAAATGCAGCGTCCATCCGGGAACCAAACCTCCACCCTCTTCCCCAATCCCCGCTCTGGAAAGGCGCTATCCGCTGCGGGGGAGCATTGGTTCACTGCATGGGACGGCCTTGCAGGGGCCGCTGCTTGCCTGCAGTTGATGAGTCTACTCGACCACACAGACCGGGGTTACCCTACAACAACAGCAACTGGGAACAACTTGAAGATGCACTTTTTGCCCGTATAATTTTCACTGCATTCCTCAAACCCTCAGACCGTCATTATAGCACCTCGCAAAACACCAATGCATAGACCCCGAGCAAGACATCCATATACGGGAGACACTCGCTGGTCTGGCAAGAACTTCTGTTAATGCTTTATCTCACAGCATCTCGGAGCAGAATTTAAACGGACGGATCATGCAGAACCTGTTTTTATACGAATCTCGATACTCTGTTTTCTTTAACTGGGCGTAAAATTGTCTTCCCTCCATTTTAAATGCCGAGGTAGAGCAATAGATCCTAATCACAAAGAAGTGCGATGGAAAATATGTAGAACTTGATACTGTTTCATTCTGTCAGTGAGGTACATGAAATAGGATGCAAATAACAGAAAACTGACAATTTAAAGTGAATGAACTACAGGTGTGGTAGTATACGGAGATAGGATGGGTTGAGGGAGTGGGGTTGGTAAAGGGAAAGGAATGGGTTGGGGAAGAGAGGGGAAGAAAGTGGGGAAGAGAATGGGTAGTTGGGGATGTAGCGGAGGGAAAAGATAGATTTGGGGAGTGGGAGAGGGGAGGGGATGGATTTGGGGGGTGGAAGAGGGGAAAGTGGGGAGGTTGGAGAAGTGGAGAGAAAGGTGGTAGAAGAAAATGATGTCAGGAGGAATGAAGAGAGAGGTAGAGAGGTGGAATGAGGTCAGGAGGAAAAGATGTGCCGATTGGGGTGAGGTCAAGACGAAGGGTCATTTTCTAAGTAGCATTGTAGTCTTCGTAGTAGCTCTCCCTCACCGATTTATTTATTTATTTATTATTATTTTTTTTTTGAGTCCTGATTACCCTCTTTTACGTTATTGCTGGATCAATGTCAATATTAAAGCTTCACATGCCAACACCAGGAGCCTCATATGCCAACACCAGAAGCCTTATATGCCAACACCAAGAGCCTCATATGCCAACACCAGGAGCCTCATATGCCAACACCAAGAGCCTCATATGCCAACACCAAGAGCCTCATATGCCAACACCAAGAGCCTCATATGCCAACACCAAGAGCCTCATACGCCAACACCATGAGCCTCATATGCCAACACCAAGAGCCTCTTATGCCAACACCAAGAGCCTCATATGCCAACACCAAGAGCCTCATATGCCAACACCAAGAGCCTCATATGCCAACACCAGAAGCCTCATATGCCAACACTAACAGCATCATATCTCTCATCTGCCAACACCAGGAGCCTAATCTACCAACACCAGTAGTCTAATCTTCATTTTCTGCCAACACCAGGAGTCTCATCTGCCAACACATTGCCAACCCCCAGTAGGCAGGGAGGAGGGGCGGTGCTGGATAAAGTCTGCTGTAAGCCTGATAAATTGAGGCGATCCAGCTGTTGGCATACACACAGGCGGAGTGTGTTGAGCATATTTTACACTCACACACACACACACACACACACACACACACACACACACACACACACGCACACAATGTACACCTACCCATACATGCACACACGAGCAAGCACGCACATACACACAAGCACAGAAACACACACGCAAGCGCGCAAACACGCAGGCACACACTCACGCGCCAACGCACACACGCGCACGAGAGAGAGAGAGAGAGAGAGAGAGAGAGAGAGAGAGAGAGAGAGAGAGAGAGAGAGAGAGAGAGAGAGAGAGAGAGAGAGAGAGAGAGAGAGAGAGAGAGAGAGAGAGAGAGAGAGAGAGAGAAACTTGATCACCAATAACATGGCCAGGCACCAAGACACCGTTCCTGGCAATTCTCCAAGGAAACCCATCGCAGGTAGCGGGAGAGGGACGCCTTCATGTGGTGGCACTGATATAACCCGGTCGTTCAACTGCCTGGATATACAAAAGTCCCTCAACTACCTCCCTACACCCCGCAAAGGAGGATGGTGAACTGCAGATCAACTTAACGCTTCACTCCACTGGGCTAACGTTTCAGATGAACTTGAGGTTACAGTTACTACTACAACTACAATTACTACTACTACTGCTGCTACTACTTCTACTGCTACTACTACCAGCTGTTGTAGGCTCTTCGTCAGCGTCAATTATTAGGTCTAGAATATATGACTGCCTTACGTAAGACAAGGTAGACATGGTACAAGATGCCAGTTCCTTTGAAAAACATATTTGATGGACAGAGGTATTAAGGTCACTATGCCAAGGTGAGGCCCAAGCTAGCAAGGTAAAGAAGTAGCTACGTAACAGTGCTCCTTGTCAGAGACGCATCTGTACGGAAAGAGCCCAGGATAATGTTAAAGAGGATGTGCGGGTGTAATGATATATAATTTCCTCTGTAAAAGACGATAGAAAGTATAGTCCTTCTACCCTAGCCTGGCCCAGATTTTCGTCCTTTTTTAGATTATTTCACGCAGGTCAGTACCAGAAAAGACAATGTTACTGCCCAACATCCTTTTCATGGGATTCCTTCGTGACAAGCAGTGTATTCTAGTGATAATCTATTGTTATAACTCAGCATTCAACATGGAGACATGGCAATTTTAGGCCAAGTCAGAGTAAAATGAGGATAGCATAAAGGTCTGTTTGCTAGTAAGAGTGAGGAAATGTTGGCAGTAGCTGATCTCCTACAGAGGGATGCATCTGGAGTGAAAAGCAATGAGATACTGATGTCTTAGTTTAAGCAGAGTAGGCCTACGTAATAAATGTATATGAGGGTGTATTGAAGAGTGTATGAATGTAAATTATGAAGCATATGAATGTCAATGGGTGGCAGAGCTTAGGTCACTGTGTTGATGATTTAAGAAAAGGGAAGTGAGGTTGCGATAGGATGATAAGTAATAAAAGACATCTGTTCCTTTGAAACATCGGATGCATAGTATCTCCAATGTTATTTGAGGTTTGGGAGAGCGAGGAGATTGACAGCTGGTGTGGAAATGATACGTAATTAAGGATCTGATGGTCCGTAGCGCTGATGTCACTGTGTTGGTGAATTGGGCGAAAGGGAGATTGACAGCTGGCGTGAGGATGCTTGAAGGCTCACTACTGGGGAAGGTGTGATCAGCGTGGCCTTGTGACTGGCCGAGTGTGACGGAGTGAAGGGTGCTGGTGGGGCGGTGACGAGAGGGGGACGGGGTGACAGGGGGTGTGGTAGGTGATGGGTGCTGGTGGGGCGGTGATGTGAGGGGGACGAGGTGACAGGACGTAGGGGTGGGCAGGGAGGGAAGATAGCTGTCTACTGGGAATGACAGCTCATGGAGAGGTATGGTATAATTAGACAGACGGTAAAAAGAAATGACCAAGAGAGGCGTGAGTGACGGAGCGATGGGCAAGGGGAAAAGGGGCCCGTGTGTGGGAATGAAGGTAGAATAGTTGAATAGACTCTGAAAATACATAACGAGAGAGAGAGAGAGAGAGAGAGAGAGAGAGAGAGAGAGAGAGAGAGAGAGAGAGAGAGAGAGAGAGAGAGAGAGAGAGAGAGAGAATGGGTGGTATGTGACAAGAAAGACAGGTGACGAGTAAGAGTGAGATGGTCAGAGGAAGGGGGCCGTCTAGCGAAATTGACAGCGCATGGAAACGTATAGGATAATTGAGCAGACGGAGAAAAGACCTGACAGAGAGATGGGTGGTATTTGACAGGAAAGACAGGGGATGAGTGAGAGTGGGGCGGTAGATGTAGATGATCCAGTACGACGAGTGAAAATGGTGGGTGGGAGAGAGAGACAGAGGTTAAAGCTTGAATTCTTTGTTTCCTCTAACGTTTCGAGTTACACAGACCCTCTGAAGATGGGTTCTGTGTAGCCTAAAACAGAGAAAATAAAGAATTCAAGCTCTGTCTCTCTCCCACCCAACATTTCCAGTAGGCACAGAGTTTATCGTGGCTGGCTGCTGGGGAGAGGCAAAAGGAGAAATGGTTTAGGGAAGGGGGCCATCTGGTGAGACTGGCGCTTTGTGGAAAGGGTAAGTGAAAGGGATGGCTGAAGAGACGGTGAAGAGGCACGTTAAGGGATGATTGAAAGAAGGATGGTAGGTGAAAAGGAGACAGGTGAAGAAAGGTGTTTACGTGACAAGATGGACAGATACTGATAGAGGGGCAGAGACGCGAGCTGGGTAGGCCATAGACGCGTGGAAGATACAGGTGGTTTGTTTATTGATGGAACTACGTCTCGTATTCTCGTAGGTAAAGGAAGCTCCCTCCCACCTCCTCCATAGCGATTTATTCATGGATACGGCCGGTTGATATGTTTACATGTTACTTATGCAGAGTATGGTGGTACTGTAATGAGTTGGATAACACAGAAGAGGAAAGCAAGGCGTAATAAGTAAAATCAAGGAGAATCATAAATAAATACTCATTAACCTTTCCTCCCTCTCCCTTTCTCCACCCCGGCTGTAGCCTTGATCTGCGCACCCTAGGACTAGATACGAATCACTTGGCTTTATGACAGATGTGTGATAGTAGCTGTATGGTGGTGGTGGTAGTGACAGGGGTAGTGGTGGTGGTGGTAGGGATAGTGGCAGTAGTGGTGGTAGGGATAGTGGCAGTAGTGGTGGTAATGGTAGCAGTTGTGGAGCGGTAGTAGTAGCCTAGTGGTGGTGGTGGTGGTGGTGGCGGTAGCAGCAGCAGCAGAAGTAGGCAGCGTTGGTAGGACTAGGTGTTTTTTTTTTTTATGCAAGAAAGAAGGAACCAAAGGCCAGGAGTCCGCAAAATGTTCCTTCCAAGAAAAAAAAAAAAAACAATACAAAAGAGAGCCAAATTCAAGATCCGTTCATTTCGAGATGCCTGGACACACTGTGTTTAAAAGACTGGAGATCATAGGAAGTAAGATATACAGACAGAGGGAGACAGTTCCAGTGTTGACCTGTTGCATAAATGAAAGACTGGGAGTAACGGTTAACTCTTGCATTAGAGAGCTGGACAGAAAAGGGATGAGAGTTTGGTAGAAGTTGTCGTGAGCGGTAGAAGTAAGTGGGAGATGAACATTGTTAGTAGGCAGGTGAAGATGCAGTTGGCAGCAGTTTGCACGAGACAGCTGGGTTGGCAGGAGCAAGCACGGTAGGGAAAGTAAACAGGGGTAGGCAGGGTGGGGGGAGTAAGCAAGAGTAGGCAGGGTGGGGGGAGTAAGCAAGAGTAGGCAGAGTAGGGAATGTAAGCAAGGGTAGGCAGGGAAGGGAGAGTAAGCAGGGGTAGGCAGGGTAGGAAGAGTAAGCAGGGGTAGGCAGGGTTGGAAGAGTAAGCAGGGGTAGGCAGGGTTGGAAGAGTAAGTAGGGGTAGGCAGGGTAGGGAGAGTAAGCAGGTGTAGGCAGGGTAGGGAGAGTAAGCAGGGATAGGTGGGGTTGGTAGTACGAAGGAGCGGGCGGGGTTGGCAGGAGGGAAGGCGCTGACAGTGAGTAAGCAGACCACACCCTCCCTCCAAGCTACTGCTGCTTAGAAACAATCTCCCTTAGGCTCCTCTTCAGGGTGGTACAGCAGATTTCGTAACACCTCTCCCTCCCCGATTTATTCTTGCCCATTGCACATTTAAATCCTACTTTACTTTACTGATGCCCTGATGAGGAATGTAGATGTGATGACTCTGTGCACCCTGGATGAAGCTAAGCAACTGCGGCTTCCACCCGGGGGCCAATAACCCCAGATTTCCATGCACCTCGCCGTGGGGAAGGACCCTAGTCCGACCCTGGGGAGGAGCTGTCCACCACAAGGGGGCGCTGATCCCCTACACGGTGTATGTACTGTACTGTACCTGTAGGACGGCCCCACAGAAGCAGTTGCTTACCTGTGGTCGACGAGTCTGTTCGCCCAGACTGAATAATATCAACTCAGGTGAATATCATCGTCCAACATGAATAGTGCCAGTTACGTGGAAGATATCGTATAACATTAATATCGTCCAACACGAGAGAGAGAGAGAGAGAGAGAGAGAGAGAGAGAGAGAGAGAGAGAGAGAGAGAGAGAGAGAGAGAGAGAGAGAGAGAGAGAGAGAGAGAGAGAGAATTGTAATATGTAAAAGAATCTACTGGAATTATCTCACACACACACACAAAAAAAAAAAAATTAGTACTGTATATTAAATGGCCAGTCAGAGATGAGTGATGGTGATCGAGGGTGACAAGAAAGAAGTAATTAGTCTGTGTGCTTCAACCTGTTTAGATAGGGAGTGTCTGCGTGTCAGGGAGGCAGCCATCACTGTCAGCCACCCTTATAAAGACAAAGAAAAAAGACACAGAGAAGAAAGAATGATACCACAAGCGTTATGCAAAGATTTTCTGTGTGGGAATCAGGAAGGGTGAGCTGGAAGGAAGGAAGGAAGGAAGGTAAGGGGAGAAAGAAAGGAAGGAAGGGGATGAAGGAAGGAAAGAAGGAAGGAAGGAAGGGAAGAGAAGGGGAGGAAGGAAGGAAGGGAAGGGGAGGGGATGAAGGAAGGAAGGAAGGGAAGGAGATGAAAGAACGAAGCAATGACTGAAGCAAAGGAGGAAGGAGGAGGGCAGTGTGCGAATCAAGGAAAGAATTAAACTCTCAGAGCAAGATGGAGCTTGTTTTCATCCTTGTCAGTCATCTTTAAAAAAAAATAAAAAAAGACAAGGAAAAAAATGATATCACACGCGATATTTAAAATTTTCTGTGATAATCAAGCCTCAAAGCAAGACAGAGTTTATTATCTAGCCTCGTTACTGCCAGGCGTCTCTCTCACTCTAATTGCATACGTCTAGTGGCAGCAAGTCCAATTACAAGAACAAAAGTCCCCCAGAACTGAGCTAGATTCGTATTCTCGGCTGTTAATGAAGCTCCCTAGCACCTCTTCCTTACTGATTTATTTCTGGACACGGCTGGCTAATATCGTACTGTACGTTGTTTATGCAGAGTATAGTGAGAAATATTTAAGTAACACAGGGGAGGACTTTAAGGTGAACAAGCAATATAATTCGCTTAGGAACCGGTGTTAGGGAGCTTCCTTAACTTTGCCCAAATCCTCGTCCTCTTGGAGCTTATTTCACATTGCTCAGTGGCAGAAAAAGACTATACCGTGGCGCTACGTGCTTTCCGTAGCACTTCTTCGTGATTAACTTAAAATTCTAGTGATAATCTATTGTTATAACCCAGCATGCAAGATGGAGGCAATTTTAGGCCAAGTTAAAGGGAACAGAGTATATGCGAAACAAAAACAACATTATCAGTGAGGTTTGTGTCACATATCTTGAAGTTGGCTCCACGTTACCTTGTTTTTGCTTTTCTTTTCTTTTCTTCTCTCTCTCTCTCTCTCTCTCTCTCTCTCTCTCTTGAGGGAACAATCGTGCGGACTTCTGGCCTTTGGTTCCTTCTTCCTTACATTAAAAAAAAAAACTCTCTCGGTAGGAGGAATACGATACCAAAGACCTTATCACATTTAACGGGGGAAATTCCAAACCCATCACTTCCCCTGAGACGCACCATTAATCTATTGGGCTCCAGCTGTCTATCTATCAGGGATGCTGCCGCCACTGGTTTCTTAATCAACTCGCTTCTCTCTCATTATCTCCCTCAACTTTCCCCTCCTCTTCCTTGTCTTCCCTCTACTTGTTTTCCTCTAACCGTCTCTCCATGTTCTCCGTCGCCTGAGCTATTTCTTCATTTCCTTCTCCATCTGCCTCTTCCTCCTCCTCATCATCATCGTCTTCCTCTTCCTCCTCTTCTTCCTCCTCCTACAACCTCATCATCATCATCGGCTTCCTCCTCCTCCTCCTCCTCATCATCATCATCATCGTCTTCCTCTTCCTCCTCCTTATTATCATCATCATCACCTTCCTCTTCCTCCTCCTCCTCCTCCTCATCATCATCATCATCACTCCCTTCTGCTTCGTCATCCTCTCCCTCTCCTCCCGTCCTCGTCGTCCAGTTCGCGTCTATCTGCTTCTATCTATCGATCCCCTAACTGTCTCTGTGTCTATCTACCTGGGATGCTTCTGCCTTAGTTATCCACCAGCGGTTTATTAAGACTTTACCTCCTCTCATTATCCCTGTCGCTTTCGTTCTAGTTCTCTCTCTCTCTCTCTCTCTCTCTCTCTCTCTCATATTACAGACACACAGATAGATACCGGGTAATAAAGAAGTGCAATCGAGTCTACTATTTAACTTCACTGACTTCACTCTTGCTGAATATTCTTTACTATGAGAGAGAGAGAGAGAGAGAGAGAGAGAGAGAGAGAGAGAGAGAGAGAGAGAGAGAGAGAGATCTATGGGAAGAGGAAACTGCCTTAATCAGCTCAGGAATATTAGCCAGAGGAAGCTAGTGAGCAACAGAATTGGAATAATAGGGCAGCTTATATCCCCACCTGTTCCAACACGACTTAGATGGATGAGGCAAGGGGTGTTGTGTGCAATTAGTGGCCATAAGGGGAATCACAGGCCCATTACTGTGATATATGTCAACTTGAGAGCCATTTCACTTGCTCATTAGCCTCATGAAAGGAAATATGGGAGCCCGGATAAAGGGGAGGAGTAAGGAAATTATAGAAAATAGGGAAAAAATAAGGATAGTCAAAGAAAACAGGGTGAAATAAGGGCAAATGAAAAAAAGGAAGAGATTGGCAGGATAGGGATGGGCAGGGCAGGACTGGACTGGGCAGGACTAGATAACGTAGGGCATAGTGATTCAGTGCAGGACAGGGGAGGGCAAGGCAGGACAGGGTGAATAAAGTGTTAGGAAAAACAAGGCAAGGTGCGGTATATGGGCTTAAAGTAGGGCAGGCCGGGGCAGGGCAGGGTAGGGCACTTAAACAGGGATAGTAAGGCGAAGATGGACAATACACTGCAAAGAAGGTTAAGAAACAAAGAATGGAAGAGCAGAATGAGGCAGGGCGACGCACGTGTGGCAATGCAGGGCAAGGTGAAGCACATGGGTTTAGAGCAGGGCAGGGCAGGGCAGTTAAGCACGCTTAGGTAAGGCAGAGCAGCTGAGGGCAGGGCAGGGAAGAGCAGAGAAAGAGGGATAGGTGATGCACATGAGCTTAGAGCGGGGCAGGGGAGCAGGCAGAACATGGTAAGGCAGGGCAAGGCATGGGAAGAAAAGCAGGGCAGGGTAAGGAACATTAACCTAATGCAGGACAAGGTAAGGCAGAACAACTGAGGGCAGGGAAGGGCAGGTAAGGAGGGCAAAATAAGACAGAGCAGCTGAGGCAGGGCAAGGCAGGGAAGGGCAGGTGCGATTGGCAGGGGTGGTACGTGCTCAAGTGGCCCTAAGACAGGAATCGTGACGTGTTCCCTCTCCTTAGCCAGTCATCAGCAAACACTCAATGCTAAAATCCCGCTTCAAATGAACGTAAACTGCTGGTGATTCGTGGTAAGTCATTAATGTCCTTATTTAGAGCAGGTAGGAGGCTTGCTCTCTGACTCTCACCACTGCAAAAGAAATATACGGTGCAGAATATTAGGTGACTCGCGGTAAATCATGAATCACATTAACAGCAAATATATTGTTTTTGTTTTAACTTGGCCCAGATTTCGTTCACGTAACTCAGTGAAAGAAAAATATAATGCCACGACTCTGCATGGTACTCACTGGACTTCTTCGTCACTAGCATCATAGTCTAGTGTTAATTCATTGCTACAAGCAGTATCCAAGATGGAGAGACAACGATTTTAAGCCAGGTTAGTGTAAAAGGGGTACTGGAGGACTATTCTCTTACTCGTACTGCTAGAAAAGAAAAATGGGAAGTCTAGATTACACGGTAGCAAGATCCTGGTTGCTAAACATAGGCTAGTCAGAAGCTTAAGACTGAAATTTATAGGCCCCGCCAGAGAGTAAATGGAGGTTGAGATCCGGTGAGGCAAGAGGTACTGCATTCTAAAGCTGACAAGACACTGAACTTTATTTTACTTTACTTTACATTACTTTACCTACTGACTGGCTGGCTGATATACTGACTGACTGACAAACTAGACTACCTCAGCGTAATCTAACTTAACCCAGCGTAAACTAACTTAATGTGATTTAACCAAACATAAGCCACCCTGCCCTGATCTCATTAATTCTCACACATCCCTTAAGGGCCTAGATCTTATCCTGCAAAACAGCACAGTGAGTGAGTGAGTGAGTGAGTGAGTGTGTAAGTGAGTGAGTGGATGACTGACTGACTGACTAACTGAGGAACACACCCTGCATCTGGTCGCCTCTGTGTGTGTGTGGGGGGGGGGAACCAAGAGCTGTACCGCAAGTGATGAGAACAGATATTGAGGTGAGTTGCATTATGGCGAGAGGTGGCTCATGGTCACATCAACATTCTTCTGCATCTTTGGAATCATAATGAGACGTATTGGGGAAGGTCAGGCGGCTGGTGGGTCTTTATCTCCGTCTTAATCTGTGCCACATGAAAGCATACATATTACACTCATATGCACTTTCATACAAATTCACACACACAAAGTTCACACACCTGCCTGTAAATATACATACATGAATACATGCATATATACGTATGTGCATACGTGCATACATACAAAGGAAGCTCATACATAAACACATAAATACACACACACACACGCACACACACACAAGAAGGCTCCCCCCTCTCTCTCTTTCACACACACACACAAAGACTTTCTCTCTCTCTCTCTCACACACACACACACACACACACACACACACACAGCTGTTTAAAACTAACAAAATTAGCCTGGGAAATAAACAGGACCCTTAAACATAACAATATATAAGATAAATAAACTGGACGTCGATGACCGCCAGAGCACGGGAGTACAAGCCAGTATCTAGAAAGGAGCGCCCATGACTCACCCTATGTAAAACTCATGAGGTGGACCTGCTGTGTGTGTGTGTGTGTGTGTGTGTGTGTGTGTGTGTGTGTGTGTGTGTGTGTGTGTGTGTGTGTGTGTGTGTGTGTGTGTGTGTGTGTGTGTGTGTGTGTGTGTGTACGTATAATTTGAGTGATAAGCTTTTATCATTCTGCAAGGAAATAATTCATGAAAAAGATCAAGACGGAAAGTAAAGAAACGAGAAAGAACTTGTGTAGGTTATCTCAGGAATTATAAAGAGGTGCTGGGGTAGCGATCTCTCTCTCTCTCTCTCTCTCTCTCTCTCTCTCTCTCTCACGTAATCGTATTTTCACTCCTTCTCACAAGTAATTTTTCTTTTTCTTTTCTCTCAATTTGGTTATCCTTAAATAATTTTCTTCCTATCCTTCTCGTATCTAAACACCTTCCTACCTCTTCCTTTGATTTACTATTCATTCTCTCTTAGTTTTCCTCCTCCTCCTCTCCCTCGCTCCCTCCCTCCCTCCCTCTCTCTCTGGCTAACTTACTTCACTGCTATCTACCATCCTCACATCTTACCAAGAACGCTTGACAAGGAAGGATGGCATGGAGGTTGAAAGACTGAGATTGTGGCGAGGATGAGAGGCTCTTTAATTAACACTTGTGCTTAAGAATGAGTCTCCTTGGTTACCAGTCAAATTCATTCTGCCGTATGACTACACTTGGACATAAACTGAGCTGAAAGGGGTCTGGGAGCTTTGCAAGGTGAATTCAGATTATACCAATAATTATTTCAAAAACCCGCCACACCTACATTCAGCCACCAGTTCTGCCCTCACTTCTCTTGCCTCACCCCTCCTGCCTTACCTGCCTTACTCCTCCTGCCTCCCTCTTCCTGGCTTACTCCTTCTCCCACCCTCCCTCACTCGACCCATCCCGACCCCTCTCCATCAGTTGTTACGAGGTCAACCCCGCCCAGCTGTTTGGTGAACATTACCTGAGTTGCAAATATCGGAGAGCACATACCCACAACCAGATGCTGTCTGATCCCCCTTCTCTCCCTTTCTTTCCTCCCTCCTCTTTCTCTCCCTTCCGTCATTCTTTCCTCCTTTCCTTGCACATTCCTTCTCTCCCTTCCTTCCCATCTTCCATCCTCCTTCTCTTCCTTCTAATCTTCCATCTCTCCCTCCCATCCTTTTTTTCCTCCCTCACATCCTCCTTTCGTCCTTCCCAAACCTCCCTTCCATCCCTTCTTCAATCCTCCCTCTCTCCTCTCCTTCATTCCTGCCAACATCCCTCCCACCCTTCGTCCCTCACATTCTCATTCCCTCCCTCCCTCGCCCCCTTCCTTCTCTTCTTCCATCATCCTCTCCACCTCTCTTTCTTCCTCTCTCTTCTTCGTCTCTCACCTCTTGACCTGTTATATTTCTCTTTCCTGCTCCGTCCTTTATCGCCATCGTCATTTATCATTTTCCTCCTCCTCTTCTTCCTTTATCATCGTCTCCCCTCCTCCTCTCCCTCCCTCCCTCCCTCTCTCTCTTAGTTCTCTTCCCTCTTGATCTTTTATATTCTTCATTCCCTCCCAGTGTGTGTGTGTGTGTGTGTGTGTGTGTGTGTGTGTGTGTGTGTGTGTGTGTGTGTGTGTGTGTGTGTGTGTGTGTGTGTGTGTGTGTGTGTGTGTGCTCTAGTTCTGAGAAAAGGAAGATATGCCAGATTCCGTACCAGATGACGTCAACGCTGGTTCCAGACAGACACAAATTACCAGCCTCTCGCAAAATTCGGCTCAGCACACTCTAATCCCCAAGCCTCCTTCAAACAGTGCCTGTCACAAGCTGCCTGATCATTCTTCTTGTTTTTGTGAGCGTGGGACATAAATATAAGGCTTAGGTTTCTGGTCCAATCTGGTGTTATACCTTTTCTTTAATTTTACTTGGCCTAAAACTGCCGTCTCTCCATTTTGACTGATAAGTTGCAACAGTATACGTACGCAAATAAGGCGCTAGTCACGAAAAAGTGCTATGGTAAGGATGTAAAGCTTAACATGACCTAAAACTGCCATCTCTCCATCTTCAATGTTGAGTTTTAACAGTATATTAACAAAAATACGGTGCTAGACAAGAAGTATTACGTAAAGCATGTAGACTCGTTGCAGTGTCTTTTCTACCTCTGAGCTATGTGAAATAAGCCGCAAAAGGGCGAAAATCTGGGCCAAGTGAAAATAGTATCATGCCAAGATTATTCGACTCGGTTCTTGTAGATATCTGTAATCCTGATATAAATCTTAACTTGGTGGTGGAGAAGCCTTCACGTGGTGGCACCGATAGTGACTTCGACGCCTAGTTATGCAAACGTCCCTCAGTTCCTTCCCTATCCCTCTCAAAAGGAGGATGGTGGACTGCAAGAGAAGGGAAAATTCATCCAGCAGTCCAATGAGTTCACATTCAGATGGGCCTGGAGTTACAGCTAAAACTACTGCTCCTGCTGCATTAACTTGACCAAAGATTTTCGTCCTGCTGCAGCTTATGGTACCTATATCAGCGGCAGAATAAGGCCATACTAAGCTTCTACATCTTTTCCATAGCTCGTCGTCATGTCTAGCAACGTTTTCTAGTGTGAATATTTTGCTACAGCTCAGTATTGCTTGAAAGTTACTAGTAGGGGTGTTACTTGCAACCCCAGGCTCATCTTGACGTCAGCTCAGTGGAATGCTGGCTAAAGCTGCTCCTTTACTGACGTCCACCATTCTTCTTTGGGGGGATAGAGAAGGGACTGAGGGACGTTTATGTAACCACGTGAAGGCGTCTCTCTACACCAAAATCGTAGTGGAAAACGCTAACCTGCTATAATCCTAACTGTATATCTACACACTAAGCCAGGCAATGAAAAGACAGGCATGGTTGGCCACGTCATAGTGAAAGGAATTAACTGGCTGTAACTCCCAACAATATACGCATAAATCTGACTAGACAATGAAAACTTAAAGCCGTGAAGGTGGATAGATTGCACGTGTCTAACCCCGTAAGAGGAGTACTGATGCCTGCTGGTCTTTGCACTGCAGAATCAAGTTTCCTTATAACTTTGTTGCTGTATCATGCAGGGAAATTTGCCCGCACGACACGGATGCGAATTTCAAACTGGATGGGATTGTTCTTACAGGCACGTATAATCATGAGCTGAGACTCCGTAACACCTCTTCCTTAGCGATTTATTTCTGAATACTTGGCGATTTATTTCTGGATACGGCTGGGTTGTATAATTATGTACGTTGTTTATGAAGAATATGGCGTTTATAATGTTACAAAACCGACGAGGATAGTAATATGTAACAAAGAAAATAAATCGCTTAGGAAAAGGTGTTAAGGAGCTTACTTAACCAACGAGAATATAGGCAATGATCAGACGATTTTATTAGGCTTGCGAGTGGGCTCCATTAGGTGAAAAAATAGATGATAAATAGATACAAATAGATAAATACAGTAGACAGATAGATAGATAAACTGATAGACAGATGCAGATTGATACATGGATATAGAGAGGCAGACAGACAGACAGGCAGACAGACAGGCAGATAAAGATGAGACTGATAGATAAAGATGATATTGATGAACAAAAACGGAAAATTGAGAGAGAGAGAGAGAGAGAGAGAGAGAGAGAGAGAGAGAGAGAGAGAGAGAGAGTACCAGAATATACTGAAGAGGTTGAGGTACATCTGTGCATCCCCAACGCCAGCATACTCCAGAGGGGAAACCCAAATATGAGAGAGGTGCAAAGAGCATACTAATACACATGCTATAAAAGCGAGGAGGGTGGAAGATGTTACAAGAGTGCTAAGTGGAAGAATTGATTAGAAATAGAGGTTTAGAGGTCCTTAAATAGCACTCGTGTGTTGCAGGTACGGCTCAGTCTGCTGATGTGGGCGTGGGTATGGCAGCGGCAGTACTAAATGAATGAATAATGCAGGGTAGACTTGGAAGAAGAGTGTTATAATGAACTATCCTGTACAATTCTGAAGATGGTTTTTGTCTGGATTTTCTCAAGCATATTGTGTGTGTGTGTGTGTGTGTGTGTGTGTGTGTGTGTGTGTGTGTGTGTGTGTGTGTGTGTGTGTGTGTGTGTGTGTGTGTGTGTGTGTGTGTGTGTGTGTGTGTGTGTGTGTGTGTGTGTGTGTGTGGCGACAAATCAGCCGCACGCAATAGCAAAGGCAGACTGAGGAACACAATTTTAATCAGCTATGCACATGAAGGACTGAGAGTACTGCTTAATTCTTGCATGAGAGAGTTGGAAAGAAAAGGGGTGAGTGTGTAATGAGACGGGTGCTGAGAGTTGGACAGAAAAGGGTGAGTGTGTAGAAAGGCTGTTCCCGAGAGTTCGACAGAAAAAGGGTGAGTGTGTTTAGAAAGATGAGTGCTGAGTGCTGACAGAAAAGGGTGAGTGTGTGTAGAAAGATGGGTGCTGAGTGCTGACAGAAAAGGGTGAGTGTATGTAGGAGGACGGGTGCTGTCTGCCTAATGTCAACACAGAATCAGAGGTATCTTTAGAACAACACGAGGGGTCCCATCAGAAGCGTATGCCTTATTAGTATTGAGGTTGGAGAGGGAGGAGAGTGGAAATATTGATGAAATTTTGAGAGAGAGAGAGAGAGAGAGAGAGAGATGGGGGAACAAAGCCCAAATTGCCCCATACTGAGTTGCATACATACAATCATACGTAAATACATTAACAGACAGACAGAAAGATAGATAAAAAGATAGATATAGGCTGATAGCAAGACATGGAGATAGAGAGACAGACAGACAAACATATTCAGTTAGACAGACACTAATAGCAAGATATACACAAAGTAAAACTGACAAACACTGAGATATTCAGACCGACTGATATTGACATGGGTAGGTATTCAGACAGATACAGAGACAGACCAATAGATACAGATATAAAGATAGATAGATAGACATTGGTAGGTATACAGATAGATAGACAGACCAATAGTTACAGATACAGGTAGATAAAGATAGATAGACGATCGGTTCCAACCTCCACAGGGACCCCTCGTTGTGAGTGAAGTCATGCTCTTGTCCTAAGCTCCTCTGGCCTTGAGAATATGTTATCCCTTCCCAAAAAGGAGGATGCCCAAACCTGTGACTAGGCTCTCTCACGTCCGCACCAGATTCTCTCTCTCTCTCTCTCACACACACACACACACACACACACACACACACACACACACACACACACACACACACACACACACACACACACACACACCGACACACACACACACACACACTCACACGACAACAAAAAAAGAAGGAAGCTGAGAAGCCTGAACAACTTTATCCCCTCCCCCTCCTCTCTCTCTCTCTCTCTCTCTCTCACACACACACACACACACACACACACACACACACACACACACAAATGACAACAACAAAAAAAGGAAGCTGAGAAGCCGGAACAACTTCATCCTCTCTCTCTCTCTCTCTCTCTCGCAATGTCCCATCATCATTAAGGTATCGCCCTTCTACGGTATCTCTAGCTTGACGCCAAGTCCTCTGGGGAAGGGAGATCCTCGATGGAAAGAACCTTCAGGTATTGTTCCCACTCAGTGACGATCCTATAACCCATCAACCTCTCCCATCTCATAAAATCCTCCCTTTCTGCTGCCGCCTGCGACCCCCTCCAGGGCCATAAATACAAGCAGCGCGTCGGCGCGTGAACCCTTTGAGAGGCAGTGATAGCATCCACATCGCCCCACTCCATATTAGGCACCCTTGACTCCCGACCACCCCTTCCTCCCAACCTCTCATCCAGTCTTGGCTTGTACTTCCCCAGGTGATAAAATTAGGGCTTGGTAATGCACAATCCCATGCAAAACTGCTGTACCCACCCCCAGTCTTGGTTAAAGTGATAAAATTGGGGCTTGGTAATGTACAGTCCCATGCAAAACTACTGTACCCACCTCCAGTCTTGGATTGTGCTAACCCTGGTATTACAATTGGTGCTTGTTAATGTACAATCCCATGCAAAACTACTGTACCCACCTCCACTCTTGGCTTGTACTAACCCTGGTATTACAGTTAGTGCTTGTTAATGTACAATCCCATGCAAAACTACTGCACCCACCTCCAGTCTTTGCTTGTACTTCCCCAGGTGAAAAAAATTAGCGCCTGTTTATGTACAATCCCATGCAAAACTACTGTACTCCCTTCTAACCTCCAGTAACCCACAACACTGCAATAATTTGGATGACGTTGCATGTAGTTACTGTATTCTGTTTTCGTTAATTAAACAGCTACTTGCATCTGACTGTTACTTACTGTTACTTTTATCTGCCAAAATGTATATATAAGCTACTGAGGGGAGGAAAGAGGTACGTAACTTTTGCAGGCAACTGTACTTCAATTTCTTAGACAACGTGGATTATTTCTCTTTCTCTCTCTCTTTCTCTCTCTCTCTCTCTGTCTCTGTCTATCAATCAATCTATCTATCTATCTGAATTTTTGTTATCTATCTATTCGCCTTCATCTCTCGCTTCTTGATTTCTCCTTTTTTTTCTTTTCGTCTGCTAACACTCTCTCTCTCTCTCTCTCTCTCTCTCTCTCTCTCTCTCTCTCACACACACACACACACACACACACACACACACACACACACACACACACACACACAAACTAAATTCAAGGGCTGCAAACCTACAAAACCTGCATTCTTTCCTACCCCCACCAAACAATAATATTCAACAGAGGAGGGACCCCCGATAGTGAAGGAGTTAAGGGATGGGTGGTGATTGGAATGACAAGTTGGACAAGGCCTGAGAACTCTGCTAAACGGTTGCCTCTCTGGTTAGAACTAGAAGAGGAGTATTCTAAGATTGTTTTTAAGACAGTAGGGATGGAGAAAGTGGAGAGAAGCACAGACAGAAAGAGACAGGCAAGACACAGACACACACACACACATACATGTTTTGTGTGTGTGTGTGTGTGTGTGTGTGTGTGTGTGTGTGTGTGAGAGAGAGAGAGAGAGAGAGAGAGAGAGAGAGAGAGAGAGAGAGAGAGAGAGAGAGAAAAGAGGGGATAAATCAAGAACCCACTGTGAGAGGCGCAAGGAATTATACTATAAATGTCTTACATCCCCACCAGGCTTGGGTATCCTTAGGGAAGGGATTTATAAGTGAGAGACTGACTAGGAGAGTGTGTGAGGTGGAAGGGGAGAGAAGGCGAGACAGAGGATGAGTTGGGGGGATGGAGTAGAGAGGTGATGAGAGAGGAGGGGTATAAGTTGAGGGGATACGAAGAGACTAACTAGGAGAGTGTATGAGTGAGGTGGAGGAGGAGAGAGGGAGAGGGAGACAGAGAATGAGATGGAGGGATGGAGAGGTACATGAGAGAGGAGGGGTATAAGTTGAGGGGATAGGGAGTAAGAGACTAACTAGGAGAGTGTATGAATGAGATGGAAGGGGAGAGAGGGAGGGGGAGAGGAGGATGAGATGGGGCGATAGAGTGGTATATGAGGTAAAGTATAGACGGGGCGTAAGTTTGGGGAGGGCAACGAAATGGCAGGGGACAGGGGGACATGGAGATGATTTGTTTGTGGCCACCCCTTATGGGATGAAGGCGTCTGGATATAGACAGATGGACGTAGTTGTTTGATGATGATGAAGAGAAGGAGGAGGAGGAGGAGGAGGAAGATGATGATGATGATGATGATGATGATGATGATGATGATGATGATGATGATGATGATGATGATGAGGAGGAGGAGGAGGAGGAGGAGGAGCAGGATGATGATGATGATGATGATGATGATGATGATGATGGCTGATGACAGACTGATCTCGTGGGCTAATTTAGGCTAATACATGCCTTGCAAAAAAAAAAAAAAAAAAAAAATGAAAGAGAATCTATCCCATCTCACCGTAAGACGAAACAGTGAGTCACTTTCGACCCTGGATCTCTATAGAAGGAAGGGATGGGACGAGATGCTCAGCCCTTATCCGTATCTCCCCTGCCTTGTTGCTGGGTTATCCTGTTCCCTCATGTTATCTATGGTCGCGGTGCTACAGGGGGACGCCTTCATGTGGTGGCACTGATATGACTGGGGGGTGGAGCTGCCAGGTGATGCAAACGTATCTCAATTCACTCCATGTCCCCCCGAAAGGAGGATGGTGGACTGCAGCACAAGGGCAATTGGTCTGCAGTCCACAGGGTTCGCATTCAGATGAGCCAGGTATTGCAGCCACAATTACTACTACTACTACTGCGACTACTACTACTACTACTACTACCTGGAGTCGTAGTTTCATGGATATCGGAAGCTCCGTGGCACCTCTTACTAGCCTATTTATTTATTTATTTACTTACTTATTTTAGACCATCCCTTACCTTCCTTGTTATGTAATGAACCTTTGACAGTGTTCACTATATATCACATACTAGGGAACAATAATGACTTCTACGTAAAATAAATCGCTAAGGATAAGGTGTCAAGGAATCCTGCAAGCCAACGAAAGTATGTCTCCTTTCTCAGATTATTATTCTCATCTTCCTTGTTGCTGAGTTACATTTGGCTTACGTTTCCTGGTGTATAGTTTTCCTCCTCATTCCCCCCCCCTCTCTCTCTCTCTCTCCATATACTCTCATCACCCTACTATCTTCACCTCTCTCTCTTCACTCCTGCCTCCTCACATCCCTCACCTCTACTTTTTCTCCTCACCACACTCTCCTCCCTTATCTTCTCATCCACTCTTTCCGAATCACACATCTATTCCATTTCTCTCTTCACACCCTCTCTCCTCTTCCTCTGACTCTCTTCACTCCTCTCACCTCACACCTCTCACTTCACCCCTTGACCCACAGTGTAGAGACTCTATACACTGTGCCTTGACCCCTCCCTCCTCATCCCTTCCTCACCTCTCTTTCCTCCACTTCCCTTCCCAGCCACAGTCCTCCCTCTTCTACCCTTCCAATAAATATCAAGATGCAGTCAGGGGGTACGTGCTCTAGATGGACCCTTGTTAGTGGACTATTGAAACGTCCTTGTCTCCTACCCCTTCCCTCTTTTCCCTCTCCTTTCCTCCCCTCCCCATTTCTCATCTAACCTACCTGTCCTTCCCCTCCCCTCCCCTATCCTCCACCTTTTCCATTCCCTCTCTCTCACCCATCCTTTCCTCCTTCCCTCCACCTCCCATCTAACCTACTTATCCTTCCCCTCCTACTCAATCCCTCCCTCTCCCAGTTTATCCCTCCAGTTCTGTCATCTATATCATACGTACCCTTTCCGTTCCAAGAAATTTCCTTCCCTTTCACTCTCTACCTTCCCCCTTACTATCTCTCTCTTTTACTTTCTCTCCTTCTCCTCCCCCTTCCTCTCTCCCTTTATCTTTCCCTCCCCTATCATCCTTCGACACTACCGCCTGCCTACCTACCACACACACACACACACACAAACTAGATGTTGACACAGTAGAGAAATCGTCAGTTTCGCCAAAGACAAGGTGGAGAAAATTAATGTGGGAGTGGGCAAGGAAGTATAGTGTGGTGTGGGAAGGGTGATCGGTAATGAGTAGGGACAGAGAAGCCAACACGTTCTCTTGCCGACGCATCCCCTCACAGAAAGAAGCGTCAGGCAAGATAAATAAGGAAATAATCTGATAGTTATGGTACCTATACTCTTCACTATAAGCGTAAAAATTGCCATCACTAAGCTGTAACAAGAGACTGAACACTAGGGTATAGTGCTAGTCACGAAGAAGTTCTATGAAAAGGATGCTGAGCCAGTGTGTTATTCTGCCACTATGCAACGGGAAATAAGCTACAAACAGAATGAAAACCTCCTTCTAGCCAAATAAATGTACAATAGTTTTAGGTAGAAAAAATAAAATTCGACACCAAAAGAAGGAGAGTTTTGTGAAGGCTTTAGATTAAGGCGAGATCCATATTTAGGCAGCTGACTAGACGGTAAGTAAATATAATGATCAGAGCAAGAAAGCCCAGACACGATTTCTATTATAATAAACACTATGAGGCCAACAAGCGGAGGCAAATCGTCATAAAAGCGAGTGTGAAAGGCTGGAGATTAGTTCAGCCTGTGTTGTGTGCGCAGCTGGGGGTCGCGGTGTGGATGTTGTGGTGTGATGTGGTGTAGTGGTGTGTAAGTGTAGTCGGTTGGTAGGTGGGTAGACAGATGGAGATAGAGAAACTGATATAAAGACAGATAAAATACTGATAACTTATAAAATTACATAATGGCAAAGACTGACTGCTAGTATAGCTTATTAATTTGTATTAGTGTGCTTTGGTTACATGGAGTTGTGGTGTGGATTGGAGGTGTGCTGTGTATCGTGCTAATGTATTGGTGTGGTGTGGTGTGGTAGGGTGTGGTGATGTATGTCGTGGTGTGGTGTGGTGTGGTTTAAAGGTGCGATAATTGATGTGAGGTGGTGTGTGGGAAGGAAGTGTGATGGTGTAGGGTGTTGTGAAGGGTGTCAGTGTGGTATGGTGCGGTGTGGTGTGGTGAAGCTGTTACTGCTGGGGTTTACTGATATGGTATAGCGTGTGAGAGTATGATATTCTGGTGAGGTGTGGTTAGATGTGGTGTGGTGTGGTGTGTTGATGCTGAAAGTGCAGTGATGTGCTGATATGGTGTGGCGTATGACTGAGATATTCTGGTGTGGTGTGGTGTGGTGTGGTGTGGTGTGGTGTGGTGTGTTGGTGTTGCGTGTGCGTGTCAAAAAGAAAAAAACTAACTGTCGGTGTGAGTCAAAAGGCTGGAGCGGCCATAAAATATTAGCATGTAAACCACAGGAGCTTCACCACATGATTCATGGTCTCTAGGCTGACCATCTGACATACAGTGATCCGGCCAGACCTCATTCTGATCTTATTTAATCTAACCAAGCTTCATTAAACTAGCCTAGCCACACCACCACCACACAACCAAACCACGATCACACTACCACACAACCACCACCACCACACAACCACCACTATGCACACAACTAAATGTCCCTCACATATCCACTCTCTCACCACACGCACCCTGTTCCACCACATCACCACACAACCAGACACTACCTCCAAGCCGACAACTAAATTTCCCTCACAGCACCACAGCCTCATCACACACCAGCTGTTCCTCTACACCACACCACCACACCTGCACCACAACACTGCCAGTCGTCTCATGCACCGTCCACGCGGCAAATCAAAGGAGCAGGAGAGCTTTAATGAAGACGTATTGAAGGGTCACTCTGTATATGGCCAGGCGGGGGAAGCTTAAGGGCACCTGTTCTTGCATACTTCTTTGGCCTACCTTAGATAGCCACTTTTATTCACTCCATTTTACCAGCCCATATTATCTGGTTTTCCTCACTTCCTCGCTTCATTTACACGTGTTACCTGCCTTGACTCACTTCATTTACGTACTCTGATGGGCTTACTTCATTCACCTACTCTGGCTTACTTCATTAACCTTCACCTGATTTCTACTTGGCCAACCACACCTCTTAATTTATCCATCCCACCTTCCCTGTCCTCCTCATATCCTCACTCTACCTGGATCTTCCTCATTTACTCAGTTTACTCATTTACCTGGCTTACCTCCCTTCCAGACCTCAGCCTATCTTCCCTACCTTTTTCCTCACCCCATCTTACCTATCCATCTCACGTACCCATTTTATGCGAGTCTTCTTACTTCATCCCATTTACTTTCCTCACCTCATTTCCTTGCTTTACCTTCCCTTTACTTCTTACCTTTACTTGCCACTTTATCTGAAGTTATATGCAGTTTCATTTGATATTATTTTAACCTCTTAATCCTATGACTTCTTTTATTTTTCCTGCCTTCAAACGATTTTATTCAACAGAGGAATGGCACACACACACACACACACACACACACACACACACACACACACACACACACACACACACACACAAACCATCTACCTTGTCACTGGTAAACATCAACACCAAAGAAAAAAGAACAGCGTAAAGGAAGGTGACGGATTTATAAGAGCAAGATGACTGGGAGGAGGAGGAGGAGAGGGAGACCAAGATGGAGAAATCCGGGAGTATTTCTGTGTTATGTTGTTAGGTCTTGCATCTTCCTAGTCCTTTATTCTACACACTCTTTCATCAGTCCTTTCCCTGAATCCCATATGTCGCCCCTTACGATGTAGTACCTTAATCAGCAATCATTTTTTCCTTTCACCCTTACGCCTATGTCCCTTTCTCTACAAACTCTCTCATTATTCTTTTCCATGTCTACACACTCCTTCATCAATCCATTACCTGAGTCCAATACATCACCCCTTACAATATATTAACTTATTAGCCAATCTACAGCTATCATTCATTTTATCATTTTACTTTCATCCTTGTTATATGGCTATGTCCTCTTCTCTACACACTCCTTCATCATTCCTTTCCCTGTCTATACACGCCTTCATCAGTCCTTTACCTGAGTTCCATACATCACCCCCTACAATATATTACCTTAATCAGCGGACCTTCAGCAACCTTTCATTAACTTTCCCTTTTGTTTTATGTTATGAGGAGGCGTCTTGCTCAAGGAGACTCGCGGGTGATGGATAGGGCCAGATTTTGCACGCTTGAGAGAACAAAGAGTAGTTAAGGCTTTTATGTTTATGGGAGAGAGAGAGAGAGAGAGAATGTGTGTGTGTGTGTGTGTGTGTGTGTGTGTGTGTGTGTGTGTGTGTGTGTGTGTGTGTGTGTGTGTGTGTGTGTGTGTGTGTGTGTGTGTGTGTGTGTGTGTGTGTGTGTGTGTGTGTGTGTGTGTGTGTGTGTGTGTGTGTGTGTGTGTGTGTGTGTGTGTGTGTGTGTGTGTGTGTGTGTGTGTGTGTGTGTGTGTGTGTGTGTGTGAGACCCAGTGCTAGTACACGCAGGAGTACATGACAAAAATTTCACCTTATTCTTTTCCTTCCTTAAAACTCGACATCTGACCAGCTGGCAGGTGTACGTGAAGCGCATCTATAATAAAGAAAAATATATATGTGCAGATGGTTAGGAGTGTAAAATAGATCCAGGATTCCAGTGGCTTGAATAAGGTTTTAGTGAATATCTTGCCCCACACGTTTTTGTATTTTCTGTATCGTAATTTTTATATGAGAAAAATTCAGAAAAGATTAAGATCAGTGGAGGCAGGTCTGACCAGGTTCTCCATTTATCATTCTCAGCCTCGGCCACCCACCACCACCACCATCTCACCCACCATCCACCTCTCCTGCCTACCACCCATCTGTTTCTACCACCATCCCACCTACAGCCAGAAACATTCGCTCTCGTCCATCATTCATTGTTTCTTGTTATTCACTGCCCCTTGTTCTTTGTCTTTGCTATTCACAGTTCCTCGTTTATTGTCATTCATTGTCTCCTGTCATCACTGTCTCGTCCAAAACTATTCACTCTCGTTTGTCATTCATTTTCTTGTTCACTGCCCCTTGTTGTTCTTTGTCTTTGTTATTCACAGTTTTTTCGTTTATGGTCATTCATTGTCTCCTGTCAACACTGTCTCGTCCAAAAATATTCACTCTCGTCTGTCATTCATTGTTTCTTGTTATTCACTGCCCCTTGTTCTGTCTTTGTTATTCACAGTTCTTCGTTTATTGTCATTCATTGTCTCCTGTCATCATTCTCTCTCGTTATTTACTGCCGTGCTTTCCTCTTCCTTAACTTCACTGCCTAGCCATCTAGTTCTGACTACATCATCGTTACATACCTAAATTTATCTTCGACGATTTGCCCTCCACCTCATCCAAACAGATTCTTTAGTCACCACCAAAATATTTTCTCTGTCTCCTCTCATTCCCTACTCTCCCCTCCTCTTCCACACCATCACTACCCCGCCATTCAACTCTAAATACACCTTCACTAATTATCTACTGGACAGCTTCATCTCATATCACCACACACTGCTAACATATCATACTACTGTAATCACTACCTTAATTTCCTCCACATCCTCACTACCCCTCTATCCAGCACTAAACGAAGCATCACTACTTACCTCCTGCACAGACTTATTTCCTCCCGGCACACCATCACCTACTTGCCAATTTCTCCAATCACCAAAAACAGTCCACATCACCTGTCAATCACTAGCCTGCTCTACTCCACATCCTCGCTATCCCCGCTATCAAACACTAAATACAGTATCACTATTTATCTCAAAAGGATTTATCTCCCAGCACCTCATAACCTCCCAGTCACCAAAGCCTCTAATCACCAAAAGCACTGCCAGTCACTTATCTTGTACAGTTTCCCCTCTCCATTTAACATCTTCACTACCCTGACTAAATGCTTCACCTCTGTCTTGCACAGTTTAATCTTCCTGCAGTTACCACACGCCTTCTACTGCTTACCAGTTTGCTGAAGAGGGTCGCCTTCCCTTGGTGGCACCGATATAACTAGGTGGATCCACTGCCCAGTTATACAGGCATCCCTCACTTCCCTCCCCATCCCCGAGAGGAGGATGGTGTTTACGGTACAGACGAACCTGGGCCTACAGTACAACTAATACCAGTCCAGGTCATCTATCAAATCACCTGTCATTTACTTGCCCTTTCTCCATTTCACCTAAAAGTAACGCGAGTGACTGTTGTGGCGTGTGTTCTAGAGGAAAACTGGGACTCAGAAAAACTGATTATTTCCCTTACAAGACCATCCTGTAATTCAGAGGCATTAAACTGTCTTATTTCTTCTATTCTTAGTTTCTCAAACCGCCACTACCCCACGATCCACCACTAAACACACAATCTCAACTGTTATCTGACACACAGTTTTACCTGCTGCTAGTTGCCACCCACCTCGTCCTACCACATTCACAGGGTCCTTACACACTACATCCACTTTCTCTGTTTAGATCTGGACGCTTAATCTCTTCTACTCTATCTCCAGACGATTTTATTCAGCTCAGGAGAGATTCTTCTAATGAGGGCGTTTGGTAGCAGCCTCGGTTAACATTTTTCCTAATAAAGAGCACTTCTAATATTAGTGTAAACGTCAGTACCACAAAGAATTTAACAAAAATGGTGTTCTTTGGTTAAAAAGGTGGGCTATTGACTTTCATTTTGTCAGTGGATCCCCCTCATCACGAGAAAAGTCCCTGAGGAAGAACACCTTAACGTGGAGGCATTGATATAACCAGAAGGCTTCACTGTCTGGTTATACAAACGTCCCTCATCTCTTGTCCAGTTTATCTATTTATATACCTAGCCATGCGTCTTCAGAGAGAGAGAGAGAGAGAGAGAGAGAGAGAATCATTTTTTTTTTTTTTTTTTTTTTTTTTTTTTAGTTGTAAGCTCACTGTTGTCAAAGGTTTGATCCTTTAAGGTATGTCAAACGGTGTGGTAACTACTCTGAGGGGAATAATGGCTAAGACCTATCTGACAACATCCCCCCCTCCTCTCTCTCTACAAACACACACACACACACACACACACACACACACACACACACACACACACACACAACCATCTCCTCATCCACTGTCAACTACAAATGTTCCATTATTTACCTCCACACACACACACACACACACACACACACACACACACACACACACACACACAACCATCTCCTCATCCACTGTCAACTACAAATGTTCCATTATTTACCTCCACACACACACACACACACACACACACACACACACACACACAACCATCTCCTCATCCACTGTCAACTACAAATGTTCCATTATTTACCTCCACACACACACACACACACACACACACACATGCATGGCCATCTGCAGAACCCATTACCAGAGGCGTTCATATATCCACCTGTCAATTAGCAGACACGCACAAACACAAACACATCTTGGCGTTTTACATGAGGTGATTTTGATTATGAAGCACGTTTGGAGACACAAATTATGGTATGGCTGTCAGTAAATTAGTGGGTAAAGAAAGAGGGATGCACACACACACACACACACACACACACACACACACACACACACACACACACACACACACACACACACCTAGATAAACCAGTACGAAACAAGGCACAATTTTTACGAATGCTATTAGGAGAGAGAGAGAGGCAATTTCAGTTCTATATGTCTCAATAAAAATGCTATTAAGTAATTGCAACAATGAATATGAGCATCATAAGCAAGGTCTGAGCACAAAAAATATTTAAAAAAATCTATTAACACCCAGGCAATAGCGGTGGCCATAAATAAAATCAGTATCGAATGAGAACACAATTTCTCTCCTCCCCCCCTCAAAAAAAGGATGAGGAAAAAAACAGAAAAAATTATCAACACCATAAATAGTAGGTACAAATTACGATCTTGCTTGTGTGTACTTCGTGGCTGTAAAATTTATTGGAATAAAAAATTGCTTCTTATTAGCAAAGATGACGCTGCAAAACCACAGCCTCCTTGATTCTGAAGTACTATGAGAAAACGTGGGCTGTGTAATGCCTTGTGTGTGTGTGTGTGTGTGTGTGTGTGTGTGTGTGTGTGTGTGTGTGTGTGTGTGTGTGTGTTTCACCCAGGATGAATTTTACTGCAAGGGAAGCTCATTTAAATAGAGAGTAAATGCTTGTGGTTATATATACTCTTTCCTCTTGGTATATCTGTCCCATTGTCTGACTATCAATGTCGTATGGTAATGTTTATGTTTTTATCTGAAGGTTTTTCTCCCAGGGTACGTAGAAAGCGCAACACGTCTTCTGGTAGATTCACAGACCCTTACGATCAGCTCTGTGTTGTAAGTAGGGTTAGTTTTTGCAGTATGGATAAGAACAGGAAAGTACAGATGCCTTCAATGACTCTTGCTCGTCCTACAAAAAGAAATCTTACCTACGACAGTTAAATGTTTGCAGAGAAGGAAGTTTTGGAGCTGAAAGGGTGAATATTCGAAGGCTGTGAAGAGCATGTTATAGTTCTTTCACCTTAACCTGGCCCAGATTTTCGTCCCATTTTAGTCTCTTTCAGGCAGCTCAGTCACGGAAAAAGTGCTATGGCTCTACATCCTTTCCAGAGCACCTCTTCGTGACTAGCATTCCACTTTATTCTTAATCTACAGTCACAACACAGCAATCACAATAAAGAAAAGTTTTAGACCAGGTCAGAGCAATATACTAAGGTGTGTGGCTGTCTATTTACATAATACCTCTGCTGCTTGACTTCTGATGTGTCGATAACAGCCAAGGAACGTAGGTCAGCGAATAGTATAATAAGTTCTTTGAAGTTATAAAGACAGGGAGAAAATATACATGCCTAGGATGTGCAGTTCTTAGATTATACTACTATCACTATGGCGAAATCAAAAGTGATAAAAAAAAATCAATATCAGTGCCAACATAATGAGAAAATAACAAAAATCACCACCACAGCCACCACCACCATCACAAACAACAATAGCAGCATCAACAACAACTAGACTATCTGCATTTAGAGTAACAAAAACAATCACAACAACAATAATAATACCAAAGACAGAACTGACATAAAGGCACCCATGTTCGTGTGTACCTTGTGTGTGCGAAGCTGTAAAACTGTGTGGGCAAGAGTAAGAAAAGACTGTGTTCCAACCCATACTAGCGTCACTGCTATCTCTGGCAGACAACAATCCACGTAGAGTATCGTGGAGTGACATTCTCAAGCTTACTGCGGCTCATTCTTGTCTCGCTTCAACGATTAGAGCTAAGCCGAATGCGACAAGAGTTTTAAGCCGGTGGGGAGGCTTTGTGAGCTGTCTGCACACTATTTCACATTAATCCCTTCACTTTCATAGTTTTTGCAATGATCTGGCAGTTCTATACAGCTATGAGAGAGAGAGAGAGAGAGAGAGAGAGAGAGAGAGAGAGAGAGAGAGAGAGAGAGAGAGAGAGAGAGAGAGAATAATGACCACCTTATTAGGACAACCTGCTTAGTACCAGCCTCTACCCGGCGCCACAGATGATGACGACGAGAGAGGCCTTGTCATCTCATATTCTCTGTTTGTCTCTCTCGTAGTGTAGCTAGGTCTCGATGGATGGGGAGAAAGGGGGGGGGGAGGGTCAAGGCGGCACCAAGTCCTATTTTATTTATTTTTTTTTTGGGAGGGCTCCAGGTGGGGCCAAGTCTTAGCTGGGGGGGGAAGGCAAGGTGATGCCAAGTCCTATTTTGGGGGGGGGGGCAAAATGTTACACCCTGTCCACATGTTAAAAAATCCCCAATCTCACATGTGGGGGACCAGTGGGATGTGAAGGATATGACTGGATGCACTGACACTGAAGGGGTCCAGTGTAGCCAATCTTAACAGAGGGTACACTATAGTCTTTTCATCTTAACTTGGCCTAGGTTTTCGTCCTAGTGTAGTTTATTTCACACAGCTCCGTACCGGAAAAAGATAATGCTACGGCTCTACATACTTTCCACAGCACGTCTATATAACTAGATGGGAGAGATAGCTAATGTAGGCCAAGTTAGGGTGAAAAAGATATAATACACTCACTGTTGGTATATTCTCCCTTATGGCTCAGAAGTAAAGTTATATACATTCATACACTCACATATACAATCTCATATATATATTCATACACTAAAATACACCATCATATACACACAAACTCTCATAAACAGACGCTAAATTTACGCTCAAATACACTCTCATATACATTCATACACCTTCAGTACACACTCCAGCACCCTAATATGCTCATACACACATATACACCCTCAAAATCACTCCAGCACTCTCATATACACCCCCATACACACTCCAGCACCCTAATATTTTCATACACACATATACAGTACACCCTCAAACACACTCCAGCACTCATATACACACTCACACACACTCCAGCACCCTAATATTCTGATACACACATATACACCCTCAAACACACTCCGGCTTTCTCAGACACACCCCCATACACACTCCAGCATCCTAATATTCTCATACACACATATACACACTCACACCGCTCGCTGGTGCAGTGGTAACGCTCTCGCTTGCCAACTGGTGGACGGGAGTTCGCGCCTCGCTCAGGTTGCGAAAAGTTTCACTGACGAAGTGGGTGGTTACTGTCCCCCTTGAGCAAGGGGACGGGTGTGTGCGTGTGTGAAGGTCACAGCCTTGCCCTTAGATCGGACTATGAGCTCTCAGCTCCCTTCCGGGAGGGTAAAAGCTGACGATCACGACCAACAAGTGATCATGACCGACCCGGTGAATTACACACACACAAACACACACACAAACACACACATACACCCTCATACACCAAGCCAGACACAAGTAGCCAAACTGTGGAATTTACATAGAAAACAACGGGGTACTGGCATGTCATTGGGCCTCATTAAGTTTACATACACAAGGCCAGACACTACATGGAGAGAAAACGCACACACATACACACACGTACGTACATGGACACACAAACACAAATGCAGGCACACACATACATACACAAACAGTATTAAACACACACTGACCCGTACCACACGAGCACCTAAAATACACACACACACACACACACACACACAGGCTATACATATTATCAACATACATAACACCTAAACACACACACACACACACACACACACACACACACACACACACACACACACAGGCTATACATATTATCAACATACATAACACCTAAACATACACACACACACACACACACACACACACACACACACACACAACTCAACCAGGCAAAGGTCTCTAACCCCTTTCAGCTCGGTTGATGACCAGGTGTAGTCAGATTAGAGGAGCGATTTGGATAGTAACCAAGGAGACTCTTTCCTACCTTGCATCAAAGGCTCCCCGACTATCATGCAATCAAGAGATAGTGTTCAAGGTGTGGACCAGTTCCGTCAGATGAATACACACCTACTATAACAATACATGCACATAATGTACTTAGAATATACCAACGTAGCACAAAGGTATGAAACTCTTCTCTTTCTCTCTTCTCCCCCCGTGTGTGTGTGTGTGTGTGTGTGTCTGTGTGTGTAACTTGATGCCCATATATGTACACAGCCTCCCAGCTCTGTAGGACTTGGCAACATCGAGGGTGACTGTGAAAAGGATTCGCAATTTCTCCTTACGCAACGGGAGGAGACGAGAAGGTGCTCACATACCACTGTAAAAGGAGAGTCGTGTTCTGCTGTGTTTATGCGGACGGATGAAATAAGCGGGTCTTCCTCTGACACTGTATGGCTAACGAGACGACTGTGTGGGGGATGGAAGGGAGATTTGGGAGAGAGAGAGAGAGAGAGAGAGAGAGAGAGAGAAAGAGAGAGAGAGAGAGAGAGAAAGAGAGAGAGAGAGAGAGAGAGAGAGAGAGAGAGAGAGAGAGAGAGAGAGAGAGAGAGAGAGAGAGAGAGAGAGTCATAAATAAGACCAGAACTACCCGCACCAGGACTCAAACCCCTTCACTCTCGACCACGGCAACAACAGAGGAAATGTTAAGGAAGCCAGCCAAGGTGACGATAATGAGGGTCACGGTGATTAATGGGGTGAAAGGCAGGCAGGTGGACATGAAGGATAGCCAGGAGGTCAGGCAGGCGCGTTCTCGTGACCTCCCGTGACCTCTCGTGTCCTCCCGCGACCTCTCCTGACCTCCCTTGTCGCACATATCCATTCTATATGCCATTTCTTCTCTAAGTGCTAAGACTGATTTTCCCAGGACGATCACCCTTCGAGATTTTTTCTGTCCTAACTTTAACAGACTAACCTAACCTAACAATGAGAAAACAAGCCTAATATAATTATATCCTAGACTTTCCTGCATAACAAAAGGTGCAAAATTGTACACACTTGGGGAATCAGCGATCTAGAAAATCTCTGCCTTATATTTCAACCTGGGGTGCTATCGAGACTTAGGGAACAGGCTCTTAAATCTATGTCCAGTATCGTAAAAATAAACAAATAAATACTTCTACTACAGCTACTAAAAATAAAAATAATAATAATAATAATAATAATAATAATAATAATGCAGAAACAACAAACCTCTCTCAGCGTCCAACAATTTCGTAATCCAGGGTACGAAAGTAAAAACATCGAGGAATTCCCGCCAAACCAAATACAAATCCACAACAGCAAAGGTGGACGTGTGAGGTGGAGATTTTGTGTGGATTTTTACGTGGATATTTCGAAAACCTGGCATGCTCAATGATAAGCCTCTCTGGGAAGGGAGAAGTGGCTCTCTCTCTCTCTCTCTCACACACACACACACACACACACACACACACACACACACACACACACACACACATTCATTCCAAAAAATAATCCTGTGAAATAAAGATTTCGTTTTTAATACCACCTTCTCTCTCTCTCTCTCTCTCTCTCTCTCTCTCTCTCTCTCTCTCTCTCTCTCTCTCTCTCTCTCTCTCTCATTCCCACTTTAACTCTCTCTCTTTTACTCCAGTTCATTTTACAAATGCATATGTAAGTCTATGTCTGACCTTTTACCATATATGTCTGCCTGATTCGCCACGGCTACAATATATCATCTTGCCTGGTCGTTACTTACAGCCTCGTATCTGCATAATATACCATGAAATATTGTAGCTGGCGGACCGTGGCAGGAAAACGAGAGAAAAAGAGGGGGGATATGAGAAAAAGAGCAGAGAGTAAAAGCAAAGAGAACAGAGAATAAGTTAAAATGAGCAGAGAATAAAAGAAAAAAAGCAGAAATGCAGAATGAGGCCACAAAAAGAGTGAAAAAAACGAGGAACAAGAAAAAGAGCACAGGGTAACAGCAAAATAGGGCTTGGATAGGTAGCTCGGAGGCTGATGAGGACTATGAGGAGTGCTAACGTACAACCAGACTAGACTACTAGGTTCAGAGGTTGATGAAGGCTATGAACAGTCCACGAATTATTTAAGAGAGTTGTCACTGTATAATCAGACAGGACATGTACGACTCCCAATATGGTGTGTGTAATAAGCAGTAAAAAGTCTTGCACGAGGCAGGTCGGAAGCTAAAAACATGCTATTGACAGATAACCAATAGGAGGAGTGTAATAGATAAACACCCTTGCACAAGAGCGAGGTAGGAGGCTCTTAAAACATATCATTGACAGATTACCAAAAGGACGAGTGTAACAGATAGTAAACATCTTTGCCTGAGAGGTGGGAAGCTGTAAACACATACCAGTGACATTACCAACAGGACGAACGTAATAGCAAACATCCTTCCTTGAGAGAAGGCGGGAAGCTTTAAAAACATACCAGTGACATATTAACCTTCATACTAAGCAAAGCACTGAGATATCTACTAACGCTTACCATAAAAGACTTATCTTACGTCTATTATCTTCCAGTCACACGAAAACGGCATAAAGCAAGGCATTTCAAAGGACTTTCAGTACAGCAACGTCTCTTCAAACTTATTCTTACTTCAGACGAATTTATTCAGCTTGGGCAAGGTGTCTGCTAATGAAACTTGGGCAGGATATCTGGTACGCAAGGCTATATCTACTGCAATCTTTCTAGTTCCAATATTTTAGAGGAAGCTCTTATACAATCGTCCAGAGAGCGAAATACACTAAAAACATATGCTGTACTTCTCTTAAGCGGTTCACCTTCAGTCACAAGAAAAACGAAACATACATAAAGTTTTAGTTACACGAAGCACACACGAAATATACGAAACAGGTGAAAAACGGAACACCAGATACAGAAAATACATGGAACACGAAGCACACACACACACACACACACACACACACACACACACACACACACACACACACACATACACACACACAACCACGTCCACCTCCTGTGATGTTTGACTTTGGAAGGACCGACCAACAAAAGACCGCAATGCATAAACCACTCTGACGATGCAGTAAATTTAGGCGTTTCGACAGGGACCAAGACTTTTACGAGAGAGTGAAATAAGGAGAGAAAGACTGAAGCCAAAACGTAGGTCATAGAATCAGATGGGAGGAGGGGGTTGTGTTTATAAGGTTTTCTGAGCCTTATTTGTGTATGCCTGATTGACTATATTCTTTTTATTTCACTCCTCGTCCTCGTCATCGTCTTTCTCCTCTTCCTCCTCCTCCCCCTCCTCCTCCTCGTCATCATCATCATCATCATCATCATCATCCGTCTCCTCATCCTCATCCTCTTTGTACCCCAAGGCACATCTGAAAGGGAACCCGATGGACTACAGGCTTAAGTAGCGCTTCTCCAGCAGTCCACCACTCTCCTCTTGAGGGACAGGGAAGAAGGTGAGGTACGTGTGTATAACCGTGAGAATAAAAACAAAGAAGAGGGATGGAAACGTTGGCTGGACGAGAAAGAGAAAGGGGCGTAAGGAACTGAAGTTTAATGGAAATAATGCGTAGACGAAAGAAAAAAAAAATGAAAAAGATGAAAATACATAAGAGAAAAGGAAAAGGATATGAAATCTGACTGGAATACGGGAATCGGAAACGAGATTATGAACTGAGGCTACAAGGACACATGAGTCGAAAAAAGAAATTAAATACACAGGGAAAACTGAAAGGAAAACTGAGGCTGACCAAAGGAGGACAATGCTACGGTGCCTGGTCCTAAAGAAATCCCTCTTAACCATATCTAATCTGTACTAATCTCACTAATCCTACCCATATCTGTCCTATTTCAACTTCACCTAACCCAACCCAACATAATCATATCTAAACTGATTTATTTTGGCCCAATCTCACCGAATCTATCCATATTTGCTCGAATTGAACCCCGCCTGACCTCGAATGACCTAATCCAACCTAAATTAACCCAACCGAATCTAACTTAACCTCACCTAACCCAGTCTAATTGTATTTAACCTCACAATCTCACCTAACCTTCCCATACCTAACCTAACCTAATCTGACGCTGCCTAATCATATGTAAACCTACCTAATCTCACCCAGTCTCACTTAACTTAACCATACCCAACCTAACCCAACCCAGTCAAGCCTAAAATGACCTAATCTAACTAAACCTAACCCAGCCTAACCCAACCAAATAAAACCCAACCCAAAACCTATCAAAACCGACGTATTCTAAAGCAATCTAACCTAATCCGTCCATACCTAATCGAACTGAACCCAACCCAACCAAAAATTACCAAATCAGACCAAACCCTGCTCAAAGTGACCTAACCTAACTCTCGATCGGCTATACATTCGCTAAGAAATTTTGCTGCCTGAAAGTCTACGGGTATCATACTCCTAGTTTCGCCTGTTCTGTGTAAAAGTATAAGTTCGCGTGTGTGTGTGTGTGTGTGTGTGTGTGTGTGTGTGTGTGTGCGCGCGTTTATTTAGGAGTGTATGAGATGTATACTGTAGAGAAAAAATTGTATTCTCTCTTTCTCTCTCTCTCTCTCTCTCTCTCTCTCTCTCTCTCTCTCTCTCTCTCTCTCGTGTTCAAAAAATGAGCTACACAATAGGCACGATGTGTCTCCCTATTGAACCACAGAGCAAACCGACAGAGAGAGAGAGAGAGAGAGAGAATCCTCCCCTAGATAATTAGGTCCAACTGCCAGTGTTGTGTTGGCTGGAAGAGGCAGTAAGTAACAGCCCTCCTTTCCGCCCTCCACCCTGCTTTCTGTCTTTAAGTCTCTGTTGTTTTTCTAGTCCTAAGTTGTTTTTTCTAAGCCTCTGTTGTTTTTCTAAGCCTCTGTTGTTTCTTCTATTGTTTTGTCCCACTGTTAGGATCAAAACAAAAGAAAATGACCAGAAATGACTCTCGGAGCGTCCACTGCTCTGTCAGGTAGAAGCAACAAGACAATCAAAACACTCTCATCTCCTGCCCTCCTTGTTGTCTTTTGTTTCTAAGTCCCTGTTGTTTTTTTTCGTCTGTTTTTCCAGCCCAGTGCTGCGTTTTCTTGTAGGCTGCTTTGGTCTGTGTTTTACTGTGGCCTAAAACTGAAGTCCCTTTCACCTGGCACTCTGACTGAGGTTTATATGACTGGATGTGTTTTGTTCCTGTGTCTGTTTGCATACTCGTACTCTCTCTCTCTCTCTCTCTCTCTCTCTCTCTCTCACACACACACAATTTCCTTTAGTTTACTTAATTTTCATCTGTGTGTGTGTGTGTGTGTGTGTGTGTGTGTGTGTGTGTGTGTGTGTGTGTATTTTCCTGTGTGTAGAGCTGAGGGCAGTGTGGTGTAATACAACCTAGGAGTCCATTTAACAGGGTACTCTCTTGAAGGCTCACTTGTTTTTATGCTCTCGTGTTCCTTTTTCCTTTCTGTTTTTTTCCTCAGTGTTGTAGTTCTCGTTGGCTGTTTTGTGTTTGCTCTCTCTCTCTCTCTCTCTCTCTCTCTCTGCTTTGGGGTGTTTATGCTTCTCTCCTGAACAGCTGTCTTCCTGAACAAAATCAGAGAGGTAATGAGCTCTCTTCCTTCCATGAAACTGAAACCGGGCAATGTTTTCCTTTATATCTAAGTGTGTATGATTATTCTGAGCGGCCAAAATTTATGTCTATGTTAAAAAAGATGTTAAAATATAATGTAGTTCTTGAAATATAAGGTACATAGTTATTTCAGAGTCATATCTTCTATTCAGTTGTTGAAATCTAGGCATAAGTGTTGTATTTCACAGCTCCTCGTCTTTTTTCAGAGTGCAAAATATAGTTGGAGTGTAAATATTCTTTGCTTACCTCGCTATCACTGTTCAGATTTCACTGCCTGACGCTTGTGTTGGTACCAGGACACTATCAAGCATTGTCTTGTCTTCCATGTTTGTATTTCCTGCTATCAATTCACCACTATTTTCAACTCCTCCTCATTTATAATCTTTTGTCTTCTTGTCTTCCACATTTGCATTTCCTGCTTCAACTCGCCATCTTACACTTCGTCATTAATTAGCTTACTTTCTTCTTCCTCTTTCCTGCTCCCATCCTACGTACTCCTTCAACCTCTTCCATTTTGGACTGAAAGAATCGTTCTATTTCCTTCCCTTCCAAACCCCGTATCCCCTCACTTTTACCTCACTTGCATCCATTCACCTTTGCATCATGTTCTCTGTCTCTGCCTCTTTGTCTCAGTCTCTGTGTCACCCAACCTATCCATACTTGCTCAAATTGAACGCCGCCTGACCTCGAATGACCTAATCCAACCTAAATCAACCCAACCTGATCTAACTTAATCTCATCTAACCCAGTCTAATTATATTAACCTCACAATCTCACCTAACCTTCCCATACCTAACCTAACCTAATCTGACGCAGCCTAACCCTATCTAAACCTACCTAATCTCACCCAGTCTCACTTAACCTAACCATACCCGATCTAACCCAACCCAGTCAAGCCTAAAATGACCTAATCCAACCAAACCTAACCCAGCCTAACCCAACCAAATAAAACCCAACCTAAAACCTATCAAAACCGAGTATTCTAAAGCAATCTAACCTAATCCGTCTATATCTAGTCGAACTGAACCCAACCCAACCAAAAATTACCTAATCAGACCAAACCCTGCCCAAAGTGACCTAACCTAACCTTCGATCGGCTATACATTCGCTAAGAAATTTTGCTGTCTGAAAGTCTACGGATGTCACACTCCAAGTTTCGCCTGTTTTGTGTACTAGTATAAGTTTGTGTGTGTGTGTGTGTGCGCGCGCGCGTTTATTTAGAGGTGTGTGAGATGTGCACTGTAATGAAACAATGAAAAATTTATACTCTTTCTCTCTGGTGTGTGTGTGTGTGTGTGTGTGTGTGTGCGTGTGTGTGTGTGTAGGTAGGTAGGTATAATTCTTACTCACAGAAGAATCCTTGAAGAGAATTACATGCGCCTCAGTTGACTATGGGATCATGGGTCCCCTCCTTATATTCCCACATGTACACACACAAGACTTCAGCATGCAAGTATAATCATGCACACACACACACACACACACACACCACACACACACACACACACACACACACACACACACACACACACACACACACACACACACACACACATCTCTCTCTCTCTCTCTCTCTCTCAGGTGTACACGCCCACCACAAAAACTGCCCAGGTGTTCATATAAGGTAAGAGAGTTGCAAGAGAGAGAGAGAGAGAGAGAGAGAGAGAGAGAGAGAGAGAGAGAGAGCACACTTGAGATACGATGCTATACCCTTTTTGCTCTAACTTGGCCTAAAATTGCCATCTCTCCATCTTGAATGTTTATCATGCCAGTCGCGAAGAAGTGCTATGGAGAGGATAAGTAGTATTGTCTTATACTGCCAAGGAGCTACGTGAAATAAAGAACCAAAGGACAAAAATATGGACTACGGCTTTGCATCCTTCTTGCAACACTTCTTCGTGACTTGCACTATAAGCTACTGTTAATCTACTCTTACAACTCAGCTTTCAAGATGGAGATGTGATAAATTTATGCCAAGTTAGAGTAAAAGGAGTATAGCAGCAAGAAAGAGTCAAAATGTAATCAGACTGAAGATATTAAGTTGTAAATGTAAAAAAAAAAAAATGAACCCCATGTAAACAAATATCCTTCATAATTGCCTATGGATCCAGATAATGACTGTGTAGGTGTGGTTGGGACTCCATTCCCTAATCCCCTGGCTCCACCCTCCCACACACCATACAAAAGTACACCACAACACACCACAGCTCATCACACAATATTACAACACACTACACTAGAACACTACACTACCCTACACCACACCACAACACGCCAAACTACAGTACACTATACTACACTACACCACACCACACCACATCACACTACACTACACAACACTACACTACACTTCATCCTCCCTTCTCTTTATCGTACCCTGTCGAGGTGTGGATAGCCCCCATACTCTTGATCCTTGGCTCCACTCTCACACCATGTACTACACTACACCACACCACACGACACTACACCACACCACACCACACTACACTACACTTCACCCTCCCTTCTCTTTATCGTACCCTGTCGAGGTGTGGATAGTCCCCATACTCCTGATCCTTGGCTCCACTCTGACACCATCGCTCCCTGGGCTCTACCCTTGTGCCTGATTCTATTTAGATAACACAACACCCGCCCTGCCCTCACCCACACCACCACAACCACCATAATTATTAACTATAGACCTTCTTGGCCAATGTGAAGGAGAATGAAGGGCGCAAAAGCATAGGTTAATGAGGATATGATGATGATGAAATTAAGCTTGGGCCAGCACTGAAAGCTTCTTGATTCATTCCTGCCCTAACCCACACCACGACAATCACCACAATTATTCTCTATAGATTATCTCACTCCCCTGCCCGCAGTGAAAGGCGAATGTAGGGGAAATATCGCTCGTTAATAAGGATAAGCTGATAATGGAATTAAGCTTTTGGTCAGCATTTCACGCTTCCTGAGATATTCCTGCCTTTAGCCACACCACCACAATCACCACAGTTATTTCCTACAGACTCTCTCACTTCCATGCCCAAAGTGAATGGAAAATAGGGAAAAAAATAGACTGCTGGTGCTCTGATGATGAAGGAATGATGCTTTGACCAGTAGTGTTAGTATCTAGATTCGTTCCATTATTATTTTCTACACATCTCTCCCTCGCTGATAACAAAATATGAGAGGAGTTGACAGAGTTGGAATTAGTATAGCAGAAGGGTATGTGCGTGAGATGGACGGGTGGAGGAGGAGGGGGAGACCAAGGGGTAAATGGAGAAATGGAGTGGAGAGAGATTTGAGGGAGGGGGATGTAAGCTAGAGGGAGAGCAGCCAAATGACAGGACAGGGGGACATGGGGGCGATTTATTTATGGCCACCCCTAACGGGATTACAGTGTCTGGTTATAGATAAGACAGAAAGACAGACAAACAGATAGAAAGACAAACAGATAGACAGACAGACAGACAGAGATAGACAGACAGAGAGACAGATAGACAAGAGTGATAAGACAAAGAATCAGGCAGTATTTCGAAGCTATACACTCAGTTCTGCCTTCATCCTCTACCAAAGCCACAGTAACTAAGCACTCTCCCTCGCTGGCCTGTCTTAAAGAAACTGGACAATGATGGAGTGGAAATAAAAGAATGGAGAATCAGTCAGTGTGTTAAGTTTTTATGCTGGTAGTCGGTATGCTAAGTTTTTATGCTCACCCACAACACGACAGCCATGATTATTATTGATGAAGAATAATTCCATCCTTGCGTGGAGTGAAGGAGGCTGAGAATGATTGAATGTGTGATATAATTAGTGAAAGTATAAAGGAATTGGCCCATATTAGCTTCCACATTCATCCCTTTCCTCACCCACAGCTCCACTCTCTCTCTCTCTCTCTCTCTCTCTCTCTCTCTCTCTCTCTCTCTCGAGTTGTAAGTATGATGAGAGGGCTAAAATGAAGGGAAAATTATAGGGTAAATGATAACTATACTCCTTCCAGCTTCACTTGGCTCAGATTTTCGTCTTTTTGCAGCTTATTTCACGTAGGTCTGAGTCAGAATTAGACAATGCTACTACGGCTCTACATCCTTTCACCTTAGCACTTCTTCGTGACTAGCATCGCATTCTAGTGTTAATCTACAGTTACAAGTCAACATTTAAGATGGAGAGATGGCATTTTGGGGCCACGTTAGAGTGTGTGGTGAAAGGGAAAGCGAAGCGGCCTACATTATTAGCCTCTCGCACTTATAATTCAGCAGTAAACAGGAATCAGAAGTGAAGTGCAGATATGAAACAAGTTTGGGTTTATCGAGAGTTAATCAGCGAGTTGTCAGGCGTTCTTTTTTATCAGTCAGTCAGCCTGTCATCAGCTGGCGGGTGATGATGATGATGATGGTAAAGCCTGATCATTTCTCATCTTCCAGCTAAAATTCAGGCAAAGATAAGCAGAAGAAAAACTCATTAATATTGCCAACTGTGGAACTAGTAAAGCAATATACACAATAAGGCAACACAGAAACCCCGTGACCTAGAAGACAAGTGGGCGTGGGGCACCGGATATAAAGCTTGGTCCCCCTGTATGGAAATCACCTCCTTCACCACTACATAGGAAGGATTAGGACCTCAGCATAAGAAAATAGGTTTGTTTTTTCATTGCAAAAGGAGGCTGCCAGAGATCGAGCAGCAGGGAGACCCGCCATTAGATGACCAAGGCCGAAACAAGACTTACCTTGGCCAAGAGTGAATGTGCCTGTCTGTCTTTCTCTTGTACTATCAGTCTTTCATAAATTGGTCAGCTCTGTGTTTTCTCCAGTATATATTTCCCTCTGCCTATGACCTCCAGTTTTACACGCAATCTGGCCAGGCATCTCGAAATAAACGGATCTTAGCTTTGGTTCTCTCTCGTTCAACTTTTCCTGGAGAAGACAACTTTCTACAGGTTTTTCCATCTCCTTCCCTCCTTTCGTCCCCCCCCCCTCTCTCTCTCTCTCTTTCATAAATGAGTAGAATCGAAAACATTAAAAAAATAAAAAAAATTCCCTTCTACTAGGAACATGTTATTAGTTTTAATTCATTATATATCTACCTATCTACCTGCCTACCTCTACCTGTTTACCTGTCTATCTATCTATCTATATATCTCTGTCTGTCTGTCTGTCTGTGCTACCACGAGATTATTTTTTCAATTTAAGACACGCGAATTAGTGATGGAGTGTAGCCCTTCCCTGTATGTCCAACCCTCTTAACCTCTCCAGCACCATGGCCTCTGAACATGGTGGAAATAATGAGATATAAACACTGATCTGGCACACACACACACACACACACACACACCTGGAGTCGCATTAATCTTCTTCCAATCTTAAATTCTGCATAGGCTTGTTTGTATAATACTTCTCTTCTCTTACATACCTACCAAATACTTCAGAATCATATTACGAGATAGGAGAGTGAAAAATACAAAAGGCATAAGGATTTGTGGTAAAAGTTAGCTGTAAATAAGACAAAATTGTTTACATTTACTTTACCAGGTTTTCTGCAGAGACTGTACGTGTGGGTGAATGTTAGTGTTGTCGTATGAACAAGGAGAAATACTTATGTCTCCTACATTATCTCTGCTGTATATTTTTCACCCACCGTCCATACTGAATACTCACAAAGGCTACCTCACTCAGGACTAGTGTGATGGTATTAGAAGATGCGTTTTTGTGACATATTGGCGGGTCATGTGGAAGATGTATTGCTTAAAAGATATTCCCATCACCAAACTGCCCCCTGCCCCAGCTCAACTCAATCTCGCATCCCCTTTAACAGCAACACACTGTCTACCGCTTGACTGTCGCCTTCCCCTGACATGTGTGGTTATATGTTGGTAGTAGTAGTAGTAGTAGCAGTAGTAGTAATAATAGCAGTAGTAGTGGCAGTAGTAGCAGTAGTAGTAGTAAACCGGTGCACTGCAGGCCAAAATTGTCCTGCAGTCCACTACCCTCCTTTCGGGGGATAAAGGAAGGGATTTAGGGGTGTGTGTATAGCCAGGCAGCTACACCAACCACTCACACCAGTGCCACCGCGTGAAGGCATCCCTCTCCAGCGCCGTGGGTATATGTTAATGTTGATGTATGAGGCAAACAAGAATACTCATGTTTCTCTCACTTCATCTCTGTCTCTCATTTTTTCCCGTCAACTCAGCCTCATTCATTCTCTTCTTTTGTCCTCTTTTAAATTTCTAGGTTTGTATATGCATTTCATCAACTTTCTCTCTCTCTCTCCCTCTCTCTCTCTCTTACACACACACACACACACACACACACACACACACACACACACACACACACACACACACACACACACACATCCTTTCCCTCACCTACCCTCTCCCTTTACAGCCCATCCAGCTGCTTAAGATCCAATAATTATAGCCAATGAACCTATCCTTTTACGACACTAACTCGGCCCCACCTCCCTCCTCTCCATCCACCCTTCCTAGCCCCTCTATCCCCGTCCTTCCTTTATTAGCGTCTCCTTTACTTTCCACATAGAGGATGGTCCATATATAGCGCTTCTCTTCCACTTCGTCGGGTGATTTTGTGTGTGTGTGTGTGTGTGTGTGTGTGTGTGTGTGTGTGTGTGTGTGTGTGTGTGTGTGTGTGTGTGTGTGTGTGTGACGGCTCAGTAAGTTACCATTGCCTGCTCTACACCATTTATTTATTTCCTACTACCACTGCCACTTCCACGCCCACATCAGCAAACAGGGCCATCCCCGCAAGACATAAGGTACCACCAAGTGAGTTTCCAGTAAGGCGTTATTTATGGATCACGCTGTATAAACATTTACTCACTTATTCCCCATCTCTCCTTTCCTCCACTCCTTATTCCCCATCACTTCTTTTCTCCACCTTTCTGAAGTCTTCACTGATATCCAACTGCCTATCTATGCCACATCCCAGTTCATCCCACACCCAATCCCACATCCCAACCACTAAGCAAGCCTTCATGACTAAGCACATCACCACAGCCTGCCCAAACAACATTATATATATTTAGAGTGTCGATAAATCTGTCATGTACAATAAACAGATAAATCCAGCCTCACAAACTTACGACAGCATCCAACAATGACTATGAGAAATTTCCAATAAGGAGTATAGGCTGGGTCAATACTGCTTATACTTCCTCACTCTTTTTTCATTTTCTCGTGCACTGGTAAGGCTATGATGAGGTGAAGTTAGGCGTTGACCCGTTCCTGTGTTGTACGAAAAATTATCAAATGCTTAGCAGATTTGTGAAGAGATGTATATGAAGAAGTGTGGTTGTAAACAGATATTCAAACACATACATATGATAAGTTTGCCTGTAAATAATGTGTAAATAGATACATATAATACGTCTGCTTGTACATAGGTGCAAATATATATGTGTTTGCTTGTAAATAGAAAGAGAAACATAGATATAATACTATGGGATACAGAACACACTTATGCTTTACTTAACAAGGCATTCGAGGTTCTGTCTATAACAAGTGGTGGCCGTATGTATGCATAAAGCTACGTTATAGATAAGAGAAAAAAAATATGCTTTATTATACTAGGCACTGGAGATCCTGTTTAGATTTAGAGGGGACTGTATGTATATATAAATTTATCTACATATATATAACCAGGCGCCCTAATCCCGGAAGGGGTGGCCACAAATTAATCACCTCCATGTCATACTATCCTCCGCCATTAGACTGCCTTCTCTCCAACTCACACGCCCTCCCTTATATACCTCTTGGGCCCATTCCTCTGTCTTCCTCTCTCCTTCCCCCTCTCCTCCTGAACTTCCCTCACTCTCCTAGTCAGTCTCTCATTATACATCCCTTCCACATGACCACCAAATACGAGTATATCCACCATATGAAATAAGGCCACGTAGTAAAGGAGGTACAAGGAAGGATTAAACCCGACAAATAAGGCAGAGAAGACCAAAAAACTTAGAAATGCAAAATGAGGTGTTGAGATAGATGAATACAGTGCCTACGAGGAGAGAGACAGATTGTGAACATGAGTGGGACTGATAACTACACGAACGTGGAAGAGAAGGGAAGGAGGACTTAAAATTCACTCGTTTTATCTTGGTGTAGATTTTCGTCCCTTTACAGCCTATTTCCTGTAGCTACAATGAAGAATAAGACAATACTACGGCTCTACAGATGGTTAAATGGACACAGAGTGATAGATTTATGCACCCTGATAAAACTTTCTTGCAGGCAGATGAGATTAGATGCAACTGCTGTTTTTACAATGCTGTGCTCAGAATGTAGTCAACACTCTCGATGCACAGGACTAATATGAATTGGTTCTCAGTAGTCTACACCCTTACCATAACACTTCTTTATGACTAACACAATATTCTGGTGTTAATATCTTGCTACACCTCAGCATTTAAGATAGTAAGATGGCAAATTCGTTCTAATTTATAATGAAACGAGTATAGCTAATCTTAGAGGAAACCACCACCACCATCCAAAGAGTCAGACCAGATTTCCCAACGGCGAGGTGCAGGGAAACATGCGAAATTTTGGCTCCTGAGTGGATGCCGCAGCTTATTCCTTCCTCTCAGGGTTCACAAAACCACCACATGAAATATCCTTATCAGTGCCATGGCATTGTAGCAAACAGCAAAAGCAACGGCATTTCCAAACTGCCGGTAAGCTAAGCGCGTCTAAATAAAGGCAACTGTTGACCCGGCCGTGCTAAGTTATAATGAACACTGATTTGCCACACGCCAATTAACAGAGTAGCCTTAAACTGGACGCAAAAACACAGAAGGCTTATCATTAGGCCATGCTCTCGTCACCTCAGCTCTTTCACTCCTATGACGTGCCATTTCAGCCAGCATTGTGTCCTGCCTTCGTCATTCCTCATACTTCCCCAAACGTCTGAGAGCATCTTTCCTCCCCATGCTCATGCGTTGTGTAATTCATATTGCTATCAAATACAAATAAACCATCTAATCTGACTACATCTGACCATTAACCGAGATAAAGGGGGTTAGAGACTTTTGCCAGGTGAACATACACTGACTATAGACTTTTCGAGAATCTTCACTCCATCCTCCCCACCAGAGCAGACGTGAGGTTCTGTGCTTAGGGGCAAGAACGGGATATTTAGATTGTATCGCCAAATACAGGTTTCTTCATTGCAAAGCCGAGTACTTACAAATTTAGCTATTTACACAGAGAAAATTATCTTGACTAGATCCGGTGCTAGAGAAGGGGTGGTGGAGAGATACGCCTTCATGTGGTGGCACCGATATAACCAGGCGACTCAACTGCCCGGTGATACAAGCGCCCCCCGACTACTGCCCTATCTCCCCAAGAAGTACTATGATCGTGGACTGCAGAAAGGCAATTTAAGCCTGCAGTCCACAGAGTTCGCGTCGCAGATGAGCCTGGGGTTACAACTACTAGTAGACCCTTTACTATGTACATAAAAGAAATATTAATGTCGCCAAATTTTTCTATTCCCTTTACGAGAATGCTGGAGAGGGTCGCGTTTGTGCGGTGGCCTCTGTTAGCTAATATTCTGAAGCTAAAAGAGGCTTGGTGTGTTATTCAGGCAATGATAAGTCTGTTTGGTTTGATGTACATGTACTAAGAATAAAGTATAATCAAAGAAACAACTATCCTCCCTGTTCCGTTTATAGAAAATTTACATCTGTCGAAGTACAATAAAATCCCTATGTGTTTCAGAGGGTTCGGTTTTTCCTCTACGTATTCGTCACATTTTGGGGGGATATTTGTGTCTGGGTGTTTATACAGTGGAATAATGACAGATCAAGTTTTTTCCCTGACTCAGCCAATCTCCCTCTCGGCCAGGTTACATAGCTGCAGCCCCGACCACTACTATTGCTATCTGTACACCAGCCCACCCTGCCAACCCCGTCACACTGCGAGGCCACATTTTTGTCCTATTTCACGCTCCACAGATTCCTACGACCACACCTGCACCGCGGGTTACTACACAGACGGACGGGACGAGATTACCAACCAGTGTGCAAGCTGAAGGGGAAAAAATAGAAAAAAATAAGGGAGGGGGAAAGGAGAGACCGAGACGGAGATAATCACAGAGAGAGAGAGAGACTGGCTGTGACTGATGCTGAGGCGAAGACAAAAAGATGAATAGATCGGTTGTGTGTGTGTGTGTGTGTGTGTGTGTGTGTGTGTGTGTGTGTGTGTGTGTGTGTGTGTGTGTGTGTGTGTGTGTGTGTGTGTGTGTGTGTGTGTGTGTGTGTGTGTGTAAACGTAGATAGGCAGGTATATAGACAGATACACAGGGAGGAGAGATGAGGAGAGAAACAGATGAGATGAACTCGAGATAAAAGAGAGACGCATAAAAACATAAGTATCTAAACTACGACATATCTAGTAACAGTGTTGTATGACATGTAAAGGGCGTGGCAGGCACAGGACTACCACTGACAAGCCCTTATTGTGCTGTGTAAGCCGATTAGAGGCCAGGAAATGTAACTGAATTTTTTGCTTTCCGTAGGTGTGCGTTCAGGATCTTCTCTTGTTATACCTGAGGCGTACAAAGGTTAATTCTAGCACTATACTGACGTCCAGTTTCGTCCCATTTGTCATCTCCAAACAATTTTATTTTTGATCAGGATAGACTTCGACAAGACTATGGCACTTTCTTAATCCTTTAGCCTCAAAATCTGGTATCTCTTCTTTTTCTTTTCATTTTTTTCTAACATCATTCTCTCTCAGCCAGCTCAGTCCTACGGTGGTAAATAGGTTAAAAACTATCTTTATAACGCTCTGACCTTGAACCAATGGTCTTATATATTACTGTAGCGAAACCAGACATTCTTATTTAACTCTGAGAAACACAACCAAGCTATAGATAAGACAGAATTACTCGGCTATTCCATTTCTTTACCTGCTATTATTTTCGCTTGCGTTTAATCTTCCTCTTGAAATAATTATCGTCACCATTCCCTACACTCACTGTACCTGTTTATTCTTTCTATTTCTACACATCCTCTCTGAAATCCTAAGCTCCATTCATCCTGCATCAAAAAAGGGTGTTTTGTCTTATCGTCTCTGGCTTAGCAAATCGTTCCTAACCTTTTTATTATAAGAACCCTAAAACGAAACCTTTACACTCTTCCCTTCGCATCGCTGTGGCGAGGCACTTTCTGCCGCAGGGAGACATATTATCATTGTACGAGATGGCTCAGGGGCGGCTGCTTTCCTGCGGTTAACAGGTCTGCTCGGCCACATAGACCGGGGTTACTCAACAACATTATTCTGGGGCGCCAATGTAATGAATCAGCCAGAACTACGACGCCTCCTATGCCAGGTAGAATACGTCCACTTATGTATAGGCCGCTGTGGGAACCGGTCTTAGGTCCCTGGGAAGGAAGGAACCATTAATCAGACGGCAGAGAGTGTCACAAGACCGACCTCTTAGCGACACCACCAACCCTATACGTCTGACTCTTACACAACGCACCCCAGAAGCCTTCCATATTTATGACCTATCTGGCTCCACATCTCTCTCAGGCTCCCTCCCTCTTTCGGTCTCTCTCCCTCAAGCCCTTTCCCTGTTCTCTTTTCAAGTCCCTCTCTCCTTCTCCTCTCTCTGCTTCTTATCTCTCCTCCCTACCCCTCTCTCTATCTGTCTGTCCCTCTCCTCCCACTACATCTGCCTCTCCCTCTCTCAGTTCCTTTCCTCTCTATCCAAGTCTGTCTCCTCCTCTCATCGCCTCTATCTCTCCCTCACTCTGTACCTTTCCATATCCCTTTCCTTCTCCTCTCTGTCTCTACTTCTACCCCCCTCTCTGTTTCTGTCCCTCTCTTCCTCTTCTCAGTGCCTCCACCTCTCCATCTCCCCCTCTCCCTGTTTCCGTCTCTGCCTGTCTTGCGTTGCTTTTCACTTCTGGTTTCAAAAATCTTCATCACTCATATACGCACATCGTCTATGACCCGAACCTGCCCGTCAGTCACCCACCAAGGATTTTTTGAAACGAGGCGCTTTATTACCGTAGAATTTAAAAGCTCAATATTAGGATGTAGTACACCTATAATTGTTTCTTATATAATCGGTGATCTTTGCGTTATCTTCCCTTCTCGCATGGACTTTTATACCTTCTTCTCTCGCCAAGTATATTCCCGTTAATCGTTCACACAGTCAGGATATTACTGTAACAACTAAAATTCTCCTCCATGTATATCTCCTTAAATCCCTCGACTGTGTAAATCTGACTGACTCTTCCCACTGATTGCCTAGGATTTCTCTTTGACTACACCCTTTGACTGCCTAGAATTTCTTTGACTAAAATTTGATTGCGTACAGTTTGTGACTAAATTCCTTGACTGAGTAGAATTGCTGACTAAATTCTTGAAGTACGTAGAATTTCAGAATGTTAAATAAAATCTATCTATCTATCTATAGCCCGACGCCTTAATCCCGCAAAGGGTGGCCGCAGACAAAACGCCTCCAAGTCGCTGTCACCCATCATTTGACTACCCTCCTCCCAACTCACCCCCCCCCTCCCTCATATACCTCTCACCTCCATCCCTCCACCTCATCCTCGGTCTACCCCTCCCTCTCCCTCCCTCCACCTCACCTACATACACCCTCTTAGTCAGTCTTTAAATAAAATAACCTGGAGTAATTAGAATAAAAATACTGCAGTTCCATCATAACCTTGAAATGGATAATGATATTTTTCACTTTTTCCAGGCAGATTTCTCTCTCCGTGGAATATAATCATTTGTAGTTTCTTTCCCTGGAATAAAATCGTCTATACGTATGCCTGAGGGAAGATAAAATATGATTCTGATTATTGCAATGGGAGGGTGAACGTATTTCCTACTTCGCTTCTTCATTTCCATGCGACCCTGAATTTCATCTCACCGTGATCCACATTAGTATTTATGATCTTCCAAATCTGGCTGCCTACTTAATGCTAATTTCATTTTCTAATTTGTCTTGTCACTCTTTTGACGAGTTCATTCTACATCAAGGCCTTCTATACATAAGCAGATAAATATCCTTGTAAAAAAAAAATGCTTTGTGGTGTAAGTAGGGATTTCAAATTAATAATAATCTAAGTATATGGAGACTGGACTGGTGGCAGGTGGTGGCGACCTTCATCCACTCACTTGATGTAGTGCTGCCTACTTCTTCCTTCACCTTTATCATTCTTTTTCTGTGTCTGTCCTCCTCTCTTCCTATTTCTCCCATCTTGCCTGTCACATTTCATTACATTTCCTTTTCAGGTGGCTTTACACTGAGTGGCTAGCCTAATGGTTTCCTGTAACCCAAAAACCCATTTACAACGCTGGGTGGTAACCACATAACCCACCCATACGTGTTACCTACATGTCAACAAGTGGATTGGCGAAGCGTTAGTGTCCCGTAAAAAAAGAAAAAAAAACTAACTCGAAGACAAATGGCTACCCCTTATGGGATTATGGCGTCTGGCTATGGATAATTAGATAGTCAATGGAATATCTCAGCAGGGGAGTAAGTAGTAATCCAATTTGCTGAAAGGAACAATATTACCTGGATCCTTCCATAGGGTCTTAAATAGTTATCCTGGATCTTATACAACATACTACGTTGGTTGCCAAGGGATATATCTTTGAGCCAAAAAAACTTAGTAACTGAGAGAGAGAAAGAGAAAGAGAAAGTGTGTGTGTGTGTGTGTGTGTGTGTGTGTGTGTGTGTGTTGCCAGTTATTCAACACATTATCTTACACAATAAACTGAGGTACATATACACATACACAGTACCTTACCTCAAAGTTAGAAGAAGCAGCTATTCATATACTGTATATATTCTCTTTTCACACACACACACACACACACACACACACACACACACACAAAATACAATAACACTCTACAATATTTAAAAGAAACACAGTAGACACATCAATGTGAAATACACACACACACACACACACACACACACACACACACACACACACACACACACACACACACACACACACACACACACACACAAATAAAAACCCACCACAGTAGCCTGGTCATTGTGGAGTCAGGCATGGAGGGACCGAAAGGAATAATGAAGTTACTTTAAAGAAAAATTACTGACAGGAGAATGGAGTTAGTAGGCAGCACAATAGGCACCCCAGCCAAACAAAGGCAGGGATAATTATATGGAATTAATAGCCCCTTGAACGAAGAGTGAAGGGGAGGGGACACGACGAGGGGGTGGTGGTGGGGGCAGCTGGTGACGTGGGGGGCGGAAGGGATGGAGAGATGTGGGGATAGGGAGAGGGTTGATTTCGTGGTAGGAGTGGGGAAGTGAGAGATCTTGTGGGCATAGAGGGGATAGGAGTTAGTGAGGGGAGGGAGGAGATGGGGGTAGAGAGTGGAGGGAGCAGATGGTGAGGTAGGGGATGGAGGAGGTAGTGGGGGCAGGGAGGGCCGGAGGGAGGGGATTGAGAGGGGGGAAAGGAGGGGGTCTAAGGGAGAGATGGAGGTGGGGGTGAGTACGAAGGTCAGGGAACAAGATAGAGGACACCAAGATCGTGTGGATACAGAATTAAACTGAACTAGAAACTGCATGTAAAATAAGGCAATTGATACACATGCGTTTATTCAGTTATATTACGCTTCAGCTTCTTATATGTGCTACACAGGCATTCGCAAGGATCGTGGGACGTAGCTTTGATTTATTTCAGTGGAATCCTAGTATAAATAACTGTCTGGTAATAGTACAATGGTTACCCACAGATTTATAAGAAAATAGATGGCAATTTACTGACAACGTAGAAATGATACTCACAAACAAACTCACTGATCAAGCCGATGTCGTAACAACATTTATTCATAACAGATTTCTATTGTCTTTTTGGAGGAACGGCAAGGGATGTGTTGAATTCCGACAACTTACTTTACTTGCTTCCATTTAACGTTTTAATACAGCTTAGAGGAGGTGCCTAGTAGTGCAGGAGTTAATGAAGGCTATAATCTAACCCCTCTAGTTTTAAAAGCCAAAGACTAGGTAAAACCATCTGAAGGTAGAAAGAAAAACAAACATCAGACTGAAGGGATTAAAGTACCCAAGACCTCTCGTAAATTTACTTCTTTAGGGGATGTGTGAATAGACGGGATCTTCATAATACATGTGTTAAATTCCTTTTGGGTATCATGTCTATGCCTGGTTGTCTAAATGGGTAGGGGGTTTCACTAGAACGTTGCCGGTAAAGGTTCCAGTCCAGAAAAGGGATGTGGTTTATTATTCTCACGGTGTCACTGGTGTGTATGTCTTGTCACCTTTCCCATAAATGTCTATACTACACAGCCTACCCCTAGGTCTCTATGTCCTTCCATGGGCAATACATGTATATAAACCTACGTATTATCTCACTGCTGTCAAAGCCTCAGTGTCACTTGTTTCCTGGTATGAACACAAAGCCCTCCAACCCGTCCTCCCACCTCCCTGCCAACACCATAAGAGACTAATGATCACCTATGCCAACTCACCGTCCTACACACTTTTCATTCGGCCCAACAAAACCATAGAAGGACAATAAGCTTTGATAATCTGGAAAGGGGATAGCTTAATTAAGGAAAGACCGAGGTTAAATTCTGATAGCAGGGATGGGAAATATGGATAGATCGAGGTTAGGTGAATTGATTAAGTGGGCAGCTTAGAAATAGGCCTTTTGTAGTTCCCGTCTGGCTTGTTTTAATATGAAAATGAAACTTGCTCGTTTACTCTTATCTTCAGGGTTTCTCTCTCTCTCTCTCTCTCTCTCTCTCTCTCTCTCTCTCTCTCTCTCTCTCTCTCTCTCGAGCCCCAGACTCTTTCATAATTCCTTATCTTCTTTTAGTTCTTGTGTGGGTAGCCTTAATCTTAAAAAGAAACTTGCTCTTTTACTCTTATCTTCATGGTGTCTGTCTCACTTTTTTCTCTCTTGGGCCACGGACTCTTTCACAATTCTGTACCTTCTTTTACTTGTGTTGTTTTCCTGTTTGAATCTTGCCGGTGCGGAGTATACTGAGTTATACGAAGGAAAGCACAGAAAGGTATGACTGAACGCTAAGGCCACAGCAAAGGTGAAGCAGGCATGGAAAAGAGAGACTGATAGTGCGTTAAGGACATGAAAGAAGAGAAAAGCATAAGAGAGAGTACTGAGGCGATAAAGAGGTGAAACAATACATAGAAAAGAGAGATGACTTGTGGGTTCAGGTAAGAAAAAGCTGAGAAAGATATAAAAGTGAGAGTTAAGGCCACAGGAAAGACGAGACAAAGCTCCCTCATCTATCCTCACAGCTCCACCAGCCTCAAACAATAGGAACCCATGCTGTTTCTTCCTCTTCCACAGCACCATCAATTGTTCAGGTGCAAAAATAATAAATTCGTACTGATATTGCTCTTTAACTCCCTCACTGCCACCATGGAGAGGGATGCCTTCACGTGGTGGCACTAATATAGCCGAGTAAGTCTCCTGTCCGATTACACACACTTCAATTCCCACCCTATGCCCCAAAGGGAGGATGGTGAGCTGTAGGGCAAGAGCAAATTCACCCTACTGTCCACTGAGTTCACGTTCACATTAGTTAAAGGACGTCGGGTAGAGGAGCCGCCGGGTTATATCAGTGCCATCACGAGAAGGCGACTCTCTCCAGCACCACTCCAGCATTAAAACGTTCATAGCACGGTTCCTATTCTAAGTGACTTTAAAGATTTAATAACATCTCTTCCTCAGCGATTTATTTATCACATTACACCTAAATATCCCACTGTATTTTATGTAGCTACCTATGTCGATATTAATACGATATAAATTAAATACATGAGACTGATGAGGTGCTACCAAGCCTCCTATTGTACCTTAGTCATCAGCATTCAGGACACACGTAACTATCAGTAGCAGCTCCACGCCCCCTGCCTCACTGCAACACTAGTCATAACGATGTGTGTGTGTGTGTGTGTGTGTGTGTGTGTGTGTGTGTGTGTGTGTGTGTGTGTGTGTGTGTTAATCTTAGCAAATGAATTTTATTTTCTGTTAAGGAGTGCTCGTTAAACATTGGGGTCATCTTAACAATTCCTTCGTCTCACCCTAATTAATGTAGTCCTATTCTTTACTACTCTACCCATCCCTTTGTGGACTGGGGATGGGGCAAATAATCCTCACAAAAAGCCTTCCTTGAGCAGTAATAATCAACTAGAGATAAACTAATAAAATAACACACATAAAACCTCGTCCTGGGTAAATAGTATCTCCCCCTGACCATAACACTGATATGCCCTCCCAGGTAACGCCAAATATTGCTCAGCTGAGAACAAGTCATAGGAGCTTGAGTGCTAATCTGGACCGGGGTCTCCATCCCTTGTGTACTGTGAGCGAGCCACTTCATCCACAGTTGTTGTTGCCGATCCTGATCTTGACACCTACAAATTATGACAAAAGGACCCCCTACAGTGAGAAGCAGGAGTACAACCACCTTCCCACCTAAACCTATACATACCTTATTCACATTAACTTGGCAATTCTCGCTTTTCTTCCTTTCTTCCTTCTTTCCTTTATTTATTTATTTGTTTACTCTGCTTATTCCCCTTCCCCCCAGTGTGAGGAGAAGAGACCATCATCCTCCCATCTAGGTCTGCTATAATTCATTCATCTTAACCTGACTGAGGCTTTTGTTTTTTGCAGCTTATTTCCCACAGCCCAGTTACATAGTAAGACAATACTAAGGCTCTACATCCTTTCCATAGCACTCTTTCGTGACTAGCATCATATTCTAGTCCTAAATCTCTTGCTACAGCCTAGTATTCAGTATGGAGAGATGCCAGTTTTTCGAAGGCCAGGATAAGGTGGAAGAACTATAGGGTACTGTATTTTAACAGAGCGAGGCACGAGAGCACCAACTATTAAAAATTCTCAACACTTGCACCAGATGTTGTTATTCTCCTCACGTAGAAACGATGTATAATTTTGCCCATTGCATTCTCGGACCGCTGGGCAGGGGGGAGGGTTTGGGGAGACTGGATGGGGGTTAGGGTGAGGGTGAGGATGGTGGGGTGTCGGCAGGGTGGAGAGTTTGGGGAGGTGGGTGGGGACAGGGTGGAGCTTCTTTCTGGAGGGTAGATGTGGGCTGGGTGGGTGTAAGGGTAGGTGGAGGCAGGGTGGATGTTGGGGATGGTTGGAGAGTTGGGGTAGGTAGCGGGGATGAGAGTGGGGGGTGAGTAAGAAATAGACAGGGTGAGGGAGGGAGGGGAATGAGTAGAGTGGGAGAGATGGGGAAGGGATGGTGTGAGTGGTTGGTCAGAAGGGCAGGGTGAGGGAGGAAGTGACAAGGTAAGGGGGGGAGGGTGTGGGTAATGAAGGTGAAGGGTGAGGAAGGGAGGGGGTGGGTAAAGGAGGCGTGGGATGAGGGTGGGGGTGGGTAAGGGAGGTGTGGGATGAGGGTGGGGGTGGGTAAGGGAGGTGTGGGGTGAGGGTGGGGGTGGGGGTGAAAGCATAATAATATACATTCAGCTCGACGTGTGGTATGTGGAACAAGTTAGGCGTGAATTAATGGCTTCTCGGACCACAACCCTTTCAGTTCCATTACGTATTTTATCTTTACTGCTTTATTTCAATCCGCTCACCTTCAGAGGATTTTATTTAACTTAGGAATAAAGTCTAGTACTGAAAGAGTCAATGAGCTAAGTAAATCAAGTTCAAAAATTCTCTTCTTTGGTGAATAATGTTGTTTGGAAGTAAAGCGCACGCACGCACGCACGCACACACACACACACACACACACACACACACACACACACACACACACACACACACTCGCTGGTGCAGTGGTAACGCTCTCGCTTGCCAACTGGTGGACGGGAGTTCGCGCCTCGCTCAGGTTGCGAAAAGTTTCACTGACGAAGTGGGTGGTTACTGTCCCCATTGAGCAAGGGGACGGGTGTGTGCATGTGTGAAGGTCACAGCCTTGCCCTTAGATCGGACTATATGAGCTCTCAGCTCCCTTCCGGGAGGGTAAAAGCTGACGATCACGGCCATCAAGTGATCCTGACCGACCCGGTGAATTACCCGGTGAATTACACACACACACACACACACACACCTAACCATATTATTGACTAATGAGATGAATTAACTAAGCGGTGAGAAGTATTAATATTGCAACACAGGGCATAATGTGTCGGCTATGAGAGAGAGAGAGAGAGAGAGAGAGAGAGAGAGAGAAATTACGTATTAAATATTTCACTGTCAATAGCAAATTCTTATATTCAGCGTAGGGAAAATATATTATAATTAAGGAAGCCATAGCTAAATTCTCCGGTTCTAGAAGTCTCTCCAAAATTTAGTAAAAAATCGTATGGGGATAACAAGAAAATTTTTACGCCCATCACGGGACTAAAGGGTAAATGAGAATCAAGATCTGAGCTCCGGGGGTACACGTGAAGGCCTCTATAATCATCACTATAACTATAATCATCCTGTCACTCACCAGCTTGACTGATTCCCGGCCCAGGGCGTCTTTCAACCCGTCCTGCTTCTCATAATCTCCATACACAGAATTTATACCAAGGTCTCTCTTTTTAATCTATAATTTCTCGATCCTATGCCTGACTTCCATTATCCTTGTATGTATCAATCCAGAGCCACTTTGTACTCCTTTGAACTCATATGTATTTTATGCGGCACTCCAGATTTCGTAATACCCCTACCCTAGCGATTCATTTTGCACTCCCATTTCACCTACAGTGAGGCCTCAAGTCTGGCGCCAAGCTGTTTATCACAAGATCCTTCGCCCAGCTGCTCTGCATGAGAAAGAAGTCCGCCGTTGTGTGTGTGTGTGTGTGTGTGTGTGTGTGTGTCTGTGTGTAATAATGTACTAGTCTGGAGCAATATTTCCCCTCAGCTAACATTAAAGCCCCGCCCTGCCCCACCCCCAAGCCACACCTCCACACACAAGCCTTCAGTGTGTGGATGGAAGAAGGGGAAAAAGTGGGACTGAGGTGAGAGGGTGGTGGGAGGGGCGGAGAGAAGGGGGTGGAGACATAACCCTGCCATTACTGTGAACGTGGCTCCGGTGCCGTGAATATGAAGCTGACCTACAGTGAACTACGGTGACGTGATCTAGTGGCCAAGCAACGAAAAGTACTCTTCCTCCATAAAAGATAAAGCATTTCTTTATTTTTCTGCCCCAGACTGTGGACTCCTCTAACCAACCATCTGGACGTGAACCCAGTGGACAACAGGCTGAAGTTTCCCCTCTCCGGTAGCCCACCATCCTTCTTTCGGGAGATAGGAGGGGAATAAGGGACGTTTGTATAACAGGGCACCTCCATCACCCATGTAATATTATGAATTTACTCTTCGCTAGAACAGAACTGTGAATAAACACACAATAAGTCACTTAAAATATTCTAAATTATCTCCTTGCTGCACAGTTTACCACAGCTTTCACGAGAAGATGAACGACCATTTATGCTGAAATGGTGGATGAGTTTGAGAGAGTGTGTAAGAAACGGAACCTAAAGGTGAATGTAGGGAAGAGTAAAGTGATGGTCTTTGAGAGAGGTGAAGTTAGTGAATGTACAGCGAGGTTAGATGGTGAGGAATTGGAAAATGTGAGTACGTTTAAGTATTTGGGTAGTGTGATGAGTAAGGATGGAGGTTTGGAGGGTGAAGTGCTTGAAAGGGTACAGCAGGGAAGAAAGGTTGCTGGTTCCTTGAAAGCAGTGATAAGAAACAGGGAAGTGAGCATGGAAGTGAAAAAGTTACTACATGACAGTATTGTGATACCAACTCTAACGTACGGAAGTGAAGCTTGGACATTGTTGGAAGGACACAAGTCAAGAGTGAGAGCAGTGGAAATGAGTTATTTAAGAGGAGCCTGTGGAGTCACGTGGAAAGACAGGCTGACGAATGAGGATATAAAGGAGCGTTGTGGTGTGGATGTGGATGTGATAGGAAGCGTTATGAGGAACACACTGAGGTGATTTGGCCATGTGGAGAGGATGGAGGGTGAAAGACTGACGAAGAGAGTGTATGTGAGTGAGGTGGAGGGGGGAAGAGGGAGGGGGAGGCCGAGGATGAGATGGAGGGATGGGGTGGAGAGGTATATGAGAGAGGGGGTGTGAGTTGGGAGCAGGGCAGTGAAATGGCGGGGGACAGGGCGACTTGGAGGCGATTTGTTTGTGGCCACCCCAAACGGGATTGAGGCGTCTGGCAATAGATAGATAGATAGACCACTTAGCGTCTAGGCTATTACCCCCACACTCTTATACATGAGTTAGGAAGGTCTCTATTAAGCACGGATGGTTCAATGCCCACGTTCTAACCTGAGTCTTGCTAATAATATGCATTTGTGTTAAGTTTAAGCACAAGATAATAGCATTTTGAGTTATACTAGCTTGAGTTGTGCATCGATAAGTATAATATCCAACATCCTAGACAGCAGGATGGACAAGGCAGTTAGAGGTAGTAAAACACTATCACCATCTCCTTCAATTAAAAAGCTTAAGGGAATTCAGTTTATATAGTAACAATCACAAGGCCTCGACAATAACATCCAGTGAATTGATTAAAGACAAGGACAATCACAGACCCGACGCACCCCCTCAAGTGAAGCTGTAGGCACCAGAAGTAGGATGTGATCGGGGGAATTAAGACTGAGACGTAGTGGAGTTGGGCACACGCCAGAACCAACCTCTCATAAAGAACACAGAACACGGTGATCCGATCCAGCCTGAGCAGGTCGTGTGGAGGAATATATCTGATCACAGGCAGCCACGCACACGCACAAACATGTACCTAAAAACAGATACAAGCACAGATACTTAAACAAGCACGCACACACACACACACACACACACACACACACACACACACACACACACACACACACACAAAATATAAGGACATACATACACACACATACATAAATACAAAGACATACGTACACACATATGCACATATACAATTTCTCTCTCTCTCTCTCTCTCTCTCTCTCTCTCTCCACCAGGGCACACGATAATAATGTTGTTGATGCTGATGGTGATGTAGATAGGGCTGTCCTGTTCTCATCTTCTGTGTTGTTCCGTGTCTGGCATCATAGCTCTGGCGGAAAGTTGGAAAAAAGAATTGGCCGAGTTGCAAAATATCTCCGCTTTTTTTGAGAAATCGAATTGCGTTTCATTCTTTGCCGACATATTTTTTCCTTTAAACTATGAGAGAAAATTCTATATATCTATCTACAGCCAGACGCCTTAATCCCGTAAGGGGTGGCAGTTTGTCTATTTAGTTAGTTGTTTTATGGAGAGAGGCAGTAACCCTCCTCCATTGCACTTGCTGACACATAGAGAATAATAAGTACTGTAATAATCACAACCTTTCTTTCTTCCATCCATCACTGAATCATCATTTGCCCAATCAACGAAGTGGCCCATCAGAACGTGAATCCAGTGGACTGCAGGCTGAAATTGAACTCTTCCTGCAGTCCATCCTCCTCCTTTTGGGGAATAGGGATGTTACTGAAGGAATGTTTGTTTTCTCAAGCAGAAAAGACGCCTGGTTATATCAGTGCCACCACATGAAGGCGTCCCATTTTTTCTCTAACGCATCGTATCATAATCACACACTACCAGATTCAAACCAAGCCTCTTTCGCCTTAGGAATATTAGCCCAATGAGGAAAGCGGCAAGCAGATGCAGCCGATTATACTCTTTTTACTCTAACCTGGCCTATAACTGCAACCTATTTAAGTACTGAGTTACAACAACAGATTAACAATAGAATATGATGCTAGCCAGGAAGATGTGCTATGGACAGGATACAAAGCTGAAGCATTGTCTTTTTCCGCCACTGAGCTACGTGAAATAAGCTACAGAAGGAGGAACTCTGAGCCAAGTTAAGATGAAAGGACAATACGAATTTATACCCCTGACTGTAAGGTTAAGAATGTATAAATCGACTCACGTCATTGCGATAAATAAGGAGGAGGTGAGTAATGAATTTTGAAGCCTAGTGATTCTGTCTTAGGAGTCCAAGAAATTTCTCAGAATGGTGTGTACGAGTTTCATAACAGATCGACAGAGAGGTGGGTTGATATTACTTGCCTGCGACTGAACGTGCCATGTCTGATTTTTTCCCCTTACCACACAGACACAAATATCTATACTTACAACGAGTATGTGTTAATGAGATTTCACACACACACACACACACACACACACACACACACACACACACACACACACACACACACACACACACACACACACACACACACACACCCCCAACACAACCCCTCTAACATACACAGTCCTCACCACAAAACACATCCTCTCCTATTATCACGCACCAAATTGCTGGTTAAGTCACAACACACATACCACATCCCAACACCCGGTAATTTGACAGCAGAGCGAGAAACACACAACGCATCACCACGCAAAAAACATATATACATTGCGAACAACATTGTACACTGGGGAGAACACGTCACTACAGAAAAAATATATACACTTTAGGAACGATACCTGTACATAGAGAAAACACTTCATGGTTAGAACTCGTGTCAACCTGGAGAGCATACCATCTCTACTAACTCGGCCATCGCCTCCCCCAGAGAAAACTGCCAGCGAATATTTGCTCTCCGATGTCACTCTAAGGCCCACCTATTACCTGAAGAGAAATCACCCAGCAACACAGCTATTAACGTACAAGAACGCAGCAAAAAAATCACTGGATATCCTCTAGTGTCGCAATTACAGCGCGTTAAGGCGACATTAATCCTGGCCTGATTGTAAACCCACCAGGCTTACGCGCCAGTGACATGTTATTAGCTGACCTATGCTTTATGAGCGGACCCCGACACTGCGCTGAATACAAGGTGTGGGCCAGACTGCAGCACCACCACCCACGACACCGAGACAGGATGTGGACACCAAGTCAGGCTTTGGGACACGAAAAACACCACCCACGACACAAGACAGGCTCTGGGACTCACGACGCATCACCTCCAGTACCGAGACAAGCATTAGGACATCACAACATGCTTCCGAACACCAAGACAAGCTTTAGGACAATCTACACACCATATCGGACACCACAACAGGCTTTCGGACACCACAATAGGCTTTCAGGCACCAAGACGGGCTTTGGGACACTCTACACACCACATCGGACACCAAGACAGGCTTTCGGACACCACAACAGGCTTTCAGGCACCAAGACAGGGCTTTGGGACACTATACACACCACACCGGACACCACAACAGGCTTTCGAACATCAAGACAGGCTTTAGGACAGTAGACACACCCTCCCAGACACTAAGACTTGCTTTGGGACACTGCACTAAACTCACCACATAAGGACCTGATAATGCAGAGGAGAGATATAAACACCCAGACTCCTATGATTCACTCTCAGCTGAACAGTATTATCAAACGTTAACAAGAATACAAGACTAAGTGTTACTCCGACCAAGAGAGGGCAAATAGACCATGTATTATAAATCTCAGGCTCTTTAGACTCACTCATAGAAAGAAAATCATCTGGCTTTAACTGGAGCAGAAAACTGGAGCTGTACTTTTTGAGTCAGCTAAAGGAAATCATCTTATCTTAAAAAGGAATCCTAGAGTTGCCTCTTTCATCAGGGGGTTAAGTGTAATAATTTGAAGATTTCTCCCCTTAACAAGCCTTATTTATCTTACGTTGGTTAATGCCTCTGATAAATGAGGTGAGGTCAAAAGAAAGTGTGGTTCGAGGTCACTATCAGGTCAGACTAGGTTAATGCTGCTTGCTCGGCCTGGTGATTTATTGCTCTCTCTCTCTCTCTCTCTCTCTCTCTCTCTCTCTCTCTCTATTCATCTAGCTACCATTCTTGGATCACAAGTTTTCTGTTTCTTAGTTCCAAGTTCTCTTCTTGTGTAGTCTGGTCTTTGTCTGGCTTTTCATACTTATATTAATGACAGACAGACAGACAGACACACACACACACACACACACACACACACACACACACACACACACACACACACACACACACACACACACACACTAGCGCAATCCCTATCATCATAATCACCCTCGTAAAAATCATCCACCATTCACTTTTCCCCACATTATCATCTTCATTACCGCCATCATTATAATCTTCGCCATTGCCTTTCTCCGTTCACCTTACCCCAGATTCTCCAAACACGGCAATTTTCCCACCGTCATCATCATCCCCAGCGCTTCGTGAGCCATTACAACAATTAACTTAACCTCCACCATCACCATCAGATTCAGCAGAGTAGTAAGACCTAATGTTCTTGGAAAGTGCTTAGTGTTCCATTATTTACTGCTCGATGTGATGGTGATACGTGGGCTCCTTGTCTCTGTCAAATCTTCGTCATCGTCTACGTCATCAGTGTGTTGACAAGGGGGACTGTAGGTCATCGTCTTCGTCATCGTCATCGTTTTCGTCACTCTTCGCCATCAATGTGCAGATGATACGGAGGCTCTAGGCTTTCATCTTCATCGTCATCATCGTCGTCGTCTTCTTCGTCGTCGTTTTCGTCAGTCTTCGTCACCAACGTGCAGATGATACGGAGGCTCTTGGCTTTCATCTTCATCTTCGTCATCGTCCTTGTCGTCATCGCTGGCATCACTGTCATCACCACCATCTCGTATCTATTTTGTCATCATTTTATCCATTGAAATTCTCGGCTACAACAGGGAAAAAGAAAATCTGTTAAGCATTCATTTTTTTCACCTCCCCAATCAGATGATGTATTTTTCCTTCTATTTTTTTGCTATTTCCATACTCCTATATACAGTTTTGGGAATCTTTTCGGCGTGGAGAAGTGAGAGACAGCCTTCATTTACCCTTTTCCTATAAGAGATTTTCCAAAAACTAAATGAAATCGCCTGTAGGTAGCATAAATTAACAGCCAACACTGATTAAAAAACTAAAAAACGAACACAGAAGAATTAATGACTGACAGTCGTATTTTCAGCACAGAACCTGGTATTAAATTAAGTGAATGTTTTCGGAGACCTTTCACACGAGTACACAGAGGAGGTAAGTGATGAGTCAGGGGTTCTTGAGGGAGCAAAGTGTGGTGGGCAAAGAAAGAGCGCAGTATTAGGTGGGAATTACTATAAAGGGCAGCAAAGGGAAGGGCAAAGAAATAGTGAAGTATTTTGTATAATGGGGAGGATAAGAAAGGACAAAAACGAAGTATCAGGAAGGGCAAAATATGGAGAGCAAAGTATAAGGGGCAGTATTAGGAAGGGCAAAGTATAAAGCGCAGTACAGAGAAAAAATAAAGAAAAAAGAAGGTGTTTTGGATAGGGAAGGCAAGGAGACCGAAGTATAAACGCGAGGTATAAGAAGGAATAAAAAGGACTGCACAGGGAAGGACAAGGAACAGGGGATGTATTAGGAGGGAGAGGTAGGGTAGGGTAGGGTAGGGCAGAAAAGGGTGGGGATAGGGTGGGAAGGGAAGGGAAGGGAAGGGCATATGAGGACACAGAAGGTATGAGATGGAAATGATAGAGAAGGGAAGGACAGGACAGGGTGGGCTGAACAGAACAAAGCAGGGCAGGGCAAGGTAGGACAGGATAGGGATTAGGAAGGCTGGGACAACGCAAGCAGGGACAAGGAAGGACATGGCAGGAAGGAGACAGCCATGTGGGGCGCTTGAAGGACGGGGCGGGGTTGAGTCAACATTGTGCAGTTCAGTACAGCATGTCCTTCCGTTGTTAAATAAATTCAGTTGATGGCAGTAGAATTAAAATACTGAAATTAATGCTCTTTTGAAGGGAATGATGGAAGTTAGTAATCCCTGTAGTCAGAGATGTACTGTTTGATTCTAAATCATCCGGATGTAGCCACACTTAGGTATACAAGGCGTCGCTTACCCACTCACATACTCAGCACACACACACACACACACACACACACACACACACACACACACACACACACACACACACACACACTTCCATGATATATAACCCGCATTCACATTAAATTACAAACACACTTCACTGGCACGCGAAAACACACATGCAAGCTAGAGCATATGGTCCACTTGTTAACGTTACTATGCCGGTGCTGTTGTGAGCCGTTAGCTGACACTTGAGACGATTGCCGAGTGTGCGGGATGCATGAGAAAGCAGGAGAGGAGCACCACTCTACATGTTAGTCTGGCAGCTGTTTGGCGGTGTCTCAAGGCTCACACACTGATCCGTGCCCAGCTTAGTCATACTGCAGGCATGAGCACTGCATACTTGTCGATGTGACGATTGTGCGCTGGTATCAAGTCCCACACTGATCACACTGATTCTTGTCCACCTTAGTCATACTGCAGTGTGAAGCAGATGCAGTGGAATATTTGGGTAACATAATTATGTCCCTTAGTAAGATAAGCTTGATACGTTTTCTGCCCATAGGTAATTTTCTACTGAGGGGAAAGTGCCGGACATACCCTAAGTGTGAAGTAGACTCAAAGTTATATAATGGTAACATACACTCAATCTATTATCCCTCCACTGAAAGAATTGATATGTTTCTCTGTTTTAGATGATTCTCTTATTGATATACTGTACGAGGGAGGAAGTGACGGACATGACCTAAGTGTGAAGCAGACGCAGTGGGATATTAGGGTAACATATGTCCCAGGTTGTAGCGCAAGTGTGGACAGAGAAAGTGGCCCTCTGACATGAACTGACGCTGCCCTGCTGAGTCACCATCGCCCCCGGCACCAACACCAACAACAATACCAGCACTAATACCAACCCAACACTAACACCAGCTCAAACACAAGCACTAATACCAACATTAACACTAACACCAGTACCAATACCAACCCAGCACAAGCACGAACACTAACACCAACTCTAACACCACCACCAATAACAACAACAACAATACCAGCACTAATACCAACCCAACACTAACACCAGCTCAAACACAAGCACTAATACCAACATTAACACTAACACCAGTACCAATACCAACCCAGCACAAGCACGAACACTAATACCTCTAACACCACCATCACCAACAACAACAATGCCGGCACTAATACCAATCCAACACTAACACCAGCTCTAACACAAGTACCAATACCAACACTAACACTATCATCAGTACTAATACCAACCCAGCACAAGCACGAACACTAACACCACCACCACCACTACCACCCTCCGTATCCTAGGTCATTATGTGTGGGCTGGTGGATCACTCAAGCTGGGAGGCGCAAGTCGTCATGTTCTCAACGCCGACACTCACTGCACTCTCGCTGACTTCTCAACCCAAATACGAGAAACAGCTATCTTCCCTGTCTCATCTGAAGAAAAGTTACGCCTAGCGAAATACAATGAAAATCCTTTCTCTACTAGTGTGTATTTCAGATGATTCGACTTTTCCGCGATGTATTTGTCAAACTCCGGGAAGATACTTGTGTCTGTGTGTGTACCACCGCCTCCTCTTCTAAGGACTACAGGGGTTGGCGTGTCTGAGAATTTTTTGACCTAGTGTACTTGTTTACGTGTAGATTTACTGTGTAGGAACAAGCCCACTGTACGTGTTCCTTTCACCTTAACTTGGCCCAGTCTCGTCCTTCTTTGGCTTACTTTATGTGACTCAGTGGCAGAAAAAGACAATGCCACGGCTCTACATCCTTCCCATTGCGTTTCTTCGTGACTAGCATGATATATCAACGTTCATATTATTGTCACAGCTCAGCATTTAAGATGGAGAGACGACAATTTTAGGCCAAGTTAGAGTAAAAATTATTTAGTCAGGCAATACGAAGTGCAGGACGTAAGGAAAAACGCTGATGCCAAATAACAGCCCCAAATAAAAAATGGAATTAAAAGACATAAATATAGTACCAGAGAATATTAATCTCAATCAAGGACACGCCATTTTGATTTATTCTATCTGCTACACAATCCCTGAATATCGAAAAGCCTCTCCTAAGCTGAATAAAATCGTCAGTATAAACCAAGAATAGAATGAAATATCCCCGTGCTCAGCTGCGGAGGTGAAAATGCCACAGTAATTGGCTAGGAAGAGGAGCTACAAATTTTTTCAAGCCAGAGAAAAAATGAAGCTAGAAGAGAGGAGAAAGTGTGGGATGATTTGGTGAACAGGCGGGTGGGCAAAGCAGGTGATGCGTGGGTAGGTGGGAGGGTGGGTAGATGTGTGTGTGTGTGTGTGTGTGTGTGTGTGTGTGTGTGTGTGTGTGTAGGAAGGGGGGGAGTATGCAGGTGTGAGTGTGCAAAGGAGAGAGTGTAGGTGGGAAAGCGTGCGTATGTGATAGTATGCACATAGGAGAATACATAGATAGGAGAGTGCATATGTAAAAGTGTGCCTGTGTAGAAGAGTGCACAGGTGGGAGACTACACGGGGGGGCACACAAGCTGACAGGCAGGCAATCAAGAGTATATGGAATCGACTAAGTGTGTTGGCAGACAGGCATGTTGACAGCAATCAGGTAACAGGTTAAAAAAAAATGGGAAAGTTGAGAACGAAAAATGGAACCAATCAGTCTGCAATCTACTGGGAGCACGTCAGTCATCTGCAGAATAAAAATGGCTATACATCAGCTTAATTGGAAAATGTTACACGCAGGAGAATTAAAAGTGAAATCAGTCAGTCTACAGTCAATTGAGTGTACGTCAGTGTTTGCTAGAATAAAAACATTAGGGACTGCTGAACTGAAATATTTTAAGACGATATTGACAATCTGGCCTCAGGGTTAATCTGAAACTCGCGCCAAAGTACCCAAACACCTGTAAACAATGAATGTGATAATGAAAAGAACGTAGCCTGTCGAGGAGTTATTGCTAAGGCTGATATTGGAATAACGCACTGTGAAGCCTTTGCGCTGGTGAATGGTGCACTATAATCAATACAGACACTGGCACGAAGAGAGCTGTCATGCCTCGGTCAGATAATTGAAAATGCATGGTGCTTATTGCGTTTAGACACATTTTGGTGAGACAGTACCTGGCAATATAACATTCATTGTTTAATTAGTGAAGGCGGCAAGACTGACAACCCCTGTATGGAAGGAGCAGCTTGCTTTTCATGCAGCTGCCATTTTGTGATTGTAGTCCAGTAAATATTTATCACTGCAATCTCTTCAATATAGCTTCGGACATTGGGAATGGCATTATTAACCCCTCCAATCCCAGGATATATTTCAATTTTTTCTTAAAGTTAAGCTATTTTACTGATATTTACGAAGCCCTAAAGCAGTGAGGGGGTTAAGGAAGGCCGCATCTAATCCTTCCAGTCAGAAATGTCTCCCCTAAGCTAAACTGATTGAATGCAGCCAGAATAAAATGAAAAGAATGTGAATGGACTGAGGGAGCTAGTTTGGCGTAGTGGTGGAGGAGGTATGAAAAGCATGTTCCGGAAAAGGTAGTGACATTAAGGCGGTAAGGTCTGTTAGGTTTACATTTCCATACACATACAGACATAGAAGAGGGAGAAGGAGACAGGCAGATAGATAGATAAATAGAAAGATAGATAGGTACAGATAAGGTTGTGACATTCAGGAGGTGAGGCCTGCAAAGTTTACATTTCCATACACATACAGACACACACAGAGTGAGGGTGAAGGAAGGAGGGATAGAGAAAGACCTGATGAAGAGCAGAGCAGAGCAGAGCAGAGCAGAGCAGAGCAGAGCAGAGAGAGAGAGAGAGAGAGAGAGAGAGACACCCATTCCACACCCTAACAACCTCACCCACCTTTCATACGTAAATCTTATGCGTCGGGCCTCTCACTTATATTCCTTTCACGGACGCTGTTCATCTTGCCTACATTCTAAACTACACGTACACCTGCTTACATCACTCTTAGTACTCGTTATAACTCTATCTATCTATCTACACATTTATCTACCTATCTATCTACCTATCCATCCCTCCATCCATCCCTATCCATGTTCACCTCCAACTCTCTCTCTCTCTCTCTCTCTCTCTCTCTCTCTCTCTCTCTCTCTCAACCCGTCTGTCTGCTCGTCTGATTTATTCCCTTTATTTATAGTCGTTATTTATAGACATCTTCAATTACAACGTTGCAAGAGGCTGTTCGCATTCACTTTTCAATTCATTCATTCATTAACTCCTACACGATCGAGACAACTCTAGTTAGATGGTTTGTTCAGACACACACACACACACACACACACACACACACACACACACGTACAATCAGGGGAAAAGCATATACTCCATCCACTTCTACTTGACCTAAAAACTACCTCCTACTCCACCTTGACTGCTGATTTGACCCACGAGATTAACAATAAATTCGTGACACTAATCAGAAAAATGATTTAGGGAGGGAATGCAGGGCCGTGATATTCTCTACTCTGCTATTTGGTCGCGGAAAATTGGTTGCAAGGCAGAAAATCTTTGCCAAGTTAAAGTGAACAGAGTATAGCACCGGAATCTACATGCTGCTTTCATCTCCTGTCAAGTGTGGCCGTGGACAATGGCTGCGAGTTTCATCGTACCAGTAGATCACAGTGATAACCTCGGAGGGCAACAGGCACAGGCATTCTGCACCTTTCTCCTTGTGTGTGTGTGTGTGTGTGTGTGTGTGTGTGTGTGTGTGTGTGTGTGTGTGTGTGTGTGTGTGTGTGTGTGTGTGTGTGTGTGTGTGAAAGTAGAAACAGCCAGTACTTTCATTCACTGAATATTCAAAGTCACTCTGAAGATATTATGCGCAAGAGTACTTACTGTCTCTATTTTCATTTCTCGTGTAGTTAATTTGTATTCATGTCTTCACACACACACACACACACACACACACACACACACACACACACACACACACTCTCACACTCTCTCTCTCTCTCTCTCTCTCTCTCTCTCTCACACACACACACACACACACACACACACACCACGTTTATCGTCTATCATCTTGCTCTCCATGTTTGTGTTTAGTTCACTTAGGGCACCTGCCTGACGACTGATGTTTGTCCAGATGGAGATATTCGAGTCTCCTAGTTTCTTCATGCTCTCTCTCTCTCTCTCTCTCTCTCTCTCTCTCTCTTACGAAAAAAAATTGCACTTGCACCCCAGTAATAATAAAAATGAGGATTATTTTAGTCAGCAAAGCAAAATTGCCTGATGTTTGATTAAATATATTTCTCATGTCTATCACCTCAGAAAAAGAGTTATATGACAAAGATGTTTATTCTTTTGAGTACTAGATTTTCTCTCAGTTGAACAAAATTTTCGACATGCCGATTTGCTTACGTCTGACACAACTAGACCTCTCACAACTTGAATACTGAGATGTGGTTTAATGAATATGGAAAAGTTTTAGCTGAGCAGCTGGTATGAGTCTCCTTGTTTACAAATTAGTGAACCTCCAGTCTGACTACACCTGGCCATCAACCGAGCTGTAAGGAGATAGGGAGTTTTAGTTATGAAGTTGGTGTAAATATCCTTAGTTACAAGTTAGTGACCTTCCAGTCTAGCTAAACCTATCCACCAACCGAGCTGGGAGGGCAGCGCCTCGTCAGAATCACACCAGGGTCCAACCCCACAGCAAGGTGCAGGGAAATATGAGGACATAAGACTCCTGGGTGGACGCCTTAGTTGCTTCGCACCACCCAGAGTACACAGTGCCACCACGTGAAGGCTCCTCTTCACCAGCAGTACCTTTCACTACGTCACCCTCAAAACAGACAAGCAGCAGTGAGAAATGCCAAGGATGGTCTAACAGCCACCTGCCTATTATGTTCAGCCTGGCCATCACCCCCGCCAAAACTGAATGCTAAATACTAAGAGCCAAATTGTTTGACCGTTTAACCTCTTTAGCCTCAGCAAGCTATTTATATTCCTATCTTGCCGCTACAAGATGCCATTTTTCCGTTTTGCCAAGCTGTTTACGAGAGAATGTTAACAGCCAGGTTCCTGTGGCTATACTAAACTGAGAATAATGTAGACACAGACAGAAAGAGACAGAAAATGGGATGTGGCTGGCAGAAAGCGAAAGATATAGTTAGACAGACAGACAGACTGACTGACTGAGCTTATGGACAGATTCGAATAGAAAAAATACAGGTACAGATAGGCAGAAAAAGCGCACACATATGTACACCCCGACAGACAGACAGATAGACGGACAGACACAAAAACAGACACAAAGACATACACAAACATGCACAGAAAGAAAATATGCAGTCACATACATACAAACCAACGTACACCGACACACATAGTCAGTCCAAATCCCAGCGTTACACAAACCCCATAATCTCACCTTCGTGCTAATTGCTGATCAAGGTGATGTCTACCTGCCTTACCTGGTGGATTTAGGCAGGGGAGAATTTTGGAGGGTAAAGGTGGTTGTCTTGGGCTGTGTTGCATTCTCTTATGGGTATAATTAGAACTGTTGCTGGAATCTTTGTGATGTTTTGAAAGAGGGAGAATGTTGTGTGTATTCTGTGTGGTGTAGGGTTGGGTTGGGTTGGGTTGGGTAGGGTAGGGTAGGGATGGGTTAGACTTGGTTAGGCTGGGTAGGATAAGGTAGGGTACGGTACGGTAGGGTAGGACTGAGTTGGGTTGAATTTTGTGTGTGTGTGTGTGTGTGTGTGTGTGTGTGTGTGTGTGTGTGTGTGTGTGTGTGTGTGTGTGTGTGTGTCTAGGAAAAGCTAGGTCATGGCAGTACTCATTAAGGTCATGGTCTCCAGCAGTTCTAGTTAACATTCTGCTCACTTGCAATATCTTATGTACTACTTAACCCAAACTGCCTTTACTCACACAGACACATAAACACTGACACTGACAAAGACAGAGACACAGAGACAGACACAGACAGATGTACAAGAGGCAGAGACACAGACAAAGACAGAAACATAAGAAGAAACACAGAGACACAGACACAAACAGACGTTGAAACAGACAGACTGGAATATTTTTTGTAGTACCAGGACTGGCTTGACTAATGAGCAAATACACAGAAAAACGGAGAGACAGGACACAGACAAAAACGCAGACAGAAATAAAGATTGCAATATCTGGTGTATACTGTGCTGAAATGTACTTTGACTCACAGACAAGCGGAGACAGACACAGTGCACATACACTAACAGACACACATATATATAAAGGTAAAGACTCTGGAATCTTGTGTGCTACTGGGGATGAATGGCCTTACTCAAACACATATGAACAGAGACTTCGAGAGGGATACAGAGGCAGTGGTTGGAGCACAGACAGAGACAGAATGAGACAGAGACAAGACAAATCTACTTAGAGATACAGAAATATATAATAACAGCGACGGAGGTAGAAGCAGAGGGTAAGGCAGGGACAGGGCAGGACACAGACACACAGAGAGACAGACATCAAAATGGACGGCAGATGTTAGTGTCAAAGTGGTAGCATGCAAAGTTGTGTGAAGCCATCTGTTACTTCTTAGATTACTGCTAGGCCTAGGGAATGGGCTGGTTAGTCTATGCTCAGAGTCGGATACACAGAATTGATGCAGCTAGTGTAGATCCGGCTACATTATACTGGTGCTAAGGTAGTGCACTGGTTTATGTGATGCATGCATTGTGTAGGAGGTAGGCCCCATTTACACACAACTCTCCTTAGCTCACTGATGCAAGATTTATCCATTAATTCTCTCTCTCTCTCTCTCTCTCTCTCTCTCTCTCTCTCACACACACACACACACACACACACACACACACACACAGCAGCTGCCAACCCTTGCTTATCTCTACCCATATTTTGGATAGCATTACCTTCAACCTGTCTCAGGGCTTCACCTATGCATCTCATTATCACAGGTCATCTTGTTTATCAGTCCCTTTCACACCGTCGCCAAAATGAAAGTCACAGCAACATTCCTCTCTTAGCGTTGGCCCAGTCCAGTCCTTAGGCTTAGAAATCGCACCCTTTTTTACTCTATCTTGGTCTAAAATTGCCGTCTCTGTGTTGAAATACCCAAACCAATCTAAAAACGCAGCTTAAACACAAGAATATCACTCTAGTTTGGCTGGACAGAGTGTGGGTGAAGGGGGGGAAAAGAGTACTTAGAAATCACACCCTTTTTTACTCAAACTTGGTCTAAAATTGTCGTCTCTGTGTTGAAATACCCAAACCAGTCTAATACACAGCTTAAACACAAGAATATCACTCTAGTTTGGCTGGAAAGAGTGTGGGTGAAGAGGGGAAAAGTGTATAAATAGCCAGCATAAGTTCAGGAAAGTCCGGCAGTGAAATCGGATGATTATTAGCCCGAGAATCTAGCAGTTGGCTGGTCCCGTCCATTTATCACAGTGAATGAGCTCTCTCGTCCAAATAAACCACTTCAAAGCTAGGACGCATTTCTTTCTTGATGTTAATTCCACCGGGCGATTATATTCAGTTTAGTAGGGAAATGTATAAGTAAAGACGTTTATGAAGGCTCTATCTAACCTCTCCTGTTCGAAAATTACATCCTAAGGTAGAGAAAATAGTATAAAGTGTCAATATTAAACAGACAGACACACACACACACACACACACACACAGATTTATTACAAGCCAAGCCCCGTGTAGGCTGAAACATTACTAATCCATTGACAGTGACGAATACTTACACACACATTCACAAGCCCTCACATGTGCTTGCCTATGTATTACTAAGACTGAACAAAAGGAGGTGGTCTACACCTAATGAACATGTGTATGGAAATGGGATTGTGTCATTTGTTTGTGATAATTGTGTATGTGTTTTATTTATTACACACACACACACACACACACACACACACACACACACACACACACACACACAAAATACATACATAGGTAGGTATAGATAGAAAGATCAATATATAGACAGACAGAATAAGATATAGATAGATTAGTGTTTACAAATTTCAGTGCAAATTATTCCACTCAGTCTTCCTTGTATTATAACCCTATTTTTTTCCCTTCCACCTCTCCCACCACCTTTCTCACTCCCGACCACTTTTGTCCCTCCTACTCCAACGTCTGTCACTGGACTATGCTAGATAAGAGAAACTAATATTATCGATAGGAGCCAAGCCGTCCTATCACATAAACACGCTTAATGATGCCCCTCTTATCTACCTCTTATCAGTCTATCTTGGCCCCCTCTCCCACACCTCAGCAATTATCGAATCAACAGCATCTTCCTGTTATCTGCCCACCTCATCAACTTGTATTTCTATGGGCTGGGAAATAGAACATAATGGTAAGGATGAGGACCCAGTCTAATTATCGCCCTTTTTCCCACGATGTGTGTGTGTGTGTGTGTGTGTGTGTGTGTGTGTGTGTGTGTGTGTGTGTGTGTGTGTGTGTGTGTGTGTGTGTGTGTGTGTGTTCTTCCTATCACCACATTTTACTCAATTTAGAGGGATTTTTTTGAACAAGAAAAGGCCCAATACCCGGCCCAAACAATCTGTCTACATGCCCGTCCACGCAATCAGAGCACCACTGAAGGAACACTGTAAAGTAACCGAAGAGACGTAATAAACTGAGGTCTTTTCCCCGCTTGTAATCTAGTGTTTATAATATAACCGTCAGCACGAATAAAAACTAATAATAATGCTCAGAGTTGGCAGGCAGGCACTGACTCTGTGGAGGGGGGTACTCTCTCTAGTCTAAATGAAATCGTATGTTACTGGCAAATATAAACAACAGTAAAAGCCTATTGAAAAAACTAGCTGCCTCACTTATCTATTATCACTCCATCAGGGACATTCCTCTCATACACCATCCATTAACGCATCACCAACATCGTCCTGTTATCTGCCCACCTCATCAGCTTACATTTCTATGGAAGGAAAAATAGATTATGGTAATGGCAGTGATAAGGGACCTATCTGGTTAAATTAGGGGTCGCTTTCTAAGGGGTTGGATTTCGTAACACTTTCTCCTTTGCGATTTATTTTACACCACCACCATGCTTCCCCTACCAAACAACTGCTCTTTGGCCCTGTGCTGGAGAGGGGCGCCTTCACGTGGTGGCACTTATATATCCAGACCACTCAACTGCCTATTTATACAAACGTCCTTCAGCCACTTCCTATCTCCCGCAAGGACGATGGTGAACTGCAGAAGATCACCTTAAGCCTGCAGTCCACTGAGTTTGATGAACATGGGGCTACTACTACTACTACTACTACTACTACCACCACCACCACCACCATCACAACTGCCCCTACTATTACTATCACTACTACTATTACTACCACCACCACCACCACCACCACCACTTACTGCTCTTGCTGCTGCTGCTGCTACTACTACCACCACCACCACCACCACTTACTGCTCTTGCTGCTGCTGCTGCTACTACTACTACTACTGCTACTACTACTACTACTATTACTACTACTACTACTACATGAACTATCCAGCTTGGAACTAGAAATCAGTGGCCTAGGCAGCATGTTTGTAGACCCACTGAACTGCTTTTGGAACAACAACTTGCTTGTGAGCCCGGTATGGTGTTTATAGCATCATCAGTCTGGTTGAACACACACACACACACACACACACACACACACACACACACACACACACACACACACACACACACACACACACACACACACACACACACACACACACACACACACACACACACACACACACACAACACGTAAACACATAAACACAAACACATAACCACACACACACACACACACACACACACACACACACACACACACACACGAGAGAGAGAGAGAGAGAGAGAGAGAGAGAGAGAGAGAGAGAGAGAGAATGGAGGTCATAAGCTGCACATAAATTCTGGAATAAAGAGCAGACCTCACAAGTGGCTCTGAGTTGACATTTATTTTTTTTTTAATTCTGACTCCTGGCATAGGTTTAACAGCCCTTTTCCTGAGGCCCAGCATTCCTTCTACATACCATTAACCTCCACACGTCACCACTTCGGCGCTAACACCCACCGTCCATAACTAAATACATCTCATACGGGACTGGTGCACCCGTACGTATATTGGCGAAGGCGTTTTTACTGCACTGGGCACATAGACGCTTGCATGAGCCGTACTGGACTGAGCTGTAAATTATTCTCTCTCTCTCTCTCTCTCTCTCTCTCTCTCTCTCTCTCTCACACACACACACACACACACACACACACACACACACGCAATTTTCGTACACTCATCTACCTTTCCATCTCCCCCCACTATCTGTGTTATTATCTCTCTCTTAATACCTTTGGTCATGCAGCAGCTTTCTCCTTTGACCACATGACCCCTACATTAAGAAGAGGTTATGACCCGAGTTCTGACCTCTGTTGACCTCAAACAAGTGCACAGAGGAGAAGGAGGATGGGCGAGGAGGAGGGATAGGAGGATGAAGATGGGCGAGGAGGAGGGATGGGAGGATGAAGATGAGGAGGAGAATGGGGAGGAGGAGGGATGGGAGGATGAAGATGAGGAGGAGAATGGGGAGGAGGAGGATGAGAAGGAGATGGATGATGAGGATGAGGTTGATGAGGATGAGGAGAAGGAAGATGAGGATAAGGAGGAAGGAAGGAAGGAAGGATAGGGTAAAACGGAGAATGTATATTAGATTAAATTAGGATAGGCTAGATTGGGCTAGGTCTCTTCTAAAGCTTAATAAAATCGTCATATCAAGAATTATGGAAAGCTTTCTGAGGTAAATTTGTATTTTATTACCAGTACTAACAAAGACAACAGGGCTATGTATCCATCCCTATATGCCTGACCCTACTGAATACAAAAGGTGCTATGTATCCACCTCTGTCTGACCCTACCCAAGACAGCAGGGGCTCTGTATCCCCTTGTGTGCCAACCTATCAGTAGGAAGTAAAAAGCATGTCCTTGTTGTACTTTCCACCCCCAAAGAAAGCGGTGTTATGGTGGCTTGGTGTCAGTATGGTCGCCTCCTGAGCACACACTTTGAAAGGTAAATCGTGGATAATCAAGTGGGTACTATCAATGATACACAAATACACTTAATTACGACTGATTGTAACTGAGGCGAGAAAAATTTTTACAACCGATTTAACTATCAAATGTTCGCCGATGATTCCCCGCTGGATGTGACGAAGAATGAAGTCACATAAAACACTATGATAACAGCAATATAAAGTATCAGCAACATAACGTCTATGAGGGAAGGATACTCTCTCACGATCGATGGGGTTTGAGAAATGTGGCGCGAAGCACACAAGGTCTGCTTGTGATAGTAACTGAGCAGATGCTGAAGGAAAGAGGTGAATGAGGAGAAAGAACCAGAAACTAAATTGATATGAAAAGCAGGCGGATAAGAAAGCAATGGTATGAATTTAAGAACAAGTACCACACACACACACACACACACACACACACACACACACACACACACACACACACACACACACACACACACACACACACACACACTCAACAACAACTCCACCACATTACCTAGAACACGGAGATTAAACACTGCCTATTCCTCATGCAAGACGCACAATACCTAAGAACCACAAACATTGGTACCCCTAACACGTAGGTAAATGTGTGTGCTACAAGGTGCTTGCTTGTACCTATTTCTGACCAACACACACACACACACACACACACACACACACACACACACACACACACACACACACACACACACACACACACACACCACAAAATTTAAGCCACAAAAGTATAAGGTATGTGACTCGGAATACTACCTTGGAGAAACCCCTGATGAATGATACTGTATAGATAAGATGAGAGAGAGAGAGAGAGAGAGAGAGAGAGAGAGAGAGAGAGAGAGAGAGAGAGAGAGAAGATAATTAATACTGCAGTAGTTAAAGTGCATGTGCTCACTTGAAATAGTTGTAGTAGATGTTATCACAGTGCCAGACTTCATTACCCATCATCCACACCACACCACAACACACTGCCACATCACAGCACATCACACCACCTCCACCATCCACACCTGTCCACCTCATCACCACCACCACATCTACACCTCCCTACTACACCTGAGTACATCATGCCACCACCACCACCACCACCACTACTACCACTATTACTACCACCACCACCACCACCACCACCACTACTACTACTACTACTACTACTACTACCATTACTACTTCCACTACTACTACTACTACTACCCTACTTCCACTCAGCACACAGTCAGCACCATATATGGACGGTACAGTACTTGGTGTCACTGACCAGAACTTGCTTTCAGCGACTTCCAGATGCTATCACCTTAGCCGGACACACGGAGGAGGGGGTAAGGGAGAGACGGGGGGTAAGGGTGAGACGGACGGGGTAAAGGAGAGACGGAGGGGTAAGGGAGAGAGGGGAGGGGTAAGGGAGAGAGGGGAGGGGTAAGGGAGAGGGAGGGGGTAAGGAGAGACGGACGGGGTAAGGGAGAGACGGTGGAGGGGTAAAGGAGAGGCGGGAGATAAGAGAAACGGGGAGGGATAGGCAAGTGGGAAGGAAGAGAGGAGGGAAATGGGGAGAAAGAAAGGAAGAGGGAAGGTAGAGAGGAAGGAGATGGGAAGAGAGGAGAGGAAGGAGTGTGTGTGTGAGGAGGGGGAAAGGAAGCGTGGAAAGAGAGAGGGAGACAGGGAGAAAGAGAGAGGGAAAGAGATGCTTGAGTAGGGAAGGGAAGGGTTGGGTAGTGATAGCAGATGATAAAGGTGGGAGTGGTGAGAGAGGGAATGAGAGGTGTGAGTGAGGAAGGGAAGGGTGAGGAAGAGTTGCGGGTGAGAAAGGAGTTATGGCGAATATGAATTAGCAACAAGATTAATGCTTCCTTCAATCCGATTGGAAACTATATAAAAATCAATTCAGATCCTGCTAAATTAATCAGTAGAACAATAATGTAATGGATTAATCTTTTTCTAAGCTATACGGTGGACTGGTGGGTGGAGGAGAGCCTGTCAAAGTCTCACGGAAGAGATACCACATAGCCTATTTTACAACCAAAGACCACGACAGGACCAGTAAGTTTGTTGGCATTTGGACTTGTAAAGCTTGTCCCATTAGTTTTAAGAACAGTGGTGTAAACTTGCAAAGAAACCAACTGACCTTCTCTGTACATAAAAAGATTCAGAAGGAAGCTGTTGGTGGATGAGGAGAGAGAGAGGCAAAGAGTAAATTGACTCATAAAGCAGTGACAAAGAGGCCATTGGATAGACTTAGAAACGACTAGGCATGATGTCCCAGAGATTACCAACACTTAAGTCGTCTCTGTCAGCTTGCCTCTCTCCTATAGACGTATATACATACATAGACAGAAAACTAACGCGCAAACACACACACACACACACACACACACACACACACACACACACACACACACACACACAGATATACAAAATAAAAAGCAAGTATACACAGCATCCTCTCCCTCTCTCTCTCTCTCTCTCTCTCTCTCTCTCTCTCTCTCTCTCTCTCATTCGTTAAGAATATGAACACAAATTGAGTTTATATTTGCCTAATGTAAGAAAAAACAGAAGCTCGAAGGAAACTATACCTGAAAAAACGAAGGTAATATATTTTGGGGTATATGGAGAAAAGTCGAAAATAAAGAGGAAGAAATATGCTCTGTGTGCCTGAACAAGAGTGGAAAAAAAAACACCGATAATAAACGAAAAACCTGCTCGCTGTAAACGTCGAAAAAACACGAAAAAACAGGAGGTTATTTCTGTCTTACATACGTGAAATACGGAAAGGACAGAAACAAAATATTACCCCAAGAAAACATGGAAATTCGTGGTTGTTTTGGGGTGATGGGTAAAAAATAGGGAAGAGGGAAGGTAGGGTTGGCACAAACAACAGAATGAATGCATAATGAATCTTCCTCCCAGCGAATTACCTTAGTGGGAGACGCAAAGGTAAGGATCCGTGTGTGTGTGTGTGTGTGTGTGTGTGTGTGTGTGTGTGTGTGTGTGTGTGTGTGTGTGTGTGTGTGTGTGTGTGTGTGTGTGTGTGTGTGTGTGTGTGTGTGTGTGTGTGTGTGTGTGTGAGAGAGAGCGAGAGAGCGCGCGGGCGGGCCGGCACCACTGGAAAAAGTAAGTTAAGAAATCGGTGGACTGTATAGGCAACTAAGTAACCCCCTCCCCCCCCTCTTCTCTGTCTGTCTGTCTGTCTGTCTGTCTGTCTGTCTGTCTGCCTCTCTCTCTCTCTCTCTCTCTCTCTCTCTAACCACTTGAAATTACAGCCCCCGGATAACATCAAAAGTAGCAGGGCACTACAGGGGCAGCGGTCCTTTTGTGAACATCTAATGGGGTAAGTTGAACCACAGAACTAAGCCCATGATGGCAAGCGGTTTATTTACACTAATACCCCTCAGTGTAGTCATCATCTGAGAGACCAAGAACACTGAATTATGGGATATTTACACTACACTCTCTTGTCCTTCATCTCACTGAATTGGGCCACTCATATCTTAAATTCTATGCTGTGGTTGAATGAAATCTGGCAAGGCGGTGATAAAGAGTAGAAGCTCCTTGATTACTAGTTACATCAGCCTTACAATGTGACAACCTCTGGCCATCTACTGAGCTGAAGGTACCACGGATCTTGGTCATGTTTAACCCCTTATCGTATACTCAGAAATATACTACAAATTCCCTTCCACATATTCCCATCCAACCTCACTCTTAACTCCATCACCTTTAAGTATTGTCTGTTTCATATTAGTGTTATAGTTACATGCGAAGGAGTTATCGTAAAGGACTATGGGCAGGTATGGAAATGTGTAAGAATATGGGCAGGTATGGAAATGTGTAAGAATATGGGCAGGTATGGAAAGGTGTAGGAATATGGGCAGGTGTGGAAAGATGTAGGAATATGGGCAGGTATGGAAAGGTGTAGGAATATGGGCAGGTATGGAGAGGTATTGGAATATGGGCAGGTGTGGAAAGGTGTAGGAATATGGGCAGGTGTGGAAAGGTGTAGGAATTTTGGCAGGTGTGGAAAGGTGTAGAAATAAGGGGCAGGTATGACTCGTGGCCATTGTGATACTAATTTGGAAGGCAGTGAATCGTGCCCTAGTGACTAATTTCGTACGGGCAAATAATTGAAAGTTATGTCAACACCTCAATGCCTGCGTCACCCTTCTCTCTTATTTCAGAACAATTGTGGCGAATAAGGGTGACCAGTGACACAGCAACAATGACTGGTGGTGGTGGTGACGGTGGTGTGGTGTTGTGTGGTGTGGTGTGGTGGCGGTGGGGGGGGGATCGTTATTTAAAAAGTAGTGACGAGGGGGAAGAGGGAAATATAGAAAAGAGGTGATAGGGAAGAAAGGAAATAAGGAGGGAAGAGGGTGAGAGGAGAGTTGGAAAGTAGAGACATTTGGAGATAAGGGGAGAAAAGAAGAGAAACTTAGCAGGGAAATATAGAAAGAATGAGAGAAACGCGGAGGGGAGGAGAGAAGGAGAGAAGGAGGGGTAGGGAAGCAAAGAAATGTTTCGGTAAGACGAAGAGAGCGAGAGTTTGAGAAGGTAAACATGATACTTGAAGAGATGGTGAAGGAAGGAAATACGGGGAGAAGAGGGAGAGAAGGAGAGATAGGGAAACAGGGAAATATGGAGAAAATGAGTGAGAAGGCGAGGTAAGACAGAAAGAAAACAGGACAGAAGAGGAAGGAAAGGAGAAGTAAGGAAGGAGAAAACAATGGAGAGAAGAGGGAGTGAAGAAGGTAGGAAAGCAGTGAAATAAGAGGGAGAGAACGAAAGGCTGGTTAGGAGAGGAATGAGGAGAGAGACAGGGAAGGAGGAAATTATGGAGAGGAGTGATAGAGAAAGAGGGAAATACAAAGAGAGGAGAGTGAAATGAAAATAATGTCACAAAAACAAATATTAAGAGAAGACAGAGAGAATGAGAGGTACGGAAGGAAGGAAATAGTGAGAGATGGGAAAAATGAGGAGAGACTCAAATGACACAGCAAATACAAAGCGTTCAGGGAGTGCATACCTCCGCTAACGCCAAAAAATATATATATATATATAATTTCCTGCATCTGGATCCGGACCCACATCAAAATATAATAAACTCCTCCTTGACCCACAGCCCACCTATCCACCAAACAGAGAAGCAAACTGATATAGCATTTTCCAAGTTCGATGGCAGAGACAGATATGTAGAGAGGAGGGAAAGAATGAAAGGTATGGAAGGAGGGAAATAAGGAGACAAGAGAGAGAAACCTAGAGATACCAAAGTGACACAGCAACAAACACGAGGGTGACAGTTGGAGCCCCTGTGTTACACAAACGTTTTTTATCCCACCGTCGTGCTGGGCCAGGTAGCGGACCAACTATGCTCTTTTTACTCTAACTTGGCCAAAAACTGCCATCTATCCATCGTGAATGCCGAGCGGGAACAGTAAATTAACGCTAGAATGTTATGCTGGTCACGTACATTGTTATGGAAAGGACGTGTTGTTGGGCCATAGCACTGTCTTTTTCGGCCACTGACCTACACGAAATCAAGCTGCAAAAGGACTAAAATCTGGGAGCATATTTATCACTTACCTCACACGTTCCAGCTATCATTGCCCACGCTATGACACTCTCTTACCTGGAGAGGAGAAGGAGGGATTGAGAGTTGTTTGTATAACCGAGCATTGGTAGGCCTTAAACACGCATTTTCGTTGCCTCTCTTCACACAGGTGCTCAACGAAGGTAGCACATAATAGCTTGTTAGATGGTCATGGTTGTTATAGGATCCCATTACGTTAACCAATTATATTTAGTGACGAAGGCAGCTCAAGGTGGTCCCCATTAGGAATTACCTTCCATCTATTAAGGTATAGCCCGTGGATATAAGACTAGAGGCTGAGAGGGGCAGGAGGAGAGGGGGAAGGTGTTGGGGTGTGGGAAGAGTAAATATATTGGGTGCAAATCATCATCATCATGACAAAGTTGATAAAGGCCTGTAGATGCAAGTTCTTTTTTTTTCTGGGGGTGGAACTACAGATTACTATTCTGTAGTAGCAGTAGCAGTGCACACACACACACACACACACACACACACACACACACACACACACACACACACACACACACACACACACACACACACACACACACTCTCTCTCTCTCTCTCTCTCTCTCTCTCTCTCTCTCTCTCTCTAACATCTGGTCCACTCTCCAACTTTCACTTCTGGACACAACAAGAGGACGAGACAAGGCTGATTTGGGGAAGGTGAGCGAGAGTGAGGCAGGATGATGGGTGAAAGTGAGGCAGGGTGGGAGGGAGGGAGGTAGGAAGTGAGGGAGGGAGAGAAGCAGAGTGGGAGGTAGGGAGGGAGGGAGTGAAGAAGGTAGGAAGCGAGGGAGGAAGGGAGGGAAGAAGGCGAAGATGTTGTTGTGGGGAAGGATGGTTTTGAAATGGAGACAGGGAGGGAGAGAGGTAGGAGGAATGGCTGAAGAGGAGGTAGTGAGATAGGGAGGGATTTAGGGAGGGAAAGAAGTAGGAATGGTAGGACGGAAGGTTGCAAAGAGGGAGGCAGAGGGGGCGGACGAGAGGATGACAGCGAAGGAAGGAGGTATTATGGGACAGGGAGAGAAAGGCGGTAAAAAATCTAATACTGAAAACTGATGAATGATTGATAAGGGATGCAGTTGAATGTTTCTTTAAAAATTTGTTTTAAATTATTACTAATGCGAAGTCTTTATTCTTCTGCAATTTTAATATTACCTTTTCACACACACACACACACACACACACACACACACACACACACACACACACACACACACACACACACACATATATACTATCTATCTATAGCCCAACGCCTCACTCCCGTATGGGGTAGCCACAAATTTCCTCTCTGTCACCCTGTCCCCTACCATTTAGCTGCCTTCCCTCCAACTAACATCACCCTCTTTCATATATTTCTCCACTCTATCCCTCCATCTCATCGTCGATCTCCCTTTCCCCCCTCCACCTCACTCGCATACATTCTTCTAGTCGATATCTCATTCTCCTTCCACGTATATACACTGGTAGGTATATAATGATGTTAGTCCATACATCTGACAGACTGAATATAAAAGAGTAAGGATATTTTCTTTTGTTTTCAGAGCTGCCTCCGTGTATGATCAAGGAAGAAGAGCGTTAAACAAAAGCCTCCTTCACTCCCAGGCACATACTTCTTATACAACATCCCTGTCAAGCCATCACCCTCATATCTGGACAAGAGATCAATCCAGCGTGGGGGCGGACATTAGAAGTGTGTGTAGTGGTATGTCTTTACACGTGTTATCAGTGCTGTACCCTGATGAGCTTCTCACGATGACTATACAGACTCATGCAATTACTGCCACTATGCAATGCCAGGGTGAGAGCAGTCCATAAAAATATCTATCTATCTATCTATTGCCAGACGCCATAATCCCGTACGGGGTGGCCATTTGACTCTGAGTTACTTGTTTTACAGGGAGGGGCACTAACCCTCCACAAACCCACTTGACACGTAGGGAGCACGTATGGTTTGGTTATATGGTTACCACCCAGCGTTGTAAATGGTTTCTTGGCTTACAGGAAACCATTTGGTCCATAAAAAATATATATATTGTTAATTACTCTAGGAAACAACCCCGGAAACAATGACTAATACCTAAATGAATAAATAAAATAATGGTGAGTGAATGGGAGTGTGGCACATTCAACTGGGCAAACTTTGATTAATATCTATATCATTTTTTTTTTAATCTGAACCCTATCCCCCACTTTGGAGTGGGAAAGGAGATGATGATGATGATGATGATGATGATGATGATGATGATGATGATGATGATGATGATGATGGTGATGATGATGATAAATGACTAGCTGACTACCTTCCAGTTCACTTTATTCTGTTGGAAGGGTGGAGGGAGGGGGGGCAGGCTAATCGTCTCCCACTCCCCTCTTGGTTGTGCCCACGACTTGATATTATATGGAACAACGATGTGGATTATTTTTTACGATATGCATGTAAAGTCATTTGGGGTATGAACCACTGTCGACCCATTCTCCTTAACATCAATACCGCATAATTCTTTTTCTTTTTTCAGACGTTGGCACATAGACGGGATTTCCTGCCAGTACAGATCATATGAAGGAATATATAAGTGCGGGGAAAGCGACCCCATTCAGCACACGATCGGACCCAGACAGTTACCCACACTCAGCAAGATTACCCCACGTACGCCTGTCATCCATATTGAGATAAAATTGCCCACCTATTAACAGATGATTTCCAAATGGCTCGGTTGTGAATGTGTGTGTGTGTGTGTGTGTGTGTGTGTGTGTGTGTGTGTGTGTGTGTGTGTGTGTGTGTGTGTGTGTGTGTTTATAATGCTTGTACGTGTTTGGAGTTCTGAACCGTGCTGGTGAGAGCCTTCACGTGGTGGCACTGATATAACCAAGCTGCTTCGCTGCCCGGGTTATACAGTACAAACGTCCCTCCTGTCCCTCCCTATACTCCCAAAAGAAGCTGGTGAGGTGTAGGAGGACAACTTCAGCGGAAACGGTGGAAAATTTGAGGAAACTTGGAGGAAAGTAGGAGGAAAGAGAGAGAAGAGAAGAGGAAAGGGAAAACCACTTAGTAGGTCCTTGAAGGGTGACGCGACTGGATGAGAAAGAAGAGAGAAGAAACTGAAATGAAACTGGGAGAAAACTGGGAGGAAAGTGGGAGGACACTGGAAGGAAACTGAGAGGAAAGGAGGAGGAAACGAGGAGGAAACTGGAAGGAAAGTATGGGGAAGATTGGATGAAAGTGGGAGGAAACTTGGAGGAAAGACGATGAAGAGAATGGAGAAGTAACTAGTTGGCCAGAGAGAAGGAAGGAAGCTGTGAGGCACCATATAAGGTTGCCTAACCAGTTAAGTATAAATAATATTGCATTTACAGAACCAGTCACAAATGCACAGCCGTCTGGGCATCGGGAAAGTACTTAATATTCAGGTATCCAAGTTTCAGAACCACCTCTTAGTGGTAGCTGGTGACTATCATCCTCCACTCACTTGATGTAGTGCCGCCTCCTTCTTCTTTTACCATTATCATTCTTTTTCTGTGTCTGTCCCTTTCTCTTCCTATTTCTCCCGCCTCTCCTGTCACCTTTTATTGCTCTTCTTTCCTAGACCGAATGAATTTTAAAAGTAAAATGAGATTATTGTTTATACTGTGGAAGCATAGATTTCTCTCCTAGAGAGTCTTTGTGTGTGTGTGTGTGTGTGTGTGTGTGTGTGTGTGTGTGTGTGTGTGTGTGTGTGTGTGTGTGTGTGTGTGTGTGTGTGTGTGTGTGTGTGTGTGTGTGTGTGTGTTTCATCTTTAGTACAAAGTTATGGTTGCATGAAATTCGTTGAGCCTTAGTTAAGAGGCATGAATGAGTCTCCTTGGTTACTAGTCAAATCAACCCTTCAGTCTGACTACACCTGACCACCAACCGAGTTCAGTGACGCCACAGATCGTTGTCAGGTAAAAATCGCCGTATATACCATAAACATACATTATATCCCATGCCTTAGTACACTCGCCCTCAACTCTCTCTCTCTCTCTCTCTCTCTCTCTCTCTCTCTCTCGCACCGAAGAGTGGAATTAACTAACCCATATGAGCAGCCACAAGCAGCACTAGAATCAGCATCAAAGCTTATTTATGTGCAGTAAAATCGTCCGTAAATCAGGCTGGCGCAATATAAGCATCTGTTAAAGCCAGCCAACGCTTCAACGATACGACCTCCAAAATAGGCAGCGGTCGATCTAAATAGGGAGTAAAGGAATCAATGGCCTATGTATACTAAAATAGTTATAGAGTAGGTATTACGAGATTAGAGTTCATTTAGTTTACTCTCTCTAGACAGAAAGACAGACAGATAGATAAATAGATAGATACATAGATAGACAGATGGATAGATGAGTAGACAGATAGACAGATAGGTAGACAGATAGACAGATATAGATACTATGTAAAATTCTGGAGTTGCTTATCACCTACTTGGGAGACAAATAATCTGAGCACATTAGCACACCTGGAGGTTAATCAGGAACCGGTCCAACGATCATGCCAGGAGTGAGAGGGAGTGGTGATCGGGGGAGGTGTGAGAGTGATGGAGGGGGAGGGAGTAGGTGTGAGTGACAGACGGGGAGGAGGCACGTATAGGAGTGATGGAGTGAGAGGTGGCAGGTGTGCGAGTGATGGTGGGGGAGAAGGCAGGTGTGGGAGTGATGGAAAGAGAGAAGGAGAAAGAGAGGGAGAAGGTAGGGGGAGAAGGCAAGTGTGAGAGTGATGGAGGGGGAGAAGGCAAGTGTGAGAGTGGTGGAGGAAGAGGAAGCATGTGCGAGTGTAACGGAGGTAAAAATATTAGGATGTTGAGAGAGACAGAGAAGAAGTGGAAGTGATGGTTCAGAAAGGGAATTAGGTAGAGGTGTAATGAAAAGCACACATTAATACGTAAATCTTTTCACTGCTATTATGTCTTTAATTATCGTTACAGCTACACAATATATTTATTTTAGAAGAATCCTAACATAGTAACGTGATTAATTACAACCTCTGTTTAACTCCTTCACTACCAGAGATTGATTTAGTAGATTAGGTTAGACCAGGTTAGACTAGGTTAGGTCAGGGCATATACGAAGAAGCTATGAAACTGGCCCAGGGAGTTAGGAGTTTATGGTGAATGAGAGAAATATCAGGCTCAGCTAAGTTTAAGTCAGACCACGTACGAAGGGACTATGAAGCCTGGCAAAGAGTGAGACTATGTGAAGAAGAATATGGAATGAATATTAGATTAAGTTAGGCTAAGTCAGGTTAGGTTGAATCACGCTAAGTCAGACCACGTACAAAAACGAACTGTGAAACTGACCAGGGCGCGAAACAGATCGAAAAAGAGAGTAAGGAGTGGAGGGATGGATGTTGGTGTGAGAATGGGGAGGGAGGGGAGACCGGAGTGCAGATTATGGCAGGAGAGGGAAGAACAGAAGAGGAGGGAAGGGCAGTTATGTCAGGCAAGATCCGGGTGTGGTGGGATACAGGTGCATACGTCTTCCCTATCAGCATCACCAGATTCTGTCTCCCTATCTCTCTGTCTTGATATCTATGCCTCACTATTTTCCTATCTCTGTCTCGTTATCTTCCTACCAAAACAACCAGCTAGCCTCCCTATCTCTCTACCTCCCTAGCAGAACCAACTTCCGTCTCCCTATCTCTCTGTCATTATCTCCCTCCCACCACTATCATCTTCCCTAACTCCATCTCCCTACCGTCACCACCAGCTTTCCTGTCTCCCTATCTCTCTATCTCCTTACCAGCATCACCATCTTCCTTATCTGTCTCCCAACCAGCTTCACCAGCATCCCTATCAATCCATCTAATCCCTATCAGCATAACCAGCTTGCCTATCGTTCTACCAGCACCATCATGTTCCTTATCTCCCTGTCTCTCTCTCTACAATTCTGACCTTTCCAACACCACTACCACTATTTTTACTTATTTCCAAATCTTCAGCATCCGTCCTACGTTTAAACCAAATAATGCTTAGAGGGTTAGCAATTTTCGTAGCTACAACACTGAGGAAAGTTCACCAACACTTCTTTGCTAGCTGTGACAATCTAAAGTGTTAACTAAACCATATAAGTGTCACATATTGCAAGTGCCAGATATTGTTCTCTAGGCTGCAAGTGTCAGATGGTGCTACCGAGGCTAAAGTGCTCTCAGGTCATGTCTTAAAGTGTCAGATATTGAGTTAAGGTGTCATAATATCCCCACACGTGTCAGATATTGCTCTCTAGGCTACAAGTGCCAGACGCTGCTACCCAGGCTGCACTTAGTCTCTGGTGGTGTAGGGGTTAAAGTGTCACATATTTCCCCTTGCCAAATATAAACACCGTAAATCTGATAGTGATTCATGGCAGGTGTAACTCAGTGTGGTGTGAATAAGACTTGATGAATGTCTCGCGAGATAAGGCCATCCCAACTACACGAACCTGCCCTACAAGGAATACTAACTATACTGACGGCATGTCCAAAACTTGGGGCTCGTAGCATCTCTCCGTTAGCGATTTACCCTGTCTACTACACCCATAATCTATAGACTACTAACAGCACTGATGGCCTGTTCAAACTAAGCTCGTATTCTCGGTGACAGATTTTGTTACGTATTGCACCAAGGAAAATGTGGACAAAGTTGTTGTTGTTGTTGTTGCTGCTGCTGCTGCAATCCCAGGCTGCCTGGCCGAGCAGACCCGTGGGCCACAGGTAAGCCACTGCTTCTGCGGGGACGTCCTACAAGAATAGTACAGCAAATACGACGTCCCCTTGTGGCAGACAGCGCCGGACCAGGGTCCTCCTCACGGTGAAATGCAGGGAAGTATAGGGAGGCTTGGCTCCTGGGTGGACGCTGCAGCTGCTCCATTCAGGGTGCACAAAGCCACTACCAGAGGAAAAGTGGCAAGAAAGGAGAGAGAGCAAAAAAGTGGGTAGGGATATTAAAATGTGATTAGACAGGTGGGCACAGGTGGTGAGATGGGCAGGGCAGCCAAATGATCATATTAGCGTGGAGGTAAATCAGGTGCATTGGCCAGCTGGGAATCGAAGGAGAAAGGAGAGAGAGTGGAGAGTGTAGGACTAGAACTGCAGGTGTCTGAGAAGGGAATGTGTTTTATTTTTTTACAGATTTACGTAGTGAGTGAGTGAGTTAGCGACTTGTCTATTACTTTATATATTTATCTATTTAATCATTTATTTTATTTATTCATTTATTTATTCGTTTATTTGCGGGTTGTCAAGTAATGTGTAGTGGGACTGACAGGATGATTTAAAGGCGCAGTGAGCTGAGATTGGATTAAATAAAAAACAATTCAATAAAAACAAAAGTATCTGATGAGGAAATTTCAGGACCCTTCAGTTAATGCTCTTGGTGTGGTGTGGTGTGGTGTGGTGTGGTGTGGTGTGGTGTGGTGTGCTTTGCTGTGCTGTGGTGGAGTGATGTGGAAGGGCAGAATGGTATGGTGTGGCATGGTAGGGAATGGCATGGCGTGCAGTGGTGCGGCCCCGCTGATGTCGTTATAATGCTGTGGTGAAGTGATGTGGTGTGATGTGGTAGGGTAGAATGGTATGGTGTGGTGTGGTGTGGTGTGGTGTGGTGTGGTATGGTATGGTATAGTGTGCAGTGGTGTGGCTCCGCTGATGTCGCTATAGTGCATTGGAGTGATGCACCTCGGGTCCTAAAATCATTAATGACAGACAGACAGACAGACAGAGTCGTTCCCTGAAGCTACTACACCTAAAAACTGTATATATAAAAGTGGCAGGACTATCAGCTACGTGCCCAGTAATATGGACGACACATCATTCACATACAATTCAGTTTGATCACTATTACATATACACTATCAAATTAGCCATACCCATATCAAAGCAGTTTCTACTAACGGTTTTAAATAGGACGCTAACTGTGATATAATAATAATAATAATAATAATAATAATAATAATAATAATAATAGGCTTACTACTCCACTGTGTCTACTTCACACTAAGGACTGTTCCACCGCCCCTACTCACACTTGGGCCTGTCCGCCGCTTTCCACCCTGACGCATCGTATCAAGGAGAATCATCTATGGGTTCCCTAACCAGTGAACCAGATTCCAACCCTTCCAGCCCACTGAATGTTACTGATTAGCTTAGCAGGACATTACTAGGCCTTGACACAGTTTGAAGACAGTAGGGAATATTTAACCCGGTGATATCTCCGACCTTTGCAAGCTATTTCCCGTAACCTAGTGGCAGAGTTAATGATACGGCTTCTCATTCCTTCCATAGCAGTTTTTCGTGACTAGCATCACATCCTAGTGTTAATCTCTTCTCATAGCTCAGCATTCAGGGTGATGATGGCACTTTTACGCCTAGTTGGAGTGAACAGTGCATTGTGAAGCCGACAGTACAATATAAATCAGAAAACACTATGAGGGCACATGCCTTGACCAACGACAAATAAAATTACTATTTACTCCAGACTCCAGACTCGGATCCACCTCAAAACTGAAACAACTCTTTCTTGCTCCTCTGTCCACCTGTCCGCTAGATCTTTATTAAAATCCGATGCCAACTTTTTGACTGACATGGATGAAAACGGCCTTCCGACACCGTTAGCGAAGGTAATGACACTACAGCTGTAAACATAGAGGAAAAAAACTGCATCTGTCTTAAAGGAAATTTAGGCAAATGACTAACACAAATGCAAACGTAGATAAGAAATGCTGCACCTGTCTAAAGAAAACTGAGGCACAAGAAAAATGTAGCTGCAAACGAGGTAAGAAATACTGCATCTGTCCTAAGGAAATCGAGGCACAAGAGGAGATGAAAACCACATTACCAGATATATTTACAACCGCGAGCAAAAACCGCACCAAGACTACATAGCAAGATAGCGAGACTGGCCATACGGGGCGATCTGAATACTGTACTACCCTTGATATCATCTGGACCCCCTCTGACGGCAGTAAATATGGAGTACCTAAGGAATCAACCACAAGGCCAGCTGAGGGAAAGGAACTGCACCCATTTTGATGATAAGCAAGGTGCGTGGCGTGTAAGAAGACTGCCAGGCCTTTGGGAACGGGCTGTCAAGTCTACTCACAGAGTATATATATAGATTACCGGTGTGTGTGTGTGTGTGTGTGTGTGTGTGTGTGTGTGTGTGTGTGTGTGTGTGTGTGTGCAGAAATCTCAAAATGAATTAATCTTGAAATTTGGCATTTTGTTTTTCTCCAAATTATTTGAAAGGCACGGATTTTCATGGATCTAGGGATAATACTCTGCTTTCTTCCTTTTCTGGCATTAAATAAAAAAAAAAATGATATCGTATGCCACTTAAGATCAAGAAAATTTACGAATATGGACTCAGACTTCATTTCGTACGTGAACATCGGTCAAGGGAAAGTTATGGGGTTGTTTTTATACTACGTTGTCCCTGATACCATCATACTGCGACCACCCTCACTGAATAACTAATGTGATGGTGATGCTGAGGCCATGGCAAGCTACTGGACCTTACATAAAGTTCGTAGTGTGGACACCCTTATTGAAAAATTAATGTGATGGTGGTTCTGGTGTCATGGCAAGCGACTGGGCCCTATAAAGTTATTACTGCGATCACCTTCACTGAATATATAACTAACGTAACGGTGGTACTAGCGCCATGGCAAGCTACTGGACCCTACATAAAGTTAGTAGTGTGGACACCCTTATTGAAAAATTAATGTGATGATGGTACTGGCGCCATGGCAAGCTACTGGGCTCTATAACGTTACTGCTATGGCCACCTTCACTGAATAGCTACTGTGATGTCAGTGCTGCGGCCATGGCAAGCTACTGAATCTTATATAAAGCTAATACTGTGGCCATCCATACTGAATAATTAATGCGATAGTGGTACTGGCGCCATAGCAAGCTACTAAGCTCTATACAAAGCGTCTCAAGCATAAAATTAAAAGACTAGATGAACCAAAATACATGTGATAACAGAGAAATGATGCCCTGTCACAAGAGAAGAAAGATCTCATGATATTGTGTTATTTGTGCACAGTCGGATGAACCAAATATAGATGTTTTTAAAGATGATAATGCTTTCGCTTACGAGAGAGAGAGAGAGAGAGAGAGAGAGAGAGAGAGAGAGAGAGAGAGAGGTCCATGACTCCGGTTTTGTATGAATGTATTATATGAAAAAATACATATTATGTTTATATAAAGTATGAAGGAAAATACTGATATGTACTAGAGATAATAAACTGCCAAGGAAAAGGAGATAAGAGTCCTCCAAACCCCAAATACAAACTATCATCACTGAGACAAAAACCATTCCCCCCACAGAAATTACCTGAGCCAGCTTTGCAAGGGACCTGTTCAAACCTCCTTTCTAAACCACCATGACTACCCCTTTCCCTCTAATTTGGCGTAAAATTGCCATCTCTCCGCTTTGAATGCTGAGCTGTAACAATACACACTAAAATGGGACGCTAGTCAAGAAGAAGTGCTGTGGAAACCTGTAGTGCCACAGTACTGTCCTTTCCCTTCACTTACCTACGTTAAGCTGCAAAAGGACGAAAATCTGGGCCAAGTTAAGGTGAAAAGAGTATAGTTTTCAACATGTGGCCACGATGCTACTCTGTCCTTGTGCGTCAGTGTGGGAAGGGTGGATGGAGAGACATGCAAGCACGCACACACGCATCCTGACATGCATATTAACACACACACACACACACACACACACACACACACACACACACACACACACACAGGACATGGCTGAGATAGACGCTGCTAGTGAGTCATAGGGCGTGGTCTTGTTAGCTAAGCAGGCCTTGTAGCTTTTCCTAAGCTGTTTCTTTGCATATGGGAGATTAATAGTCTCTTGGATCGTTTGAGAGAGAGAGAGAGAGAGAGGGGGGGGGGGATACTGGGGATAAATATACATAGTAAAGAGCACCATAAATCCTCCTATAGTGGGTTTACTCGAAGCTGACAAACACCCGCCACCCCTTTCTAACAAGTGCAGTCAGACTTGAAAGCAAACTCGACTAGTAACCAAGGAGACTCATTCCTACCTCACAACTACAACTCAACGACTATCTATGTCATCACTTATCCTTAATAGATCTCTTTGCATAGGGCCTTGATATTCTGTGTGCCATTCATGCAGTTTACAGCATGTCCGTGGCCCAGAAGGTGAGCCTACACGTGGTGGCGCTGTGCATCCTGGGCGGTGCAGATGTGGCGCACACCCGGGAGCCATATATCCCCATATTTCCCTACACCTCGCCGTGGGAAGGAACCTGGACCGAACCTGTAGAGGCGCTGTCTAGCACAAGGGGGCAACGAATCCCCATTCTTGTAGGACAGCCCCTCAAAAATAGATGCTTGCCTTTGGTCGACGCGTCTGCTCGGCCAGGCAGACCCGAGTTAAGCACCAACATCAGTATCAACAAGAACGACCATAATCATAGGCTACAGTACCAAGAATCTTTTACAATATCATCATGAACAGACCTCAACAAAGAACAAGTCTCTGTTAGCCCCCTTGGAGTTACCATCAATTCAACAATAATAGTCTGTCTTCAAGCATCTGTAATCTCATGACCACGCCTGATAAGACTTCCTCTGACAACCAAAATTAAATCCTTAAATGCAATTATAGGTTTAATGGAGGTTTTGGTACGTGTAAATGTGTGTGTGTGTGTGTGTGTGTGTGTGTGTGTGTGTGTGTGTGTGTGTGTGTGTGTGTGTGTGTGTGTGTGAACACACACACACACACACACACAAAAGGTATATTTCATGACGTATGCACAACACAAGCACCAACGCGGCGCCACACACACACGTCATATATTCTGCCTCACACACACACACACACACACACAAGGACAGGATACTCTTCTTAAGTGGGCGAATCGAATGAGAACACGATACTTCAGCTAATATTTGGTATCAGTAAGTGAAATTCTTGCCCAGTATGGCTTGTAAAATTGCCCTGCTTTGAGGAACACCAAAACATTGTCTACTTTCCATCTATTGAACTCTTTTTTATTTTTTCCATAGAGCCAAATATTCCCGAAAAACGCCAAAACTTTTCCGCTAGGCAAGAAAAGAGCACCAATATTTTTTCTCTCCTCAGCTGTTGTGCCGATCATGGCTTGTCGTGGTTTTTTTAAACTGTCGTGAAAGCTGTTTTCCAGTGGTACCAGATACTTGCCAAAACAACGACAAATGCTGCTGTAAAAAAAGGGTCACAAATTTACCCTTGCCCTCTCGGATGTGTTCTACACCTAGTGAGTGGACACTTATTACTTGATCATGCTATCTCAGTATCTCTCCTGTAACACCTTTTATAGCTCCAGCCGGATGAGAAAAGTCGACTTTTTTGCCTTGCAACAGGTTGACGTCATCATCAAGAACGAACACAAGCAACAGCGGACTCTTATCATCAGTATTTCTGGCCAGTACTGGCAAAATCAAAGTGGTTCCGTGCTAGTCTCACCGTTCCCATTATCACCTAAGGACAACACTAGCACAGTACCTTGCTTTAAGCTCACATCATCAGTATACTACAGGAAGGTCAAAATCTCAGAGTGGTATGGTACAGTACAGCAAAAGTTCGCCGACGCTCCCTACCGGTTGTGGCAAAGTGGGGCGTTACATGAGCTATTTCTATGTGATAGCAATATGAAGTACACAAGAAAAGAGTATAGGAAGGAAGAATATACCCTGTCTTTTGGGTAGGAATGAGAAATAAGCAAGATACGACACAAAGCTGGCTGAGAATTCCCGATGAATTCTTGGTCACGGCTGTGCAAAATAAAATCACCAATCAGTATCATCATCATCATAATTACGACCAGATTAAAGTGCTATGGCCAAACACCTTGCACCTAGCTATGGGTCGACTTAATACCACATTGCAATAGCTCCACATCATCATCATCATCATCATCATCATCGACAATTTCAAAGCACGCTACCTTGCAATTGGCTGTGGGTCGAGTTGATACCACTTGTCAATGGGGTCAGCGTTGATTAGCCTGGCCAGAGCCGCCTCCGTCAGTGTCACCAGCCCAGTCTCGGGGTCGGCGCTCCACTGGCCTGCCTGTAGACCCCCGCCACCGCCACCATCTCCCTCAGTCTTACCTCCGTCGCCAAGTCTCATCTCTTCCACCATCATCCTTGGACTTGAACCTCCTCTATTTGGAAGGTTCTCTGCTACCTTCTCAACCAGCTTGAAGGCTTGTACTCTTGTCGTTGCGAAAAAAATTGTGTATTGTCCTTATATCTGCCTGAATCGTATCATTATCCTTTCAGGTGAACCTCCTGTGTCTTGGTTCTTTGCAACCTTCCCAACCAGCCTAAAGATGCTTCGTTGTAAAGAAATATACTAATGGATTTTTAGTTACTTCTGCCGGAATGGTATCACACAATCGTCAAAAGCACTGATGCCGTCCCTCATTATCACTGAGCTAACAGGATCATCGACACTCCGAAAATGTTAGGTAAATTCACTGTTCTATTCCCAAAAAATACAGTGCTTGTAAACTTTAAGGCTTTGAGGTGGGACTTCTGCAGGAGGAAAGGGGGACTGGGTGAGACTTCTTCAGGGGGGGTGAAGGAGGTTTTTGAGACTTCTGCAGGAGGAGTAGGCCACTGAATGAGACTTGTAGGTGCTCAAGGAAGCTTTTGGAGGAGGGAAAAGATACTGCTGTGGGTGCTCAAGAAGGCTTTTGAGATTTCTGCACGAGGGGAAGGAGGCTTCGAGGTGAGACTTCTGCAGGAGAGTAAGGAACCGAACCACTAACACAGCCGCGACACTCTATCCCTGGAGGGAGTGAGAGGGGCGTACGTCCTCTCTTACCTCACTCGCGGTCCACACTGACTCCATTCACCAGCCACCACTGCGCTCCCTCAGCCCTCGCTCTAGACTTGGAGAATTGACGGCTACTGTAGGATGCTGGGTCGACAAATATTTATAAACGTTTTTTTGCCTTTTCAACGTTCTCTGTCTCAACCAGAGTTTAGGACTGCTTACTTAACCCTTTGTCTTCACTTACATTACTACCAAACGTTCCACAATAAGGCAAGTCAATATTAAAGTGAAAAAACATGAAAATAATACATAAAGGTGGGTTTAGCTGAGCAGGGGAATGAATTGGTTTTTGGATAGTCCCGAGATAATTACACTGAGAAAGAGTGTCTGAGAAAGAGGTGGATCTGAATGGTATGGGATTAATGAGACAGCTTTTGGGGATAGTCTGGGATAATACAGGCAGAAGAGGAAGATAAATAATAAATGAGAGAATAAATACGAACTTCGATAATTATATGGTAAATGGTGCGTCTGTTTTAGTGTGGAAATAAATAGACAGGTTTCTGGGGAGGTCAGTGCTCATTAAGCTGAGAAACAGAGGGCAGGACACGCCAAACAAAACCTTGCTAGTGTTATCACGGTGTTCATCTCATCATTAAATAGCCTTAAACATGTCTGGACCCCTAGCCTTTGTGTGTGTGTGTGTGTGTGTGTGTGTGTGTGTGTGTGTGTGTGTGTGTGTGTGTGTGTGTGTGTGTGTGTGTGTGTGTGTGTGTGTGTGTGTGTGTGTGTGTGTGTGTGTGTGTGTCTGTGTGTGTGTGTGTGTGTGTGTGTCTGTGTGTGTGTGTCTGTGTGTGTGTCTGTGTGTGTGTGTGTGTGTGTGTGTGTGTGTGTGTGTGTGTAGGTAGGTATGTAGGAATGCTAGCAGGCAGGCACACAGGCAGGCAGGTGGGTGGGTAGGTAGGTAGGCAGTAGACAGGCACGCAGGCAGGCAGGTTAGTCTATCCTAAAGCTAAACTGAATAACCTAAATGTAATCTCATCGAAAGAGCTAGGAATTATAACCAAGGCGCCTGATACACTGTTGGTAACGAGTACTGTGCCATCTCAAGTCGGTCACGAGGCCTTAAAAATATTACCTAATTTTCCCCTCAGCAACATACAGGGGAAGAGGCTTAATAACTGGGGACTGGTCGAGGGAGGTAGTGATTTGAGGTGCTAGTCTTGAGTGTTGGTTAGTGATGTTACGAGAGCTAGTTTGGTGATGAAGCAGAACTACTTCAAGAACATGAACGAGAACACACACACACACACACACACACACACACACACACACACACAGGATAACCTCAGATGTGTCCTTTCCATATGCCTACAGACTTATGCCTCACCCTCTATAATGAGGAGGACCATAAGTCGAAGAGGCTGTGTATTTCAAGTGTACAATTTTCCTGCTTGGAATGATTATAACCACTGATGCTATCGGCTCTAAGTACAGGCTTGCGAGGATCATAAGTGATTTGCCTGGAAAGGGAAATTACAGTGAGGAAAAGAATTAATGAAGGTAGGAGTGTGGAGGATATAAACGAGGGAAAGAATAAATGAAAGTAGGGAAAAGGAAATATAAAAATGAAAATATAAATTGAGATGACATAAGACAAAAGTGATACCATGCCTTTTGCTGTTACGAAATTCCAGCACCTTATTACATGGACTGAGGTAGCGAAAGGGAACTGGTCAAAGTTTTCCATTTTCTACTTACAAAATGCGGCGGTAAAGGACGCACGCACGCACGCACTCACTCCCTCTCTCTCAAAAGAAAAAAAAAAGATGCACAATTAACTTATATGTCATGCCAGAACACAAAATGTATTATCACCGAAAACTCAAGAACGGTAGATTTTACAGCCAGTAAACTGGAAGGGAAGTCTCAAAGAAATCGTTTTATTGTCCAGACGAAACACCTACAGCTTTTGATTGTGCCTTGAGGACCCGAGACCAAATTAAGAGACCATTGTGGACCAGAATACTAAGAAAGTGTATCGCCTTTAATATGAGAGACTTTGGAGACGAGAGAAGTAGGAGAGGGCTTGAGAGGATTACTATTTCAATACGAGAGGCCTTTGGATAGGAGTGAAGCAAGACAAGGAAACTTCAGGTCAGAAAGTTAACTATTCAATACGAGAGACTGTGGAGGGAGATGAACTAAGAGAGAGAGGGTTGAGGTGAGAAAGTGGGACTTGAGTTGCAGAGAAGGTCGCCATATGGAAGAGGAAAGAGTGACATGGAGGTGATTCATTTGTGGTCACCCCTGACGGGATTAAGGCATCTGGCAATAGACAGGTAGACAGTTAGATTGACTGACTGACCGACTGATTGATTGATAAGTGAAGTTTGTATGGAAGACGTAAATTTGGACCAGCTTAGTGGGTGTACAGTAGAAATGGATGGTCGAAGAAGATAGAGAGGACGAAAATCTACCAAGTTAAGGTGAAAGCAATAAAGAAATTGGTCGGGGATGTATGTATGTAGGCAAAAAAAATGGGCCAGGTTATTGTGAAAGACCTATAATTATCACAGTATAAAAAACAAGGAATCAATAAGCTTCAAGTACTGAGATACAAGTCCTTGAAGTCTAGAGAGAAGCCATAAACCACACACAGAGGCCAATTAAGGAAACTCGCCAATGAACGAGCAAGATGATGACCATAACCATTTTCGTAATAACTTTCCCTGTATATCTTGCATGTAGGTAGGTTTGTGCAACTTTACGATGTGGAAACTGATTAGCTTGCGTGTAGATGTGTGTGTGGGGGGCGGGGTGTGCGCAAGGGAAGAGGGGGAGGTCATGTAATCTACCGGTGTTTGCACTTTGCTCATAAAAACACACTACAGAACCAACAAGCGATGTTACAGCAGACCAACAAACATACCACTACTATTTAACTATCAATATACTTCAGCTGGAGATCCACGGTCGCTCAGTGAAAGCGTTTTTGTCTCGTGATCTGTTTTTAGGGTAACTCAGACCATGGCGGGCATTGTAAGCGAATCCTGATATTAAGTCTTTTCATGTGGAGTCAAAATTCTCCGCCAGCCTTGCGTCCTACTTTCCATATTTCCCACTCTTGTCAAATGAGAGTATCGTTCCTCCTCATACCTTTCTCTTGTGTGCTTCATATTGCCATCACATGAAGCTAGTTCATGCGGCACCTTCCATTCCCTCAGCCGGAATAGATGTTGGAGTTTTTTTTTGCTCATGGAAATACTTGCATATGTAATCACCCTGTCGGTTCATAAATTAGATTGACAGGAAGAATCATTATAACACTTACATTTACGTATCACTCTCACTACAGACATCCATCACCATTTGTGCTTCTATGTTGCGTGCCTAACCTTATATGACTAAAGGCTTTACAGTGTGAGAGACATTAACCTGGCCCATTTAACAGAGCAAAAACAACATTCAATTAGACTTGCGTAATACCAGAGCTGTCCCGAACTGCAGAGGGTTAATATTGGATCTGGCGTCACTCTCACTACAGAAACCCATCACCATTTGTGCTTCACCAGTATGTTGCGTGCGGAGGCTTGTATGACTAGAGGCTTTACAATGTGTGAGGCATTTAGCCGGCCCATAAAACCCAGCAAAAACAATATTCGATTACCTTCCGTCAAAGGACTCGTAACACTGAGGCGGGAATCGGTCATATACTGATGCAAATCGTCCCGAGTGTGAAGTATGGGATAAAAATTGGATGGGGAAATACTCGTTTATTTAGCTAGATTCTGGGTAAGCTTTTAAGGGGATATTAGGAACAGTAAAATTATGGTGCATTCGCTGCTGTATATAGAGAAAGACCAAAAGCAGAGTACAGAATCCCACTTGCAACATTCTGCCCCAAGACTTCTTCAGGAACAACACCAGTAGACAGTGCTTCACTATTTAAATTGACCTAAGCCTGAATGGTGACCAGAACACAAGTACACAATCCTGCACTACCAGTCAGGCTTGGGTCTGTTTAAGGAGTGGAGTGTTGTCCAGTAATGATGTTCCTGAAGAAGCTTTGTGGGCGAAACGTTGACATAAACTGGTTCCTGTACTCTGCTTTTGGCCTTCCTTCGAGTATTAATATTGTTGCTGTCTTTGCTGCTTCCTAAATCATGTATTCGCGTCTGCCGACAAGTTGCTAAGTGAGGTGTGTGTGTGTGTGTGTGTGTGTGTGTGTGTGTGTGTGTGTGTGTGTGTGTGTGTGTGTGTGTGTGTGTGTGTGTGTGTGTGTGTGTGTGTGTGTGTGTGTGTGTGTGTGTGTGTGTGTGTGTGTGTGTGTGCGTGTGCGTGTGTGTGTGTGTGTGTGTGTGTGTGTGTGTGTGTGTGTGTGTGTGTGTGTGTGTGTGTGTGTGCGCGCGCGAGAGAGAAAAACCCAACTGTCGGTGTGACCCAAAAGGCAGGAGTGGCCATAAAGAATTTGCATGTAAACCATTTGGGCTCCTCCACATGATTCATAGCATACGCCTTGGCCATCAGACGTAAGTGATACCGTCATAGGAGATCCCTGGCTACAGAAGACCTATTCCCCACAGCAGACCCACCCCCACAACACAGCACATGCACCTACCCCACAGCAGACCCACCCCTCACAGCACACACCCATGCATATGTGTATCTCTGGTGGGGTAGTACAGTAAGTGCTTCTGTTACGAGTATACAAGAACCCTGGCCACTGGAATCCTTCTCTACTCCAGTGTATGCCTGGTGCGATAAAGCTGGTTCCTGCAGCCTTTAAGATAAGTACATATGAAGTGCCATTGAAAAGAGGTGTAGGTGCTGCCTCGTTTGTATATTCATAGTGTTCCACCAGGCCATCGGCAGAAGTCTAGGATGCTACTATGAGAAACTTCGAGATCGATGGTTCGGCCTGTTACAATATTCCTTATACCTGGCCCCTGCAGTACCTTTCGTAAACAGTACTCCCATTACCTGGCCTTTACAGTATCTCATTTACCTGGCCCCCGCAGTACCTATCGCACACAGTACTCCCTTTATCAGGCCTTTACAGTACCTCATTTACCTGATCCCCACAGTACCTATCGCAAACAGTACTCCCTTTACCTGGGCCCTGCAGTACCTTTGACAAACAGTAGTCCCTTTACCTGGTCCCTGCAGTACCCTTCTGTCTACCACCACGCTATTTGCCTCACGTACTCCCATAATTGGTATGCTGCTGCACTACCTTATCATGTACTCCTGTCTCCCTACATACATTCCATCACACCAAGCCCCACCATACATACTCAGCTGCCCTTTTGTACACTCTTGGATTCACCTTCCCTAACTGCCTCTATCTTTGTGCTATACATGGTCCTGCTGTTTCTGTTTCACTCCCTGTTCTTCCAGCTGGAGGGATTATATTGTTCTTTAAATCTTCACTAATGACGGCAAGGTTAAGACACACACACACACACACACACACACACACACACACACACACACACACACACACACACACACACACACACACACACAGTACGTAAAAAAGCAGTCCCCACCAACATTAAAGGGAGCGAGAAGGCCTGAAGGCAGCCGATAATTTTACAACCTAGTCTCCCCAGCACAACACTAGCGGTCGCACCTCATTATGTAGGAGTCTGTGTCGCCCTGCTCTTGCCTGACACACACCCATATCTCAGTCCCTCGTACACACCAAGAACCTCACTGTGCCGCAGTCTGTGTCACCCTGCTCTAGTCTGACATCCAGCCACATATCAGTATCTAGGATAAGCTGAGCATGAAGGACGCCTTCTAAAGGAGTTTGGCGTGTAGACATACGCGAGACGTAAGGGAAGGGAATATTCAACTTCCGATCAGCGAAAGACAAAGACAGAGATAGAGACAGAGACAGACAGACACAGACAGAAAGAGAGAGGGAGAGAGGGAGCGCAGCGCCTCATTTCTCATTCAATTATCCAACGGAAAACGCGACACCAATCATTACAGACAGACACTAAACCCAGCTCTAACGGCCTTCAATAAGAGTTAATGATGTAATGACGAAAAGACCAGAGGCAACTGCACAAATAATGGAGTCCTGCGTAAGACTCGTTATATGATTTATTCTCTCTCTCTCTCTCTCTCTGTCTCTCTGACCTTAGCAGTGGTTTCTATATTAATGATTGGACAGACAGACAGACAGACACAGATAGATAAATAGATACATAGACATTTAAGCTTTCTACCCAAACCAGCGTCACAGCATCCCACACATGTAAGATCAGCTTTATACCAAATAAGAGACGCCGATAAATTCACAGTATAGCTGTTGCCTGGGCTGGTGTCTTTAGCCTCACATTAATTGAAGACACTGAGGCCCAGGGTGACTCCAAAGCAATTAGTGTCAGCCAGAGAGCACTAAACACGTGTGAGAGAGCTGCAGAGACACGGCCACCAGGCTCTGAGATGGCACATAGTTAGCCTTTGAGAGAAAACAGGAGAGACTTTGCAGGAGGTTGAACGCAAGAGTAAAATTAATTAGATGCTCACACGTTCTTCTGGCGACCGTGTTATATCTATCATGAATACTGAACTGAAGGCTACCCCGAGACTTCATGCACTGAATTTACTTGATGAAGGACAGATCATAGATAGCCAGGAAGTCAGACACAGAAAGACCGATTGATACTTTTATACATGTGCGTGTGTGTGTGTGTGTGTGTGTGTGTGTGTGTGTGTGTGTGTGTGTGTGTGTGTGTGTGTGTGTGTGTGTGTGTGTGTGTGTGTGTGTAAACTGTCAATATCAAAAAACGTTCTAACATACAAGAGAAAGCTAAGGAATAATAAGCAGAATAAACAGCTGATGAACTGGTGCAACGATGCTTCCCATGCCACGTAACCAGCAGCCTCTCAGTGCACCCCAAACCATCCCAATCTGTTCACTTGTCCATTCCAGAGCGACAGTTATAAGAGAGGGGGTGAAGATTTTAGTGACAAGAGAGAGGCGTCAAGATGGGGAAAAAACTCACTGTCTGAAAGAGAATGAAATCTTGGGAGGCCTGTGGAATTCTTGGCTGTGGAGAGAGTAATTGGGTGCAAAAATATGTCCTTGCATGTGTTCCCAGTTTATATGTTTAGATTTGGTATGAATGAGAGGGAGGAGGTGACTGAGAGATATTAAACAACTGGGACGATGGTGGAAAGAAAATAATGAGCCTGCAGAAGAATTGAGAGAGAAAGAGAGAGAGAGAGAGAGAGAGAGAGAGAGAGAGAGAGAGCTGGGACGATGATGGAAAGAAAATGATAGGGTTGCAGAAGAACTGGTATTAAGAGAGAGAGAGAGAGAGAGAGAGAGAGAGAGAGGTCACTGGGTCAAGTAGGCAGACAGGATCACAATGAGGTATAATGACGCCCCAAACATATTATCGCGTCTCACCAGTCTCGATTCCACACAGCCTCTCTGATCTTTAAGCAAAAAATAAAGCCTAACTAACAATATGAAGAAAGTATAAGTTTGCTATTCATGCTTTAAGTGAAATAGAAAAGTAATCAGGAAGCTCAATAATTTTTTTCATGAATATTATGCTAAATCAAACCCTCGCTGGCAGAAATGATCCATGATTTTTTACATTTATGACTAATGTGATAGTCTTGGTCTGGATTTTTTTCTTATGTCCTGCGGTTTGTTGGAAGGTCATATAAGACTCCTTTGTTTTCATACCCAAAAATTGTTCCTTGCCCCAGCCTGGTTTGGATCTCAGGTTATTTGGGACCACAGCCCACTGCTATTTCCATTTTACCCATAGAATCCGGTGGTTTAAACATTTGCATGAAGAATGAATCGAAACCTCTTCATCTGGCAGGATAGTCTGGTTCCCGTTGCTACCCACCCTATGATGGGGAAATTAACTGGTAAAATCATCCAATATATTACCATTATGCCGGGAATCGAACCCGGGACTCTCTGGTGAGAGCAAGGCAGCATACCACTACACCACGACCAGGTAAAAGTTGTCTCATATTGTCACAATCTTGTAACCAATGCCCCTCCGTCCCCACTGTGGGCATGGAGAGGATGAGTTAACCCCCTGGCACTCGGGCAAGTAGATGCTTTTAATCTATCCCAAGCACTTATGGCAAGTCAGAATGATGAGAGAAACCTGTACTTTACACAGGAAAAATCAAACAATATATTACCACTATGCATAGTGGTAATATATATACTGGATGATTTTTCCTGTGTAAAGTACAGGTTTCTCTCTTCATTTTAACTGGCAAAACTTGATCTACAACACATAACTTTGGTCTCTAACCCAGCTGTGCTTGGAGATTTAATACTAGGTTCGGTGGAGACAGAGAAGTGAGGGCATGTAAACGTGTGTGGTGTGTTTCGTGGGAAAAGTCAATTAAACAGAGACAGAAATGCCTGGAAGTCCATATTTCGAGTCCACGCAAATGAAATAGGCTGCGGACTGGTACACAGACAGACAGATAGGTTGAAAAGTTCAGAGCTAACTGTGCCTCACCTCCATATCTTTAACTTTCTCTGCCTCAGCCTCCCCTGCCACCTGTCTCGTATGATATAAATCAGATAGTCCTTCAGCCCGTCCGCCCGCTTCCCTCTCAAACAACATCCACCTCAACATCAAACACCTGTACTGCCAACTTTTACTCCCACATGCGACGCTGACGAGAAGCCTACACGTGGTGGCATTGTGTATCCTGGGTGGAGCGAAGCAGCTGCAACGTCTACCCTGGACCCAAACTTCCTTATATTTCCTTGCGCACTGCCGTGGGGAAGGGCCCTGGTTCGATCCTGGTTAGGCGCTGTATGCAAAGCGGTACCGGATCCCTACATGGTGTCTATACTTCGTATTGTACTATACCTGTAAGAGGGCCCCACAAAAGCAGTTGTTTACCTGTGGTCCACGGGAGTGTTTGGTCAGACAGACCTGGATTAAACAACAGCAATAACAACTCTCACATCTGAGAAAGCTGAAAGACGGACAGGCAATGTTCTTACCACTCCTTGGCTCCTATGACTCACTACCTGCTGAACAAATCATCTAAATAGACAGCCAGTGTTGTTCCTGCCATGAGTGAGTGACATTATACCCACCATCAGTACACAGGCCACCTGCACTACCAAACTCTTACTCCCCAAGGGTTGAGAAAATAGAGAGGATATAATACACTCCATTTAAACTAGCTTAGCTTAAAATTCCACATTCTCCATCCTGAATGTTGAGTTGTAGGGATACAATAGCACTAGAATATTAGGCCTGTCGCGTAGAAATGCTATGGAAAGGACGTAGAACCGTATTATTGTCTTTTGCTGCAAATGGGCTAAGTGAATTAAGCTGCAAAAGGACGAAAATCTGTGTCAAGTTAGAGTAAAAGGAGTACAGTCTCGTAAATAAGAAAGACATTGAAAGTCACTGATATGTTGCCTATTAAAGAGATTTGGCCAATAATATTGCTATAAGTTTGACCTTATCTGATTTCCTTGCTTAGTAGGTAATAAATTGGATGCTTTATTAGTAAGATGAAACTTAATGTCTCTCCAAGGCCTGCATAAATTTCTTTCTCTCTACCTCCTAAGACGAGTGTGTGTGTGTGTGTGTGTGTGTGTGTGTGTGTGTGTGTGTGTGTGTGTGTGTGAGAGAGAGAGAGAGAGAGAGAGAGAGAGAGAGAGAGAGAGGCAGCTCCTGTCTCCCTGAACCAAAGATAATTCTAACACCATCAATATACTGTACATACCGGTATATAAAGACATGAATAAAATCGAATATTATCAAGACAACTCAATAGAAAGTAAAGTCAAGTGGGTTCAGTCAAGTGTAAGCGAGTTCATTTGCCAGACAGCAAGTGAGTCATCAGAATTCAGGACACGTACGACCACTAGAAGGAACAGTACGACCCCTAGTACGACCCCTCTTCCAGTCCACAGTGCCCCCAGTTTGATGACTCCATGCCGGAGCGCACACGACCCCCGTAGGCAAAGGACGACCCCCTACCAGAGCGCAAACGACCACCAATAGGCAAGGAACAACACCCAACCAAAGCACTACATAAAAATAATGGTGGAGGAAATTTAGGGTGTAAAATGAAAGAGGGCTCAGATCTGTGCCTATCGAATACACGTAACTTTTTAAGAAATATGATTCATTTTTGCTACGTCGCAGTCTTACCCTCACTATACTCTTTCTACTCTAACTTGGCCTAAAAACTGCCATCTGTCCAACTTCAGTGCTGAATGGAACTATAGATTATCGCAAGAAGAAGTGCTACGGCAAGGATGCAGAGACGTAGCATTCTTTTTCTGGCACTGAGCTACGTGAATTAAGTTGCAAAGGGACGAGAATATGTGCCAAGTTAAATCCAAATACATCAGTAGCAGTGGGAAAACAACCTGTATGTAAGAGGAAGAATAGGAGATAAATTGGTGGTCATTCCCTAGTACCTTCATTAATCCAGTCAGTATTAGGGGTTATTCGTACCTTAAATAAAACCAAGACGGTAAACTGGGAAAAAAAACAAATATCCTTGTGGTGAAGGGATTAAAACAAGAGTTGCGGAGATGAGTGAAACTGGTCGTGTATAATGATGGGTGGAGTATTTCAGATTCGATATATATGCAAATGATGCTGTGTTGCTTGCTAATAGTGAAGGGAATGTTTGTGGACTGCGAATGAGGTTTGTACATGTCTGTTAGTGGCGAGTGCTCAGTGGAAATGCAGGTAAGAGTGAAGGAATGGTTGTGCGGAGAGAACAGTAACTCAAAGTGTTGTGTCAGTGAATGGAGGGAAACTGATGGAACAAAAAAGCTTAACTACCAACGTAACCACCTGCAATATCCACTACATAATCTAACCATGATGTAAATAGTTGAACTAGTATTCAGAATCAATGTAGCCGTCATCATCATCATCATCATAATCAACTGACCTTTTCTCCTCACTGAAAGATGGGGTTCAGCTCACAAGGAAAGACAAACACGAACGAGGCCGATCAATAAAACACACACACACACACACACACACACACACACACACTCAAAACAGTAACATCTATTAAAAACAAGAACAGTGAGAGAAAAACACCGAGTATGAATGTAACTGACAATAAATATAGATATATAGATGAAGAGAAACACAGATAAATTGATATTGATAATACACATATAGCCTACAAAGATTAATATACATACACAGCTTCATAAGTCGCCAGATACACAGATACACACAGAAAAACACTGGATAGACAGACACAGAAAGGAACAGGGAAAAGAATATAAAGGAAAGAGCGATGATACGAAGAAATCATCGAAAAAATGCAATAACTGATCATGAGAAAATTATTTATACAAAGAGGGTGACTTTATATAACACAGGAAGGTAAGCGGGTGAGATGATTTTGTGATTACGGTACCAAAGCATGACGGTGCTCTCTCTCTCTCTCTCTCTCTCTCTCTCTCTCTCAACCCCTTTTCTTTTTTCTCTCCCTGACAAAGTGGTACACAGGAGACAGAATTGTAAAATCTGATTGCTCCCTGTTTCAGGTTTGTAATTTGATGTCATTCTTATAGGGTAGAAATTGGTCTGCTTGTGTGTGTGTGTGTGTGTGTGTGTGTGTGTGTGTGTGTGTGTGTGAGAGAGAGAGAGAGAGAGAGAGAGAGAGAGAGAGAGAGAGAGAGAGAGAGAGAGAGAGAGAGAGAGAGAGAGAGAGAGACCTCCCTGGCAGCTCTTCCTTGGCGATTTAGTTTGCATTTAACTCCTTGCTTTTTCGCCCTAATTTCTTAAGTATCTGCAATATTTCCCTGTATTTCCCCTACGACACTTCTCTAGCCCCTAAATTACCCTAAAGATTCCCTCTATTGCCCCTAAAATATTTCCCATTACGTAGCTAGTCTCTCTCTGTCCTTATATCTCCCCTAAATTTTCCCTTTCTCTCCCCAAACACATTTCTCTTTGCCATTTATCCTCCCCATTGCCCAGACATAGTAGCCCTACCTTCACCTTGGCCTAAATGAAAACAAAAGAAGCTGGAACAATGGGAGTTGGGGTTAGAGTTGGGACTTGAGTTGACACTTGAGTTGGCACTTGACACTTGAGTTGGCATGAGTTGGCACTTGAGCTGACACTTTACTTGGCACTTGAGTTGGCAGAAAAGTTGTCACTTGAGTTGGTACCTAAGTTGGCGCTTGAGTTCGGACCTAAGTTGACGTTTGAGCTGGTACTTGAGTTGCCATTAGAGTTTGGACTTATGTTAGCGCTTAAGATGCAACATAAGTTGACGCTTGAGTTGGCGCTTTAGTTAGCTCTTGAGTTGGCACTTACGTTGGCACCTGAGTTGTAGCTTACGCTGGCACTTGAGTTGGGACTTAAGTTGGCACTTGAGTTTGGACTTAATTTGGCGCTTGAGTTGGGACTTAAGTTGGCGCTTGCGACTGGACTTAATTTGGTGCTTGAGTTGGGACCTAAGCTGGCCCTTGAGTTGAGATTAAGTTGGTGCTTGAGTGGGACTTTGGCTGGCACTTGAGGCTTAATTTTTCGTTTGTGTTGTGACTTGTGTTGATGTCTGAACTGGGACCTAAGCTGGCACTTGAGTTTGTATGCTGTCACTTGAGTTGTGACTTAGGTTGACACTTGAGTTGGGACTTAAGCTGGCACTTGAGTTGGGCCTTAAGTTTCCCCTTGAGTTGAGACTTAGGTTGGCGCTTGATTCGAGACTTAGGTTGGCACTTGAGTTGGGACTTATGTTGTTGCTTGAGTTGGGACCTAAGTTGGCACTTGAGTTGGCACTTAAGCTTTCACTTGAGTTTGGCTTAATGTTGGCACTTGAATTGCAACATAAGTTGGCGCTTGAGCTGGGACTTAAGTTGACTCATGAGTTGGGACTTAAGTTGGCACTTGAGTTGTAACTTACGTTGGTAGCCCCACACTCCCCCTGCCTGTAAGCTGGGATATATATTGCCTTTCACACACTCTGAAGCGAAGGAGGGTTTTCAGTATTGCATCGCCTTCATCTCCTCTCCCTCTCTGCCTGGAAGATGAGATGCACTTTGCCTTCACACACTTTAATGGCAGACACAAGCACACTGTTAGCCTAGTAGCCACATACACCGTGCCTGTAAGCTAGGATATATATACTGCCTTCACACACTAATGGGAAATTTTGGATTATTGCACCAACTTCATTATCTCTCCCTATAAGCCTCACACCAAGTGCCTTCAGCAATTATGATTCCAGGCTTGATTGGACACAGTCGGGGAGGAAGCCAGTTTTATTATCTGGCGCACCACAAATCTGCCAAACCCTTACTCTTAGTTCATTCTAATTGGGTTTACTGCGAAGATGGAGTTTCGGCCTGACCTGAACCCATGTCTACTCGGAATTGCATGAAATCCATAATATAGCTAATGTTAGAGTGTGGCTATAATTCTATCACATGAACAACTGAGATAGAGTGAAATCAGACACATAAAACACTGTAATTATTACTAACACAGATACCGTATATTTGCAGTATTTCAAACGTATTTACTTCTCGTTTCTCTTCTAACTCCTTTGTTTTTCTCCTACCTCAGTTATCCATTACTCCAAGTATCCTATAAATCACAGCCGACTCTCCATGATTTCTCTCTCTCTCTCTCTCTCTCTCTCTCTCTCTCTCTTTCGTTCGAAGAGGAGAGATACGGAAGGCAGAACACAACGCCGGCAGAGCAATATCGGTGAAATATGACTCATGACTGCATGCCACCTGTACCCCTCCTCACCAGAGCCTTCAGATAATGCTTGAAGGTGAGGTGAGTGAGCTGGCAAACAACATAGAAATTAACCGATGATTACTGTAATTATCCCATCACCAGGCAGCTCTGATTCACCTCTTCACCCCTGACCTCCTCGCCTCCCCTCCGCCTCCTGCCCTCCTAACACTTTCTTTGCACTAATTGCCTTTTACGGTTACTTTCCATGATTTGACTCTCTCTCTCTCTCTCTCTCTCATTTGCAGCTTCCTTCACGTAGCTCAGTGGTGGAAAAAGACAATATTGCGGCTCTACATCCTTCCCATTGCACTTCCTCGTGACTAGCATCATATTCCAGTGTTCATCTATTGCTACAACTCAGCATTCAAGACAGAGAGACAGCAATTTAAGGCCAAGTTACAGTAAAGAGTGTATAGAAATCCTGCCCAAGTTATATAAAAAAAAAAAAAAAAAAAAGTCTGGCTAGCTTGGTTTAAAAGTAGTCAAGGGATTCATTTGAGAATTTGTGTGTGTGTGTGTGTGTGTGTGTGTGTGTGTGTGTGTGTGTGTGTGTGTGTGTGTGTGTGTGTGTGTGTGTGTGTGTGTGTGTGTGTGTGTGTGTGTGTGTGTGTGTGTGTGTGTGTGTGTGTGTGTGTGTGTGTGTGTGTGTGTGTGTGTGTTCGACTCTGGCCAAAAGTTTTAACAGCCTGTTCCTTTAGGTCCAGGAGTTCTACGTATCACACCCCTCCACATGTCACCACTTCGGCGCTAGCACCCACCGTCAATACTGAATACAAGCTAGGGCTATCTCCTGAAAGACTGGTGTAGCGGTATTATCGGGTATTTTTAAGATATCTCGGCGGGTCTTATGGTAGATCAGTAATGGCTACTTTAGCGATATTCAAACTCTCTAAACTGTTCCCTGCCCCAGCCAGGATTCGAACCCGTATCACTGGGACACAAGACCAATGTTTCAACTCAGCCACCGCCTCCCCTCTAGGACGGCAATACACTCCATCCACCTACATGACTCCGCCCTACTCCACCACGAAGCCACGCCCCATCATTCCACCACCTCACTGTGTGGAGGAAGGAAGGCGAAAGTGGCAATGAGGTGAGAGGTAGGCAGGAGGGGCTGAGAGCGAGGGGTGGAGACAAGAGCTTTGTAACTAGGGCGGAGGTGGAGTGTGTGAGATGACCTCTGGCATTACTGTGAACGTGGCTACGGTGACTTGAAACAGTAGCTAAAGAAAGACTATGTCTTACCATGTGAGTTTCTAGTGAAGCGCTATTCACGGTCCACCCTGTATTACTGAGAAAAAAGGATTGGCATGATGGATGGAAGACGACTGCTGGGTTTAATTAATTATGTTGGGGAAATATATCGTGACGATAAGTAAAAAGCAAAATCTATTAGTATATTATCCATGAAGAACCAAAATTTCATCCCATCCAGTTGCTATTCTCATTTTACCTTAACCTGGCCCAGATTTTCGTCCCTTCGCTGCCTATTTCACGTAGCTCAGTGGTAGAAAATGGTGCTACGACTGTTCATAGCACTTCTTCATGACTAGCACCATTTTCTAAGGTTTATTGTTACAGCTGAGCTGCTGCAGACACCCTCCCCCCCCCACTCTCTTTCTCTCTCTCTCTCTTTCTCTCTCTCTCTACACACACACACAGTCACCCTCTCCCCTGTACAGAAAAGTTGCTTTATCATATTACTGAGAACTGGACTGGAGTTCCTTATAGATAACGTCTGCAATTATCACACCTGCCACTCGCGCTGGATTTTCGCCCAGCAGCTATCTATTGCCAGACGCCTTATTCCCGTAAGGGGTGGCCACAAGTAAATCGCCTCCACATCGCCCTGTTCTCTGTTATTTGACTGTCCTCCTTCCAACTCAAACATCTCTTTTTTCATATCTCTCTCCAATCCATCCCTCCATTTCATTCATGGTCTCCGTCTCCTCCTCTCCTCCTCCACTTTACTCTCTCACACTTTTCATGTCAGGCTCACATTGTCCATCCTCTCCACAGGGCCAAACCTTCTCTAAGTATTTCTCAACACAATCGGATTTTAAAACCACAACCTTCCTTTATCTTCTCATTTGTCTGTCTGTCTCTTCAAGTAAGTCCAAATTCTTCTAATAACTCTCTTCCTCTGCTCTCATTCTCAACTCTGACTCCTTCGCTGGGTTCAAAGAGATTTAAACCACATCCATATCGACCTCTCAATCAGGTAACAATACAGGACAAATGAAGATAATACCAAGCGAAGGAGCAGGACAGCTAAAGCCACATGATTAATTAGCTGGTCTTGTCTGGCGCAGCGAAGGTCCAAGGGAGTCCAGAGCGAGGAACAGTCTTTAGTCCAGTGTTAAGATTTTCCGTGTGTGTGTGTGTGTGTGTGTGTGTGTGTGTGTGTGTGTGTGTGTGAGAGAGAGACACACACACACACACACACACACACACACACACACACACACACACACACACACACAGAAAGAAGCTACAGCAATCACATTCTTCACACGTATAACTCAAAAAAAGAACCTCAATGGGAATTTGCACCTACACAATGATACGTGGTCGTGTGATACATATAACTGCGAGGCCTCAGGGAACAGACCCTCTAACCTATGCTCAGAGTCGGAAGCATTGAGGAAAGTGGCTCTAAACACGTACAAGGCGGGGACAGCAAGGCCGCCAGAGTTCTCCTTATATGAACCTTTATGTAACGAGCCTGTAACACGCTAGGGTCGAACTGGGCAGTAAGGTAGGATGCTCTGGTAATTGTAGATGGGAGGAGGAAGGAAGGTTGGAGGAAGAAGGAAGGAGAGAGAGGGGAAAGGAAGGAGGAGGGAGAGGGGGGAGAGGGAGAGGAAGAAAGAGGGGGAGGAATGGGAAGGAGCGAGGGAGAAGGGAAGGAGAGAGGGAGAAGAGGAGGAAGAGGAAGAGGAAGTAGTGGGTGAGGAACAGGGAGAGACAGGAAGCTAGAAGTGGAAGAGGGAAGAGACCTATAAGACAGACTGAGTAAGGATGAGTAAGAAGAAAGAGTAAGACAAGGATAGGATGCGAAGGAAAAGAAGGAAGAGATGGAAGGTGGAATGGGAGGGAAGGAGGAGGAGAGGGGAAGAGAAAGTAGGAGGAGGAGGAATTAAGGGAAGAGACAAAGACGACAAGGAAGGGGAAGTGTGAAAGAGGAAATGGAAGAGGGAGATGTGACAAAGAAAAAGACTGGGGAAGACTGGGGAAAGAGGTGGAGTGAGGTAGGAAAAGGAAGGAAAAGAAGGAAAGAGAGGACGGAAGAAGAACAAGAGGAAACGTTAAGGATGCTTACAGACTCAACTTCAGCTTCACACACACACACACACACACACACACACACACACACACACACACACACACACACACACACACACAAACACACACACACACACACCTACCCATTCATGCCCACCCACTCTCTCTTCCTCCGTCTTGTCTGGCTGGCTGGTATCCAACTCGGCTGATATATGGACATTATTTATACCCATTATTTATTGGCTTCTATCCTGTCACTACACTGCAAAATATTATTCATTTTACTCCTTCATTTCAAGTCATTCAGTCTAACATAGTGGCTGAATATCTATTACCTAAGCTGGTTATTGATAGGCCGCGTCCATACCAAATGCTTGCTGGTGTGGATGGGTGCAGGTGGAGGTTGCATCATTTACTCACAAGTGACCCCTCTGGACTATTTTCAAAGCTTACGGGGCTGGACGAGAAACTTGTTCAGTCGGCTAATCCTTGTAAAATGCATATTAGTGCCAGCCAGCAACTTCATCAGCCATTTTTTACGATGACTGTGGCCCCCGGTGGATTATCTAACTGTCAGACGTAGAAATATATGACGCTCTTCATTATACCAACGCTCCTGGAGGGCTCGTGGAAACAAGAGTTAATGTGTGGAGAAGGACGCCTTCATGTGATGGCACCGATATAACTGGACGGTGGAGCTGCCCGGTCATGCAAACGTCCCTCAACACCATCCCTATTCCCTTTGAAAGAAGGATGGTGCACCGTAGAAGGAGGGCAACTTCAGCCTGCTCTCCATCGGATACACGTTTCACATGAACCCGCGGCTGCAAATGCTGTTACAGTACTATGACTTTTGTTTTAATCTTCCAATTAGTAGTTGCAAACCTAGGCTCATCTGAACGTGAATCCGGTGGACTGCAGGTGGAAGAGGCCCTTCAGCTGTGGTCAGCCATACAGGGTTACAGTTATTGTATTCCGCATAACTCCTGCTGTATCATCTGCGTATACTAATTATGTCAGTCTCCATCTACATCAACCTTCTTCAGTTCTGGCCTGACTACACGATCACCTTTGCAGACAATTAGTTACAACTCGCCATTTACCTTTCGCGCCGCTACACCTCGTAAGTAATCAACCTCCATAAACACCACACGAGATGGAGATGAAACCTTAAGCAAAACAAGACTAAATTTCAAAGCATAAAAAAAAAAAAATGACAACCAATAAAGAATCAGCAAGTCATGAAGCTAATAGAGATACCTTGCTTTTGTCTGTCTTTGAAGTTTACGCGTTAATAAAGCCTATCTCACTCTCATTTAATAAGCATCTAGGAATTAAACACACTGAGAGCAATTTCGAGTCTCTTCACTATCTTAAAATTTCAATGCTACCCTCTCCGACACTTTCTTTAGTTAGATTAACGTGTATACTCTTTACACTCTAACTTGGCCTATAATTGCCATCTCTCCATCTTCAATGTTGAGCTGTGACTGAAGATTAACACAGATTTTATGTCAGTCACGAAGAAGTGCTAAGTCAAGGATGCAGAGCCGTACTGTCTTATTTCGCCACTGAACTACGTGAAATAAACTGCATAAGGACGAAATATGGGCCAAGTTAAGGTGAAAGGACTATAGCTATTACGTTATCTAGTATTCATTATGCATATTGATACATGAGGATATAGGGTTATATTGTTGCTATATATGGTGTCATATATTAGTGTGTGTGTGTGTGTGTGTGTGTGTGTGTGTGTGTGTGTGTGTGTGTGTGTGTGTGTGTGTGTGTGTGTGTGTGTGTGTGTGTGTGTGTGTGTGCCATTGTCAGTCTGTACGTGAGCATGTGATTATTCATTTACGAGTCATATGTCAATGTTACCTCAAAAAATCCTTCATCTTTACATCTCTCTCACTCTTAAAAACACACACTATCTACTCACCTTCCTAATTATCTTAACAGGTCAGCATCAGTTATTCTAATCACCTACACACTCTGCCTAATCAGGTCCTTAACACCATTATCTGCGTCATTTATTTTCCGCTGCATAAGAATGAAAATTGATGAAGTTGGTGGACAGGTGAGGTGAGGTAAGAGAGAGAGAGAGAGAGAGAGAGAGAGAGAGAGAGAGAGAGAATTGCACATATACACCAAAGATAAAAGATATAAAATACACACACACACACACACACACACACACACACACACACACACACACACACACACATCCTCACTCCCCAGCATGATCGTCCATAATATATCTGATTCATTGTGACTGAAGAAAAAATTGTGGAGGAGAAGGAACACAGAAAACAGCTTAGGATTTTCATATCTCTTTAGCATTTTGAAATTATTTACGCCTAAGTCTGGGGAGTGAGAGGGTCGTAAAATCAAATCCGATATTGCAGTTTTAGACCAAGTCAGACTCTGGAACTTTCTCCCTCTGTCTGTATATCCCTCTGCCTATGACCTCCAGTCTTTTAAATGAAATGTCCAGGCATATCGAAATGAAAGGATCTTGAATTTGGCTTTTCTTTTTTTCTTTGGTTCCTTCTTCCCTGCATAAAGAAGAGTATAGTCAGATTGAGAAGCTTTAGGGTATTCGTGTCTAATGCTCTGGAACTGAAAGTGTATGCTGGTAGAGACTGCGGCTGTATAATCTGCAACGCTAGGGGAAAGAAGTTACTCATTCCACTGTGACACTAATCCATCCAACAGCCAATCCCTTTAGAGCATAGATGTAACGCTAGTATACTGTTCCTATTTACACCAGGCTACCTAACTCAGCTGCTAGTGTGTCAAGGGAGCCTGGGAGAGCACTGGAGAGTTGATGCATGTTTCCTTCCCCACGTTTCATCGCTTGAGTGACTCTTTGCTACTGACATCCCTCCCTTTTTCCCAGCTGTGTACAGTATATCTCGTTACTTTTCTGGTGTCTCTTCACGCGTGCTTAATTTACCACTGTTTTCTTACATACATTTTTCCTGGCTTCGTCGGTCGTTTCTACTAACATTTTGCTTTAGTGAAATGGTTACAGGTGAAAAGACAGGCTGATAGATACGCATAAAATTTGAGAGAGAGAGAGAGAGAGAGAGAGAGAGAGAGAGAGAGAGAGAGAGAGAGAGAGAGAGAGAGAGAGAGAGAGAGAGAGAGAGAGAGAGAGAGAGAGAGAGAGAGAGAGTAATCTTATCTCAGAGTAATTAAGTTACATACGTTAATAAATTTCATGAGACAGGAAGGTAAATGTGATGGACATTATACAGCTTATCAGGTGTGGGGTGTAATGAGGTGCTTAGAGAGAGAGAGAGAGAGAGAGAGAGTGTGTGTGTGTGTGTGTGTGTGTGTGTGTGTGTGTGTGTGTGTGTAAGAACAAATACACATAAAAGATAATAAACTGCAGAATCTATTTACCTAATGCTCAAGTAAGAGAGGCACAGACACAGACAGACAGATAGATAGATAGACAGAAAGAGACAGACAGACAAACAGATAGATAGATAGACAGACACTAAACAGCTGTGGAGAGTGACTTGAACAGTACTGTGTGGAAAGACAGATGACGATGTGAAGGAAATGAATGATGCTTGAGATGATTATAGACGACGAGATAGTCCTGGAAGGCGTTGAGAATATGCAGGAGATAAATGATGCTGGCAATGACAGATGGCAGTGTACCTTACCGCTAACCAAGGCTAAAGCACTTCCAGGTTCGTTGTATATTTTCCTGACTGATTTATTCTGGGTGTTATATAATTTTCTTGTCTGTGACTGAAACAAACGTTGTCGATAGTAGTAGTAGAGGTGTTTAAATGAGAGAGAGAGAGAGAGAGAGAGAGAGAGAGTTAAGCCAGAAGAATCCACGAACTGTTGTAATATGCCCACAAAAACGTTTCTTCTCTACATTCTCCATAAAACGTTTCTCTTCCTCTAGACTCTTCATAAAACGTGTCCTCTTTCTGCAGACTCCCCATAAAACGTTTCCTCCTACAGGCTCTCCATAAAACGTTTCTTCTTCCTCCACTCTCCATAAAACGTTTTTTCTTCCTCCAACTTCTCCATTAACACCTCCTCCTATTGGGGTGGTTTACTTCGGAAAAAAAAAATAAATGGCGGACACGGCCGGACAGAAAGTTAAGTTGCCAGTCCGCAGGCGTTAAGAAGCACTTATATAACAAGCCATAAAAACGTTACTTGCTCCTCCATATTCTCCATTAACCCTTCCGTCTCCTCGCCACACCGCCACACGCCAACCCCTTCCTCCGTTGGCATGACTTTGGAAAAAACTTGCCGACACAAAATTGCTTTACCGAGACACACACACGCAACCTTCCTCCCCATCATACACATACACACATAAACGTACATGCACACATACATACACACACGTTCGCATATAGACACGAACATACAAAGGCATCGATACACACGCACACATACAACAGAAATTACGAATACCACTTGGCTATTGCTACAACTACTACAACCACTACTGTTACCACTACTACTGGTCAAAGATCGGCTCTAACAACACGTCTGGAACAACAAATCTAGACCAGCTCACGCAAAATGGTCTGAATACAAGAGATGGGTAGCTTGTGAAGAGAATCCTTATCTCTTGTTACCTAGAGATGCACTTTCAAAACAGGTACATGTCCCTTATCAGCAAAACTCTGAATTAAAACTGTGGGTTCCATGATCAAAATACCTTAAGATGATGAGATATAGAGCTAGAAGGGATAATTGCTTCATCAAGCTAGCTGTTACAAGTCTCAGGAAACCATAACCCACACTGAAAGCCAAATTAAGGCAACACAGCTACACATTTGCGAGATGAAAGATAGCCAGAATGTGTATCGGGGTGCTGAGAGAGAGAGAGAGAGAGAGAGAGAGAGAGAGAGAGAGTGTGTGTGTGTTTGAGCAGATTATAGGTTTGGATTTGGCTTCATTTACATATAAAATGGAGTGTTATGAAGGTTGCGGATGTGTGCTTGCAGTTTGGTCAATTTTTATTCAATACACACACACACACACACACACACACACACACACACACACACACACAGGAAATTTCATCTAACGTTTACATTCGCCTCTGTGAATGAATACTTTTAGACTATCATAAGGTGTGTTTGTCTACTGGTAAATATTAAATAATCCTCCTGTTTTTCTCTGTATCTCTGACACAAAAATCCCTTCTAATCCCCTAACAAGTAGCCGTGCTTTCTCTTAGCTACAAAAAGTTGTACTGAATAGGCTACAGTGAAAAAACACTCCGATCACCATAGTCAATAAAGGAATATACCTGTTAAGATACACTCGTACAAGATGACCATTACACTGAGCTCCTAGAGATTCACGTACCTGTATTTTATATGTCAGGAGGATGGCTCAGTCGGCTAATGTGGGCGTGGTTGTGGCAGTGGGAGTAGGAAATGAATCTATGATGAGAGACAGATACTGGAGTGGGAAGTGAAGCGTTGTACATGGGCTATCTTGTGTGTCTGGATGCGATACTGTAGGTTCACCCTGATCTGTTCTCCGTCCAAGATTATTTTCAGCCAAATAAGAGAAGACCGTAAATTAGTACAGATGTCCTCAGTGTTGTCAGCCCCACATTAACTTAAGACACTGGGACCCCGCGTGACTCCACACCAATTAGTGTCAGTCGGAAAACACTAAAGACAAGCGAGAGAACAACAGAGACACGACTAGCACTACCTGAGATGCTACCAGTTAGCCTTTAAGGGAGGAATGGGGGGCGTGGGAGACTGTGTGAACGGGCAGTGAGTGAGAAATATTAGAGATCTGTGGAGGAGGAAAGAAGCCAAGGACAGAAGAAATTAAAGTTTTTACTCGAAAAGTTTACCACACACACACACACACACACACACACACACAGGTGACAGCATGAAACGTGTGTGATGGTGTTCAAACGAGGAGATGCTCGTGCTGATGATGGTCGTGGTGGAGATAATGGAAGACTTTGAAATGGTGATGAAGCTTGGTGGTGATGGGTACGGATAGGTAGAAGCTGACCAAGACAGGTGTGATGCTAGTGAAGTGTGGGAGAGTCATGATGATGATAAACAGGGTGACAGAAGACGGGGGTAAGATGAAATAGTAGGAGACTAAAGTGGTGACGATGATGATGATAAACTGCAGAACGTGAGCAGTGAGGAGAATGCAGATGGCAGGATGGGTATGGTGAGTGGATGTGATCTTTTCAGACTGGGGTGATGCTGCCTAGATGTCAGTGGCGTATGTAGGTCCATGGAAAGGGGGGGGGATAGGGGTGAATCTTTTTTTTTTTTTTTAATTGGGGGCAAGCGAAGCCAGCCTCTACAGCTGGGGGGTTTGGGGGGGCGCTGTAAGCCCCTTCAGGAAATTTTTTGAAAATCAAGCATTTTTAGGGGCATTTTGAGACCTCAGGAGGGATATATTGCACTAATTTGATATTCAATGGCAAAACAATATAAAGAAGCTTATGTATCTTGGCTTGCCAAATCCCGAGCCCTGACACATTCTGAACAACGAACCTCACTACACAAGCCACAGCTGAACACCACTATCCGTCTGACGATACTCCGTTCCCCTCATATCGGATCCACATACTAAAGACGAGTAAAGACCGCTACACTCCCAGTCAAAACTCACACGTTCTGGACACGACCAAACTGACGAATAATTACGGAGTGTCCCACTCCCATTATACAAGAATAAACTTAATGTATTAAGGATTACTTAGGTAAAGTATTGAAAGTAACATACTAATAATTATGATCAAATGGTGCTTATAACAGCGTGTGATTGAAGAACGAGAAGATTTATATATTTGCGTAATGCGTATGATGTTTCTCCTCTCTGGCTGCTCTTGCCAGCTAACGACTGTCAAACTTCCTTGCCTGGCGTATGACAAATAAAAACACCCTTCCTCTCTTCAGAAATGCAGGCTGTTGGTTAGTTACAACCATCATTTTATAACAATCGATAAGAGAAGTTTAAAGTTTCTACACCAACCAATTGATGGGGACCTATGCCATATGGACAAATGTTTTGTATACGTATTAAGATCTGCAGATATGTACCGGTAAGCCTACTGGGACAAAGCGAGGGGGGGGGGTTATGGCCGAGTGCCCCCCCCCCCATATAAGCCACTGTAGTTGCCATACAATCTCAGATACTGTACAATGGCCGTCAGTGCTAATCCTATTCACCACCATTATCATCATCATCGTGCCTCTTTTCCAACTTGTGTCAAAGAGAATGAGGTGGAGGCATAAAGCACTGAGGGAAACGTATTACGTTGAGGTATAATGGTAAAGGATGTGTAACAGGCTCCAGATCACAGGCATAAAACCAAAAATTACAGAGGAAAAGGGAGGACCTCAGTGCTTTATGATTATTGCAGCATCGGTGAAAAATGGAACGCGTTTGGTCAATCTTCATCGCTGCTGATTATCTTAAAACGTGGGATACACACGTTCCATACATGTTCATCAAAAAATATTGCCTTCCTCCTCACGAATTAAGAATTAAGATACCGGTACGTCTGAACAAGAGAAATCCACAAAGATGGAAAGAGAGGTGGAACTACAGAAGGGGAAGGATGTGCCAGAGATGAGAATGCTGAGAGTCTAACAGAAAAAAAAAAAAACTGAAGAGAAGGGAGGTGAAAAGAGAGGTGAATGATTAGGCAAAGAAAGACAGAGACATAAATGCTGGCAGACTAACAGAAATAAGTGAGGAAAAAGAATAAAGAAAGGTGATTAAAACAAGAGGAAGGAAAAAACTGAAGGAAGAGAGGTCGAACGGAAAGGTTAACAGAAACAGGAAAATGGAGATGAGGACAGCATGAGCGAAGATGAAAGAGAATGACGTAGAACTGGAGGATGAGAGGGCAAAGAGAGAGATTATAAAGAGAGCAGAAAAGAGAGAACAAGAGAGGAGGGATGCTGGATGGGTAAAGGCAGAGAAGACAAACGGACAGGCTATTCAAACAGAGGAATAAGACAGGAAGAGAAGAGAGAACGAGAGAATGGATGAGCAGGAGAGGATAGACAGACAGGGGGAATGAAAGCCTATTCAAAGAAGGGGGAAAGAGAAGAAGTTTGGAAGAGGAAAAGGATAAGGCAGAGAGAGAAAAGAATATAAAGATAAAAAAGAAAAGAGGAAAAAGACAAAAAAGGAAGAGAGGATGAAGGATGATGCAAAGGAGAAAGCGACTACTACAGACAGTGAGTGTGTAGGTCAGGCTGGTGCTGAAAGTAAGTACCAGTGGCGAGGTGTGAGAGCCTTATATAGAATTACTTAATACTGAGGAACCCGGGTTTATGCATAATGAGATGAGACAAAACCCGCTCATTTTCACAGCATGCATCACTGAGTGCCTTACAAGGGAATTCAAGCATTGCCACTCCTTACCATCATCATCACCATCATCATCACCATCATCATCACCATCATCATCACTTTCACCATCATCACCACCTTCATCACCATTACCTTCACCATCATCACCACCTTCATCATCATCATTACACACACACACACACACACACACACACACACACACAACACTAGGTAAACACCGAAATAACAAATACAAAGCCACTACGCACTATATAATTTGACTAAAATGAACTTTCCATACTGAATCACGAATTCTAAAAACAGATTAATGGGAAACCATGATCTATTGCCACACGTCTTAATCCCTCATGGGGTGGCCATAAACAAATCGCCTCCACGTCATCCTGTCCTCTGCCACTTGGTTGCTCTTCCTAGAACTCCCACTTCTCCTCTCTCATAATATATCACTCCACACCACCCCTCCATCTCATCCCTGTTCTCCCCCTCCTCCTCCTCCACCTCACACACTCACTCTCATTTAGTCCGTCTCATTCTCTATCCTCTCCACACGGCCAATGGCCAGACCATCTCACAGTATTTCTCTTAATCCTTTCTCTGACATCCACATCAACACCACAACCTCCATTACTTCTTCACTGATCCTAGTCACAAAGAAGTGCTGTGAAAAGGCTGTAGAGCCCCAGGACTACCTTTTTCCGCTCCCGAGCTTCGTGAATTAAGCTTCCGAGGGGCAAATATCTGGGAAGATGTTGAGGTAAAATAGCCTACTAATGACGTATGATCCCGCTTACCGAAACCTACAACGCTTTACCGGCCATTCAATCAAGGAACAGTACAGGACAAATGAAGATAATACTTGAAGAATGAGGGTGACAGCCAAAGCCACATGACTAATTCGACTGCATTGTCTGGCGGAACAATAGCCTTGTGAGCGTCCAGTGTGAGTGACCCAGTGAAGGGACACTCGCTTCCCTCACAATACATGTCATTAGCTACTGTTGTACTGGCTATGACCAGTTCGTTTTCATTTAACGGAACAGGGCTACTCCCACAACTTGAATACCAAGTCATGATTCCAAGCCTTAGTTATGTGGTAAGAATGCTCATCCTTGGTTACTAGTCAAATCTACCCCCGTTCTGACGAAACATACTAGGTTTCAACGCAATAGGCCCTGTGACTTTGATCTTGTATCCTGTCGTTATGAAAAACGTTAGGTTTCTCAAGGGATACCTCTCAACACCTCCACCAAATGTCGTTAAAATCAGATCAAACTGTTCGATATCTCACACCTGGAACTACTCTCACGGCAACTGAAGGAATAATTCCAGCCGTGAAAAAAACGAATATCTTTTGTTGTTATTTTAACCAAATTTGGTGGACTGGTTGATGGACGTATCATGACGGAACCTACGGGGTTTGAAAAAAAAAAATAATAATAGGCTAAAGGTAAAGCCTTCAGGGCAAGCCCAAAATTGACGTTGCCTTGTGACCAAAATATCAGAGATCTCACACTTCCGACGACCCCGATAAAATTTATCATTTATTCCTGTATCCGGATCCGAATCCACGTCAAAATTTTGTAAATTCTTCCTAGGACCTCTGTCCATCTATTCATTTTTTTTCTTTTTTTGAAATTCGATAACAAATTTGAGATATCTTGTACGTAACAGACAAAGAGATTTACCGACAAACAGACATAGATGAATACATAACCTCCGTCCAACTTCGCTGGCGGAGATAACAATGCCGAGCTATTTATCATGCTGATATCGCTCTCTCTCTTACACGGCGACAGTTACTGAGCCAACATGATAGTCGTCTTCTCAACTCACTTATCCACCTACTTCATCAACTCGCATTTTTTGCAATGATAAATATACTACAGAGATAACAATGTTGCCAACCTGATTAGGCTGAGAGCTTTGCCCATTAGAAACATTGTTGCTGACCTTTGACGGTGGTTAAAAAGTTGTCTGCATAAATGTGTCTTTCTGGAGGAGGACGAGGACGAGGAGAAGGAAGTCTGGGAACTGACATTAAGTCGAGCTGGGTGAATGAATTTTACACAGAGGTATGAATGACGAGTGTGTGTGTGTGTGTGTGTGTGTGTGTGTGTGTGTGTGTGTGTGTGTGTGTGTGTGTGTGTGTGTGTGTGTGTGTGTGTGTGTGTGTGTTGCGTGCGTGCGTGCGTGCGTGCGTGCGTGCGTGCGTGTGTGTGTGTGTGTGTTTGTGTGTGTGTGTGTGACCTGGGAACTCACCAAAATAATACTAAAAATAATAATCACCAGCCACTTTCAAATCCCCCTTGATCTTTTCTCCCTCATCCCCTCTTACAGTCTCTCTCTGTTCTCCAAAAACCTTCACCTCCTTACAAACATCCATTCCCTTCCTCCTTCGCTTCCACGCTACTTGTGCTATTGTGTTAAAAACTTCGCAAATCTGGCTTTCCCTTAAAACCACATGACCCCTCTTGCACACACGTATAGGTTAAGCCCCCTGTGTGTCTATCCTGACCTCTAATGACCTTATATAACCGCTGGGGGTGGATGGGCAGGAGAAAATTGTAGAAAAGTGAGAGGTAAAAACACAAGCTGTCATGTTCTGGAAAGACTTGTGGAAAGGACAGGTTTTCTCAATTATTACACTGAACAATGGTGCAGGAGAGGGAAGCCTTTATGTGGTGGCACCGATACAGCCTCTCCTGACCTTACCTGACCGCGGGAGAGGAAAGGAGCAGGAGAAATTTTTAGAAAAGGAAGAGGTTAAAATGCCAGATGTGATGGAGATGCAATGAGCTGGAGAAACGTGAGGACTGAGTAGGTTTTAGTAGTGGTCATTACACAGTACACTATCTCGACGATGTAAAAGGATATTTAGTAGTCAGGTTTTATTCTGTCATATATTCAATGCTGTCTCCTCCCTTCTAGTTAGCACTTAATTTTCTGTTTTAGCTAAAGTAAGATATACCTTGAATAATTCGGTGCCAGAATCGATTTAGGGATTTTATTAAAGATATCGCCCGGGTGTTTTAATCAACTATGGGAAACTTTAAGACCCAAACATTATTAAACGATCTCCATTAACTAATTAATTTACACAATCGACCTGATAATTATTTTGAGATTACTT
>NC_136990.1:4024774-4107274 GCF_032717465.1 Coenobita brevimanus
AAAGTGTACTAAACTAAATCGCCGAGCTAAAGACGTTACCAGGCTTCCAACGTCCTTAGCAAGATACCGGCAGGAACCAAGTGGACGAAATTCTGAGTAAAACTTGGCTACGGTACAGTAATGAGCAAAAGTTCCCCCACAATTTCTGTTAGCATTGTCTCTTGCCTTCCACATTTCTCGTTCCACCCCAGACGACAGAAAGAATCCTTCCTTCTCACACTGTTTAATTATTTGCTTCAAAATGCTATAAAACAGCTCATAGCACCTTTTACTGCCACAGCTAGTAGGGATTTATTGACTGATTGACTGACTGACTGAATGCAGTAAAAGGAACATGGCAACGTAACAATGGGGATCATTACCTCCGAACAAGAGCAAAAACAGAACAAGAATAAATATGTACGTTTATCAATATACATACACCCATATCAATATCAACAGAGCCACCTAACGTTAAAATACACATAAAAACGTCAACAATATACCATAACACTGAAAAAAAAAACACTACAATTAAAACTGAGAGCAAAACCTAAAGCTGATTCAGGGAACCTCCTAAAATATCGGCGACGAAGGGGAAGGAGGAGGAGGAGGAGGAGTGGGAAGGAGGAGGAGGAGGAGGAGGAGGAGTGGGAAGGAGGAGGAGGATTGGGAAGGAGGAGGAGGAGGAAGGAGGAGGAGGAGGGAAAAGAAGGGGAAGGAAGAAGAGGAGAGAGAGACAAAGGATGGGAGGGGAGGAAGAGGGTTGTAACTTTCGATAATCAGCCAGCGCCTCAAAAATAATCCAAGTGGAAATAAACCACTTATGAGCAGCCTCGTGATGTATATTAGTGATCACAGGTAGACAGTGATGGCATACACCTGCCACCCCCAGGATGGACAGGTGTGCAGCGAGAGAGAGAGAGAGAGAGAGAGAGAGAGTGTGTGTGTGTGTGTGTGTGTGTGTGTGTGTGTGTGTGTGTGTGTGTGTGTGTGTGTGTGTGTGTGTGTGTGTGTGAGAGAGAGAGAGAGAGAGAGAGAGAGAGAGAGAGAGAGAGTTATAAATTTTAATACAAAATAAAAGATCTAAAATGGAATAACCTGAAAAAAAGGTCCTTTCTTGAGAACACTAAAGAGACAAAATCAAGACTGGTTCATGTCGAGTTGCTTGGACACACTGCGTTAAAAATTTGGAGGTCATAGGCAGAGGGAAAAATACTGAGATTAGGTTGTGCTGTGGTGTACTGAGTTGTGCTGTACCGTGTTATGTTGTGTTGTGATGTACTGTTTTGTGTTGCGTTTGCTTGGGTTAGAGAGCAGTGGGCTATGTTAGGTTAGGTTCAATTAGGTTAGATTAGCTTAGGTTCGGTTAGGTTAGGTTATTTTATGTTTGGTTGGGTTAGATTAGATCAGTTAGGGCCGGTAGGAAGGGCTTGTCAAATCGGGCCTTGCTCACTGGCCTTTCTGCCATCCCATCACTAAGTCCTTCATGGCCACACGTCAGATAACTTAGATCTGCACCTTCTCTTCCTCGGCTACCCTATTCCAGATGGCTGATGTCCTTGTGTGTGTGTGTGTGTGTGTGTGTGTGTGTGTGTGTGTGTGTGTGTGTGTGTGTGTGTGTGTGTGTGTGTGTGTGTGTGTGTGTGTGTGTGTGTGTGTGTGCTGACAATCATGTGCATAGTTTAACGGGTTTCCGCACATCTGACAAATCTTCCAAACCCCTTTCAGTTTAGATGATGGCCAGGGATAGTCAGAGCGAAGGGTTGATTTAACTATACTCTGTTCACTTCAGTCAGGCGTAAAACTGTCATCTCTCCATCTTGAATGCTGAGCTGTAACGAGATGTAAACGCAAGGATCTGGTGCTAGTCGCGAAGAAGTACTATGGGAAGACAGCAGAACGCAATGTTGTCTTCTTCCACTGAACCTACGGCAAATAGGATGCAAAAAAGACGAAAATTTCCTCTGAGTATTGAAAAAATATAGTAAAAGACTCATTTATGCCCCATACTTAAGGCTCTCCGAAGCTCATGTAACCACGATTTGGTCTTCAAGGTATAGGATTGACCCAAGTGTGTCAGATAAAAACAAGCCTACGCCAAACCCCACGATAACCAACAATCATTTCTACCCTTATGGAGTTATCCCTCATACCTCCTCACCTCCGTCAAAAAGGCAGGCTTTCATTAAGGTGTAGTTAGGGGAATGGAGACAAGAAATGGGAGGTGGTGGTGGTGAAGGAGGCAGTGAAAGGGTTAATGGTAACTAGGTATAAGAGCGATAGGGTCATTAACTCCGCCTTTACGACTCTGCTACACACTACTGGCAGATTTTATCCACCAACTACACTAGCCATCCAAAATACTCCTTTCATTAGGATGAGAAGGGTAATTTTCTCACTACCCAGCGAATGTTTTACCTGTACTGTGGGACGTCAGGTGTAGGAGACATGTGTGCTTAATTTTCTTTTTGGAGAATGCTTTGTATCAAGCCATCACCACCCCCATAATGGCCTAATTTTTGGCAAACACTTTCACACACACACACACACACACACACACACACACACACACACACACACACACACACACACACACACACACACACACACACACACCTGAATCGATAAATGCTGACTTGAATCCAATATATCATTCGTCTTGGCATAGGAGCTGAACCACTTCCTACAGTGAATCCCACACCCACGATACCATCAGCTGTCTTCCTGACCTCTGACCGTGACTTACACAACACACTGAATAAACATCATATATTTACACCACTACCAATATACCTGTTGTTGACATTGCACATTATTCTTACCTTCTGAATTAGAGACATAATCTGGGAGTGGTAGTGTAAAATTTTGAAGTGGAAACCTAATATGATGTTGCTCAATCCCAGTCCATCTAATCCAGCTTACCCGTCCACAGCAGTTAAACAACTGCCCCTGTAGAGCTGTCCAAAATGTTCCTTACACCGCTGCTATTGTGCCTACATCTTAGAGTGGCATGTGCAGTCCAGTACTCCATTATATGTGTTACGTTTTGTGGGCCTATTCTACAAGCAGAGAATGTATCTTGTTGAACGCAACCTAATTCCCTAGCCCACTAAAGGAGAATAATAGATTTCAGGGGGAGGGCAAGTTAATCCACTGGGTTTACGTTTCTGTTGAACCTAACGTCCTTGAGCCAATTCCCTTCCCAGAAAGGATACTGGCAGACTTCAGGAAGAGGGCAACTTCAGCCCGCAGTCCACAGGGTTCAAGCTTCAGATGAACCTGGGGTCACAGCAACATCAACTCTCCTGCTTTAACGTCCCAACAGCTGACAAGGATGATAACAACTAGACACTTGTTCTGGGGCGAGAGAGGGAGAGGATGGGGACGTTTGGAGTGACATGTCTCAAAATCTCTGCCATGTAACCTGGTGTGGAGATGTGTATTGTTTGAACGCTGGAAGATGAGGCTGACATCATCTGACCATTTATTCTTGGTGCAATATTTTCTTCAGCTACCAGGACGTCCTAACAAACCTTTGGCTGCTAATTATATAACTCCCCATTATTCTGCATTTGATTTATATCTGTTTTACACGATACGAATGGTATCAATAACACTAGGTAAAAGTAAGAGGCATTATTTTACATATTTGGGGCTTCGGTGATGCCATTCTAGAAGTGCTATGTAAAAGATTAAGAGCCCTAATATTGTCTTTTTCTTCCAAGCTACGTGAATCCTGAGGCTTGGCAATGTACAAGGATTAAAAAGCGTTTCCACTTAGGCTACTCCCTGAAAACGAGAGGCGTCCTGACAATTATTCTTGATACAACCAAAAGATTGATTTAGACTAGAGTAGTCATCTCGCACTGGAGGGCGTAAGCCATAACTCATTTCTAGAAACAGTTATATATGCTGGAGTGGGACGCCCTCGTGTGGTGGTACCTACATAATATAGCTGCTCCTCTGCCTGGTGATACAAACTACAAACGTCCCTCATCCTACCCCCTGTCCCCTGAAAAATGGACTGTGGATTGCTAGAGAAGAGCAGCTTCAGCCTGCAGCCCACCAGGTTCACATTTCAGATGATCCTGGTGCTGCAGCTACACCTACATGTTATTGCATACCACCGCTCTGACTGGCAGAGAAGACCCATTAACCGCAGGAAAGCAACCGTCCTACGTCAGACAGCACTTCACCTCAAGAAGGTGCGGGGATGAGGGTGAAGATTTAGTTCCTGTATGGATGCTACATTTGTATTTCTCCACCCAGTTAACAGAGGCACCACAGTAGGCTCCACATCACCCCGTTATTTGGCTATATGGTTACCACCTAGCCTCATAAATGGTTACCTGGGGTACAGGAAACCATTCGGCTTGACACTCAGTGTAGAGCCACCTGAAGTGGAAATATAAGTAATAAAATGTGACAGGAAATATGGGAAAAATGGGAAAAGAGGTGGCTAGACAGTGAAAAAGAATGATGAATGTCAAGGAAGAAGTAGGCATCACTACATCAAGTGAGTGGATGATGATGGCCAACACCTACCACCTAACTACAACTACCAGAAACAGTTATCAGGTTAAGTAAGAACCTGTTATAACCTAAAACCACTTTGGAGTCCACCTCGTTGGTTCCACCTGACGGCAGTTAACCTGATGGTCGTGTTTTTATACAGAACCCTATAATTACCCCTTCAGCATATGATCCTCTGCGCTATTATACAGTTAGTGGAGACGTTATCTCTTCCACTACGGTGATGCTTTTGGATTCGTCATTTCTGGTTACTAAACAGAAGATTTTATGCAGCTTAGGGAAATTTTCTTGCACTAGATGTTGCTGTTGCTCAACCCAGGTGGTGATTTTTTTTTTTTTTTTTTTTTTTTTTGGTGGAGGGGGGTTATAATTTGCCATCCAGTCATATTGGCAACGTCATCTGTGAAAACTTGGTATCTGTTAAACGTGTCTATACTCTATACACTTTAAACAGGTGTAAAATTTCCCTCTCTCCATCTTGAACGCTGACCTATAACAAGAGATTTACACTAGAATACGATGCTAGTCACGAACAAGTGAAATGGGAAGGATGCAGGGCTGTAATATTATCTTTTTCTGCCACTGAGCTAAGGGAAATACTGGAAAAAGTTAAAAACCACGGGAAAATCCAAATCCATCCGTCCTGCAACATCCATCCATCACTTTAAGCCCATAATCTCCTCGGTTAAGGAAGCTCCCTAGCACCTCCTCCTAAGCGACTCATTTTGTTTATTACACCTTACTGTCCCCTTGTCTGTCACTAAAATACTTATGTTATCGCTATAATCTGCATAAATAACGTATAGAATTATATTAACCAGCCGTAGAGAGAGAGAGAGAGAGAGAGAGAGAGAGAGAGAGGAGGGGGGAGGGATAAGACGCCAACGGAGCAGATTCCACACATCCTGCTAGTCATTGCCTGGTCTGGCCTGGGGTCGACCTCTCACCCTAGGAAAATCACACTACCTCTGAGCACTCAAGGCAAATTTGGCGCCGTAATCATATCTATGTCTATCTATCTATCTGTTATTTATCTATCCATCTACCTAACTATTGCCAGCTGTCTTAATTCCGTAAGGAGTGTCCACAGGCAAATCTCCTCATGTTACCCTGTCTTCTGCCATTTGTCTGCCCTCCCTCCAACTCACAACCCCTCTCCCATAGACGTCTCCACTCCATCCCTCCAACTCACACTCCTATCTCTCATATATATCTCTCCACTCCATCCCTCTAACTCACACTCCTATCTCTCATATATATCTCTCCACTCCATCCCTCTCTCACCTCTTTCTCCTATATCTCCACTCCAACCCTCCATCTCGTCCTTGTTTTCCCCCCCTCCCTTTTCATTTCACTCCCATTCCAGTCAGTCTCTCGTTCTCATTTGTAGTTAAATATTATGTTGCTTTTAGCTGTCATACAGGGATACTCTTTCGTCGTCATTCACTCGGGTTAGGATGCTCTTTTTCTGCATCGATATTTTCCACGTTTTTACTCTAGACTGGTTACATTTTTTGGTCGTACATTTTTTTCCCCAGTAATTCACTCTAGACTGGTAGTGAAGCGTTTTGTGTGTGTGTGTGTGTGTGTGTGTGTGTGTGTGTGTGTGTGTGTGTGTGTGTGTGTGTGTGTGTGTGTGTGTGTGTTGGTATTTTTCACGTTACCATTCACTCTTCACTGCGTGGAAGCATTTTTTCATTACCGGCAACAATCTAATTCACAATTTAAGCTGGCGAGGCTCTGGTGAGGAAGGCCTGCATGTCGGAGCATCAATATAATCCTACAGCTCAAGTGTCTAGTTAAAAAAAAAAAAAATCCTTATCTTCATCATTATCCCCCTAAAGGAGGATGGTGGACTGCAGGAGAGGGACAGGTTAACCCCTTCAAGCAGGTGCTGTGTTTGTTATCATTTTTGCTATCTCCAGGCACTTCCATTCAGTTCTGAGGACACATCTTGTACCGAAGGGACAAATGAAGGTTATATAAAGCATGGATATACAGTTAGGTGATAGAAAGAGGGATGGAGTAGAAAGGTATATGAGACGGAGGGATGTTTGTTGTAGGAAGGGCAGCGAAATGGCAGGGGACAGGATGATATGGAGGCGATTTGTTTGTAGCCACCCCTTACGGGATAAGGCGTTTAGATACAGATAGGCAAAACGAGTAAAAAATAGAAATACATCAACAGACTAAAGGAGTCAAGACTGCAGTCCACTGGGTTCACGTTTCGGATAAGTTCAAGAGAGGCGAATACGAGCAGAGACATCCCTGGCCATCCATATAGGGTCACCATGACTCACACAGCGGATCAGTTCTTCCATCTCCCCCAGCCTCTCACCGTCCTCTCCAACACTTACATCTCCCTTCTTAGTACGCTCTCTTTTTTATATCTTATTTTCCTTTTAGATCTTATATTTTTTAGTTTCCCCCTCTCCTTTATTAGCTTATTTTTCTTTCTTTCCTACATTTTACCATCAACTGCGCAACATGAGTTAGAAATTACTGTGAGGTTTACGACGTGGTTACATGAAAGTAGACGTTGTAACTGAGTCTCCTTGGTTACTAGTCAAATCAGCACTCCAGTCCACGTACACTTCACTATGAACTGGGCTGCAAGAGTCTTGGTCGTGGTTAAAGAAAATTCGACTCTTTGAGGTAAGAATGAGTCTCCATGGATGCTAGTCAAATCAACACCACTCTGATTATACATGACCATCCGCTTAGGTACAGGGACTAGAAATATTTGCCAGGTCAGAGTAAACGCACTATAGAAATTGAGGTTTGGTGTATCTGAGCAAGTTATATCTTCAACAACACAAACACAAGGGCTAGATTTCGCCAGGTAAGAGTAAACGCAGTATAGAAATTGAGGTTTGGAATATCTGAGCAAGCTATATCTTCAACAGCACAGGCATAAGGACTAGAAATTTTGCCAGGCCAGAGTAAACGCACTGTAGAAATCGAGGTTTGGAATATCTGAGCAGGCTGTATCTCCAACAACACAGGCACAAGGGCTAGAAATATTTGCCAGGTCAGAGTAAACGCACTGTAGAAATCGAGGTTTGGTATGTCTGAGCAGGCTATATCTTCAACAACACAGGCAGGCAAAGCTGGACCGTACTGAATTTCTAACCAGAGATGCTATCAGGGAATCAAATGGCTGGTCATTAATCAGCCGTTGGTAAGTTCATTTGGCAGAGTGATAGAGAGTTATCGACATTCACAGCACACTCAGTTTCAGAAGCTAGGGAACGGAGAGGGAGGGAGGCAGATAGGTAAATGGCTAGAGAGAGAGAGAGAGAGAGAGTGTGTGTGTGTGTGTGTGTGTGTGTGTGTGTGTGTGTGTGTGTGTGTGTGTGTGTGTGTGTGTGTGTGTGTGTGTGTGTGTGTGTGGTAGACAGGCAGACAGAAAGACAGCCAGGGACAGAGACGACCCTCTCCATCACCTAACCCCAAGTTTATCAAGGTATTGCACGAGAAAGGCCCATCTAGGAGGGCTAGCGGCTCCACCCCTTCACCCCGGGACGCCTTTGTGATAATTTGTTACTGTCAGGGCGGGATTCGGGGCAGAGGAACGTGCCAGGGAGTGTGCTGGACTCCTGGGTGACAGAACGAGGCCGATGCAGACAACTGAGATGAACAAACATAAGCAATGGGGATTTCGCATGTTTGGTGCTATTCCGCGCCTGTGTGTGTGTGTGTGTGTGTGTGTGTGTGTGTGTGTGTGTGTGTGTGTGTGTGTGTGTGTGTGTGTGTGTGTCTTCTTTCCTACCTGCCACCCAGTCACTATTTATAAACCATTAGGCCTTAAGTTTACTGTGGACATACGAGTACCTACGCCTTGTAACTTGCCATTCCTTCCTTAGATTTTCAGTTTTGATCTTGGGAATTTTCTGGCAGTAACTTTAGCCCACAGTCCACCCAGTTCAAGATTAGGATAAGCCTGGGATTACAACAACGACAAATATTTTCCAATGGAGAATTTTCTTTGTTGCTTTTTCTGTGTCTGTGTCTTCTGCCCAGGACGGCCCTCTCTTAGAAAAAAAAAAAAAAAGTAGTGGTGGTGTAAGAAACTAAGCTGCTCTGATATCTAACATTACGAGCAACGGCAGTCGGTGACCTGAGAAGAATTCCGCGATACAATCAGTAATATATTATATTGGGTCAATTAACCTCTCTTACCTGTGCTTCATTATCCTACCTACCATATGTGGACAAAGTATCAGATGGCTCCACACTCCTACACATTTAAGTAGCGGGTTTTAGTAAAGTTGAGCAGGGTAAAGCAAGTGGCATAATAGTAGTAACAGTGGCAGTGTAGTAACAGCAGTAACAGTAACAGCAGTGCCGGCAGTAGTAGTATTAGTAGTAGTAGTAGTAGAGTAGTAAATAGGGGTGAAAGGAAATTGGCGGAGTAGTGAGTAGAGTGCTAGCAACAAAAAATGTCAAAAAACATAACACTGACGAGACTGCTCCTTCGTGTCTCCGGATATGCAGATGTTAATGGTGTTCGTTAGTGTTAGGGTTAGTGATGGAGTTAGTGCTGGTGTTGGTGCTGGTGTTGGTGTTGATGCTGGTGGTGCTGTTGTGGAGGTGGTGGTAGTGGTGTTGATGGTGGCGTTGGTCTTCGTGTTAGTGTTAGTGCTGGTGCTGGCGGTGGCGGGGGTCGTGTTAGTGGTAGTACTGGTGTTACAGTTGATGTTAGTAGGACTGGTAGTGGTGGTGGTGGTGTTTGTGTTGGTGTTAGTATTGGTGTTGGTGTCAGGGACGTTGGTGACTCGCAGGGTAGCCTCTGTCTATGTCAGGGGGCCACTTTCTCTGGCAATGCAAAGGAAAATAAATGAATAAAGCAGAGGTAAAGCGCTGAAGTTTAAGTGAAGTGGAAGTGGAAGTGAAGGCGAAGAGGCGCGAGCAAGTGAGTACTAAAATAAGGTATAAATAAAGTGCTCTGTGTAAGGACCTGGAAATGAAGAGGCAAGGTATGAGAAAATTTTCACACTACACCTGTCACTACGACTAGGGGATGCCAGATACCCTAACACCTTGTGCCAAGTGTATGGACAAGGAAATGAAGGGGCAAAGCATGAGAAAATAAATAAATAACCAGGAACGGAAGGAAGGAAGGAAGGAAGGAAGGAAGGAAGGAAAGGAGGGAGGGTGGAAGGAATGGAAAAAGGACAAAATGAGGAATAACATGCAATTTTGTTACTATTTTAATTTCTACAGTATGTTGGAACTATTTTTTTTCCCTAAAGCATAGCTATTTCCATTATACTTAGCTTAGAAAATACCTTTGCAAAATGTTACTTAAGCATCTATGACTTCAGCGGTGAGAGAAGTAAAAGAAGAAGGACTTAGGTATTTAAATGCTGACTGTGTGAGATGGTACGACTCAAGGCACCGATGATAATAATAAATAATTATTATAGAGCACACACAATATGTTTCGCACATCCATAGAATTTATAATATAGTCATCCTTTTTAGTCTATCCTGTGACAAGTGCTCATAAGCAGGACAGGTACAGCGCGGTCTTTTTCTTATTTAATGTGTAATGATAAATCATAACGCACACACATGCAAACTTCGCAAATCCGTAAGACATCTAATATAGTTATCCGTTTCAACCTATCTTGTGACAGGTGCTCACAACGGGGCAGGTACAGCGTGTGAGAAGAAGGTACGGCTCACGGCATCGATACTTTCCTAATACGCGACTTTATGTAACACAGTAAAAACACGCCAACGACGAATATGGAGGTGGGGCGGTGGCTGGCGTGGTTGTGGGTAGCGGGCAAGAGCTGATGTTGTTTTTGTTGTGACCCCAGGCTCATCTGAACGTGAACTCAGTTGACTGCAGTCCTTTTATTGTGTATAGGTTTGTAATATTTCTCTACAATCTCGGTGGCTGAAAGCAGATGTCCTGGGTCGAAGAAAACCGCGTATTAAACAATGCATTTAGAAGCCAAGTCATGGTCAGAATTTTTCCTGACATATGAACGTTATCAGGGACGTAAGGTGGTTTCCTACGGCAGAAATGATCTAACTATGGCAGCCTAACCTTGAGCTCGCCTATTTCCCAGGTGCTCCTAGGTTTGATTTGTATACAGAGGAAATAGCTGTTACTGTTGCAGTATTTGTCCTGCTCTGCAACCAGGAGAAAACTTATCCTTAATCAGTGAGCAGGTGTTCATGAGACTCACACCAAACCAGCTACATGATTAGGTCGAGTTCTTCACACTACCTGCCAAAACACATCCCAAGGAGTGATGCAAGTAACAGAGTTTTGTGGTGCAGGAGCTTAAGCATATCTAACACGCCCACAAAATGAGTCAGCAACAGACGATGAAGCTGCAACAAATTCTGACGACGCACAGCTGAGAAAGTCTATGAAAACATCAAGAGGATCTGATCTGGTGACAGATATATCTTGCAAGCAAGATACCAGCAAGGAAAATAGGGCACTCTCACTGGGCCTTAAGTTTGACACACTGACAGTAATGTCAAACAAATGCAAAGGCTGAAGATAATGTCAAACAAATGCAAAGGCTGAAGATAATGTCAAACAAATGCAAAGGCTGAGGTTATTGTCAAGCACATCCAAAGGCTGAGGACAAAAATGCAAAGGCTGAAAATAATGTCAAGAAAATGGAAAAACTGAGGACTGACCTTTGCCCAGCGTTCTCTCGTCTTGCCTTAGCCTCCCTCCTGGACAGCAACAATGGACTGTCAACGTCGATGTATGAAATTTGGATAACCCTGAATGGGGCGTCACTGTGTGGCAAGAATGATGCAGGTCTGTCCCTCTCTCTGCCATCCCATATACAGAACGCCATACGGGTTTATCACTACATGCAGTCGTACCCATCTGTTGTTTTCATGTTTGCCTTTGTTGAATATTGAAGTTCCTTGAACCCTTTTCATATTTTTCCACATGTGGTTCTGTGAGATCATGCAGTCCCTTGCTAACGCTTTTCATATTTTTCCTTGTTACAGAATTCTCAGTTATAGCCTAACCTACTGCAATTCCTTACATTATTTTTCCTTATTGTAGAATTCTTATTGCCATACTGTAGAATTCCTGACTATACATGTAGTCTTTCACAGCTGTCTATGTCATTTCTCCATCCTACAGAATTTTGATTATACAAAGAGCCTAACATTGCTGTCTAGGTCTCTTTTCCTTACTACAAAATTCTGACCTATACATACAGCCTAACATTGCACTGCAGCTCAATTTTCATTGGCTGCTTTAAATAAGGCATCAAACATGTTAATATTTTCTCACGATGGTATCAAAGCACATAGATCTTAAAAGGCTTGCCCCATTCACCCCATTCCCTCCCCTCTCCTCTCTTCGTTGTCACGTAATGCGCTATAACGTTCTATCTGATCTCGTGGTGTGGTGGTTTACACACGAAGATAAAATTGGTCTGAGTGTTGGCTGTCGATGGCAACTCAGTTTTATCAGTCAACAGTGTACCGGTCCTGAACAAATAATCCAGGAAAAGAGAGAGAGAGAGAGAGAGAGAGAGAGAGAGAGAGAGAGAGAGATCCTAGCGCCGTCCTTACAGTGCTGGAGAGGGACCCCTTCACGTGGTGGCAAGGATATGACTGGGTGGTGAAGCTACCCATTTATGCAAACGTCCCTAATTCGCTTCTATCCCCCGAAAGGATGATGATGGACTGCAAAGGGTAGTTTCAGCCTGAAATCCACTGGGTTCGCGTACTACTACTACTACTACTACTACTACTACTACTGCTACTACTACCGTCTTGCCCCATCCTGTTGTTGTTCATGCTTTCTTATGTTGTTCAAAATACTACAGAAGTACTTAACTACACCTGCTTTCTTTTCTCTTTTCACATGGGTTGCTTCCAAATTTTACTCCAAAGGATGGGGTTAGTGAAGGCTGTATCTAACCTCCCAGTCCCATCAGATGAAAATAACCGACTATAAGCCAAGAAATCAGAGTGATATAAACACGAGAATCCGTCTGTCTGCTGTTACTGCCCATTAACTTATCAGAGAAGCGAGGTAGCCTGTCATATTTACTCATAAGATCCACTATGCTGATGGATCTCCCTGCAGGCCCTTGAGAAATGTTGCTTATAAGTTAGATCTGTGAGGCAGGACAAGTTTTTTGGCCACATTTTTTTTTCTTTTTGTTTTTTTTTAGCTCAACATTATTATCTAGAATGCACAGGTTGATTTTCATTATCCCTTTAGAGCCCGAAGTTACTGTGTGGGGGACTTTTTCCACTTTTATTTTACTTTATTAAGTGTTTGCGGGGAAGGTGCTTAGTGTTTCGCCATTCGCCTACAGGCTCATAGTCGCGAAGATCGAGGGCTTCCAACATTTGGCCGCGTCCAGATTACGTGCTTGCTGGCGCAGATAGTTACGGTGTTCTGCATCACTCTAACCCAGCGGTTCCCAAAGTTTTCAGGCCACGTACCATCTTCCGAGCTATGACCGAGTCCACGCACCCCCCTCCTACTGCCACCACATATTTTGTTACCATTTATTGATACCTGCATGATCATATTTTCATTACGTTTATACAGCTCACACGTTTAATGACAATAACTGAATATCACTCACATCAGATTATAAAATAATATGATTATGTGTCACATTATGAAAATAATGCCAAGTTATAAAGAGGAGTTTTGTCAAGAAAAGATTATGTTACTGAAAATATGTTAGTGCTTACCTGTTAGTAGTTAGTGGGATGGATGGGCCTGCATTTCAGCACAAGGTCAGCAAAGTTGGGAGCAGTTCAAGAAAGTTTAATTCTCAAATCTTTCTCAGCATCCATCCTTTGGCGATACTTCGTCTTCACTGCTGTGAGGGCAGAAAAACCAGCCTCACACTGGTATGTTGTGGCAAAGGACATCAATACTCTCAATGCTCGCATGGATAAGTCAGTTTACTCTTCCATGACCTGTGCCCAGAAATCCACGAGAGGTTTTTGTTTGAATTTTATTTGCAGTCCTCCATCAGATGACAACTCCAGTAGCTGTTCCTGTTCCTTAAATGACAGATGTGTGATAAGGAAGCTTCAAATGGGTTGCGTATCCAGGCGTGAGATGGGTCGCCGGAAGGAAAGTATCTTCGTAGCTGCTGGCTCAGTTGTTTGGGGTGTTCAAGAATGAGACTTTCACATGCTCTTTCAAGACGATTTCACTTGTTTGAGTGAAGTCATGTAGCAGTGGCAAGCACTGAAGGGAACCTAAATCTACACAGCTTGACCAAAATGTTAACTTTTGTATCACTGCCTCGACCTTGTCTTGTGCATTGAACACTGTGGAACTGACACCCTGGAGACTTAAGTTTATTTCATTCAGATCTGAAAAAATGTCTGCCAAGTATCCAAGTTTTTGCAGCCAGTCTTCATCATACAGGCAAGACAAATGGAATGGGTGATGCACATAGAACTGCTGAACTTCACATCGAAGCTCAAAAAGTCTTGTCAGAACTTTACCTCTGGATAACCATCGCACTTGTGTGTGCAAAGTAGTCTCATGTTCACTGCCCATTTCGTTGCACACAGCTGTGAAAATCCTTGAACTTAGTGGGCGAGCTTTGATGAAGACCATTTTCACTGAATCATTAAGAACAGACAGCAGCTCAGCTGGCATATTTTTTGAGGCAAGAGCCGCTCTGTGAATGCAGCAGTGAACCCAGGAAACTGAAGGAACAGTTTTCCTTATAAAAGCTACAAGTCCTTTAGGCTGTTTCCCTGTCATTGATATTGCTCCATCAGTACTTATTCCCACGCAGCGCTCACATTCAGTCACATTCTCATGAAATTGTTAAATTAAAAATGTCTTCTGTTATGCGAGTGGCAAAACGCCGACAAAAAAATTCCTCGTGAACTGTGCCTTCATACAAGAAACGAATATAAACGAAAAGATTTGCCAGATTTGCAGTATCCGTTGACTCATCAATCTGCAGGGAGTAACACTCACTGTCCTTGATGCGACTTAGCAGCTGGCAGAGAATTTTATTTGATGACACCGGCAATGCGGTGGGCCAGTATTGTTGGAATGTGGTATCATATCCAGCTTTATCGCTGCCTTTTCCCCCAAATATGCAGTTTACCAAGTCTGTTTCCACTGGCAAGCATACATCTTCCGCGGTCTTTTTTTTTTTTTTTTTTTGCTGAAATGTAGCTAGCAAGGTAAGATGCTCGCAGCGCGTCCTTGCTAGATCCAAAACCCGAATGTGATGCCAATAGTTGTTTGTATTTTCTTAATTCTTCCATTTTGCACTCGAAAAAATCTACTGGCTTGTCTTTCAAGTTAAATTTGTAGATGGCGACGTAAGAGGGCTCGAGACAGCTGTTAGCTAGAACCTCACAACAAAGAACACATTGTGGAGGGCATCACCAATCCATGTAAACTCCAAGGCGATATATCTTTCATCATATTTGCGTTTTTTACTTTTCTTCTCACATTCTTCAACTCAATCTTTCCGACTGAGTAGGTCTCGCTGTTCATTCAGCCTCTTCACTCCACCCTGTCCCTCCGATTCAGCATATAATTTCATTCCACCATGTCTTTTTTCATGTGCTTCTCTCCGGTCCTCTTCATTAGTAACATTAGTGGCACTCGCCTCTCCTTCACCAGACGATATGGCCATGGACTGCTTTTCAGGATTTTTCTTTTCTTGTAGTTTCCGGTATTTGAACGAATTTGTAACTTATAACCTTCCCACTCTGAATGCAACTGACAGACTACTAGGCCGGAAGTCACCCGAGTCCAGAGGCCCTGCGATTACTGATCAGGAATTGCACGCGTCCAATTCGGTTGACAAAGACCACTCACCACACGTCGGCACTGGTTGCATGATAGTACACTTAACCACACGTCGGCACTGGTTGCATGATAGTACACTTAACCACACGTCGGCACTGGTTGCATGATAGTACACTTAACCACACGTCGGCACTGGTTGCATGATAGTACACTTAACCACACGTCGGCACTGGTTGCATGATAGTACACTTAACCACACGTCGGCACTGGTTGCATGATAGTACACTTAACCACACGTCGGCACTGGTTGCATGATAGTACACTTTATTTTATTCTGTCACATTTCCTCATATCAGTCTGTTCATGCAGGTTTTGTCTTTCATTTCATTTCGTTAGTCGTACATACCACGTCACGAAAACAAAAGGAATGATGTTACATTCTCACTCGCATCAGTCACGGGTCGAGGATTACTGAGTTTCGGCCAATTCTTTTAAATTTCGTCCACTAGTTGCGCGTTTTGGGTATTCAAGGTATGAGGCTCTGAACGATAACTATCGAAACTGAGCGAAAACGTAAACTGCGGGCTGGTTGGATGTTCTCAGAGCCCCGGTAAATTTCAAACTTAAGGAACAGTCAACTTCGCTGATGCGTCCAGCATACGTTAGTCTTAAAATAATGTCAGTTAATGATGTGTTTGAAATATTAATGAGACAATTATAAATTCCGCCATTAAAATTTTTTTCTTGCGCATTCCCAGCGATCATCTCATGCACCCCCAGGGGTGCGCGCACCAGTTTTTGTTTGTTTGTTTGTCTTTATGCGAGGATGAAGGAACCAAAGGCTAGGAGCCCGCAAACAGTTCCATCCAAGAAAAAAAAATAAAAACAATACAAAAGAGAGCCAAATTCAAGATCCGTTCATTTCGAGATGCCTGGAAACACTGCGTTTGAAAGACTGGAAATCATAGAAGGAAATACAGACAGAGGGAGACAGTTCCAGAGTTGACCTGTTGCATAAATGAAAGACTGGGAGTAACGGTTAACTCTTGGATTAGAGAGTTGGACAGAAAAGGGATGAGAGTTTGTTGCTAGACGGGTGCTACGCATCTGTCGTAGATGTGGAGGGATTCAAGCAGATAGTTCAGAGGAGCAATGACCATTGAAGTAGCTATAGAAAAGAGATAAAGATGCAACAGTGCGGCGAAGAGACAGAGGGAGTCAGTAAGAGGGGGAGGGCTAATGAGACGAAAAGCCTTTGACTCCACTCTATTGAGAAGAGCTGTATGTGGGGAGCCTCCCCATACATGAGAGTTGTACTCTACACAGGGGCGAATAAAACCCGTTTATAAAGTCAACAACTGTGCAGGGGTAAAGAAGGTACGGAGTCGGCTTAGCACACCTAGTCTCTTAGAGGCAGATTTTACAAGAGATGCAATATGATTTTTCCAAGATAAGTCCAGTATGAATGAAACCCCAAGCATATTCAAGGATGATGCAGGGGAACCACTGCTCTATATGAAACGATCCTGTTTCTCTCGCTGTCTATTTTTCCTGTCTTTTGCGCCCTACAAAATTCGTTCTCCATTCCAGCACGAGTTCTCAGCACACACCACACTTCAGTGCACCTTCTTTCCCTTCTCACCTCTCCAGCAACATTTCTCAACATATACCACACCCAAATTGCTCCTTCTACCACGTTCCTTTCTCTCCATTCCAGTAACTATTTCTCAACACCCACCACATCCTCACTCCACCTCTACCACTACACCACAATGAACACGCCCTTAGCTGTCTACTTCAAGCCAATAGTTGAGGAACGCATGTATAGCCAGGCAGCTTCACCGCCCAGTACTCACCATGCCCCCATTGTCCCTCCTCATCTACCCCCCCACACACACATACACAAGCAGAAAAAGCGCTCCTTCATCTGGCTGCATAATGGGTCATAAGTCTCTGCTCTCGGGGTGAAAAATAAAGAGAGGACATGAACGCAGCTGTTGCCAGTGACAGATTGGACACTGGCTGTGGCGTCACGACCTCTAAGTCACGCTGTACACGAAGGGCCCGTCCCAAGCTGAGTGCAGTCGCCTGATAGTATAGATCTTTGTTCTCATGTGGCTTAAGTCCGTATTATAAATGTTTAAGGTTCGTAGCACCTTTTTCTTTGCGATTAATTAAGAGTATTAAGCTTAGATACTCTTTTATGGTGTTAATGTTCATGTTACCGACGCGGTTTGTCTCAGTTATATACCAGGGGGAAAAGGGTGTTAATAAGAAGAATAAATGGCCAAGAAATAAGTGTTACGAAATATGCAAACTCCCTGAGTCACGCTTAAATCCTATACTACGTTGGGTCCCTCCTGTGCCGAATGAAATCGTTCGGTGGCAGCATGAATAAAAATGTCTGGAGGTAATTAAGTGAAAATATTATGACACTGGGAAGAATATAAGCCTGTCTCCCTCTTACTTCTCGTGGTATCTCCTAAACCCAGTAATATTGTCTAGCCGTCACAAGAATTAAAAGAAAATAGAAGATAATGTGCTGAAAGGTATGGTGGAGACGATTTCTAAGTCATGGGGGTCTGGATAATTTTTCCTTTTTAGTCATTCACTCCAAGAAATCTTTCATAAACTCAGTAAGAGATGTGGAAAACTCACACAATAACTGGATAACTCGTGCAGAAAGTTCCAACTGGACTATATTGGTTGTGTACCCTTCCTTCTCCCACTAGCCCCCTCCCACACACCCATCTGACCCCCTCCCACCAACCCACCCATCCAAATGACCCCTTTCCTCCAACCCACTCATCCAACTGAACCTCTCCTGCCCACCAACCCACCCAGCTGACCTCATCCCTCCCACTCCCCTACCCACACATCCTACTGACCTCTCCTCCCCACCCATCCACCCACCTAACCCCATCCCTTCCACCCACCCATTTTCCTGACCCTCTTCCACCAACATACCCACCTAACCCTCCCCTATCCATCCAACCACTCGCCCGCCCACCCACCTGGCCATCAGTCCTGGTCAGTGCTGTGCTGCAGGTGTATAATTATGCTGACTATAATTACCTTACCGTCTACCTCAAGCCACTTGGGCAGGTCTCACAATTATAGTATTCATTTAACGAACATCACTATGGCGCATTTTCTAGTCAGCTTCGGGGGCTTTCTGGCAATTTTCCAAGCCAGCTCATTCCTGCATCAAGTGCTTTTTGTACAAGTTCATAAAATACTTCTACACACAGTTCTAATATATATAAAACACATATCTCTCCTTCTCTCTCTCCTCCTTCTTTCTCTCCATCCGTCTATCTAGCTATCTATCTGCCTAGCTTCCTATTTACCTACCTGTCTATCTATCCTATCTTTGTCTTTCTCATCCCACACAACCCAACACTCCCTCCTCTACTCATACTCATTTTTTATATTATCATCAGTCATGGTACTTTCTCCCTTGACCAAGAGAGCTTCTATTATGCACTCTTGAGGGCATGACCCGTGTTTCGACCCTAGCTGACCTTAAAAGAGTAGGGGGAAGGGGAGGAGGGAGCGGGAGGAAAGGGAGAGGGGATAAAACGAGGAAGGAGCAATTCAGGGGAACCAGAATTGGAAGGAAAGGGGGAAAAAGAATTAGAGGAAGAAACCATTAATTTGTTAAACACACACACACACACACACACACACACACACACACACACAATAAAGCCTTCACATACATCAACAAGCAAGGAAGGTCCACATCTGCAAAGCCACAACACAGTTACCTCTGACCCGTAAGAGGATCCCACGGACGTAGATGGCCAGAGACAAAATGAAAACTGGACCCACTAACACCACACCACACCACACCACACCACACTACTCTGCCCTACCCCTGCCCCTTCCCCCTTACCTGAAGTCTTCACAAGATATATTCCCCCCCCCCTTTGTCTCACTCTCTCTCTCTTAATATTCCAGAAGCTTGCTATCTTGCTCACAACACCTAATAGAGCCTACACAACAAGCTTACATGTTTAACTCAGATCTGTAAACTGATCAGAGCAGCAGCTGGCACGTCTTACGGTTGTGTTTATATTCTGACTTTCCCTTCTCCCTTTCTCCTCCTCTCCCTCTCTCCTCCTCCCTCTCTCCCTTTCCCTTTTTCTCCCTCTCTCCTCCTTCCCTTTCTACTTTTCTCTCTCGTTTCCTTACCTTTCTCCATCCCCCTCACCCTTTTCTACTTTCTCTTCCTAAACCCCCTTCACTCTCTCCTGTCTCTTTCCTTTTCCTTTCTTCCATCCCCTTCACCCTCTCCTTATCTCCCTTTCCCTTCTTCCACTCCTTTCATCCTCCCTTTCTTCTCTCTCTCTCTCGTTTTCCCTTCCTTCACCCCCTTCACCCTCCCTTCCTTCTTCTCTCCTTTTCCCTTCTTCCTCCTCCTCTCCCTATCTGTCTCTTCGTTTTCTCTAATAATCTTTAATTCTATAGAACGTTTATTCTAACCTGCCCAAGATCCCTAACCCCTTTCAGCTCGGTTGATGGCCAAGTATAGTCAGACTGAAGGGATAATTTGCCTTTCAACCAAGGAGATTCATGCCTACCTCATAACTAAATTTGATCGCATTTCATGAAACCACGGCTTAGTATTCAGTGTGAGTGACCCAGTTCCCTCAGATGAAATATAGACTACAGTATATCTAGCTTCCCCTTATTATATTTTCCACTAGCAGAGTTGTGCTATTCGGAGGCTTGGTTACTTTCCTTTCTCCAATTCTTATGTTACGAATCTCAGTCATATGAAGAGGAAAGAAAATGATTGTTTGGGAGAGTGTATGTGAGTGAGGTGGATGGGGAGGGTGAGACGAAGGATGAGATGGAGGTATGGAGTGGAGGGATATAGGAGAGAGGGGGTGAGAATGAAAAACTAAGTAGGAGGGTGTATGTAAGTGAGGGGGAGGGAGGGAGGGGGAAGTGGAGACCAAGGATGAGATGGAGGGATGGAGAGAGGTTCTGAGTTGGAGGGAAGGCAGGCAAATGTCAAAGTGGAGGCGATTTGTTTGTGGCCACCCATTACAAAATTAATGCGTTTGGCAAGAGAAAGACAGACAGATAGATAAATAAACAGATAGACGAATTTCAGCCCTGGACTCACACACTATGGCCAGATGTTAAAAGCTTATCACTTACCTGTAATGTCTCTCACCGCCACAGTCTCTTACCTGGAGATGAGATAAATAATGTTAGTACGTTGAGATAATATACAGTCACTGAGAAAGTCGTAGTGTTTTCCATGGTACTTTTGCACATTATAATTATTTTTTGTGTGTTCCTGAAGACGAAAGTAAATGCTAATAAAAATGGCTATAGGAAAGAAATTGTTCACATTTATGAATACGATAATACCAGAATAAACATGAGACAAGTGATCCTGCGAATTCCTCTCTCTATAAAAATGTTCTTAGAAATATACTAGGTGCGTGCTGGGAATGGACTGTGCAACAAGAGGGAATTTCTCCAGTTCATTTGCTGAGTCAACACGTAACACAAGACCGCCGAAGGACCCATGCCCCACCAGTCACTCTGTTTCATCACACACAACGCTGAAGGGGAGCCTGCGTGTGGTGGCACTGTGAAGCCTGGAGGATCTCCGACATTTCACTCTTATTGTCACAGCCCCCAAGGTCAGAGAACATTTCAATCTACCCCATTTGGATACCGCTCAAGCCTTTCACTGGCCTGGTATCAGTGGCCTTGCATCAGTACTGCCTATTTACCGGGCACTCCAGGAGCTATATTGCCAGGATTATCTCTCTGCTGGTGTATTTATGGCCAGTTGGGAGGGCGAGTTGGACGTCGAAGCATCCGTGTTCTTATCGTACCGTAGCATTTCTTCGTTAGCTATTTATTTGCTTATTACACCGAGAATCATTCACCCAGACAACGTTATTTTTATATCATCTATTTATTTGCCAACGTTATCTCCCTGCTGGTGTATTTACGGCATCCTTCTTCTTATCTTTGGGGCGTGGAAAGCTTCGTAATGCTTTACACTTGGCGATTTATTTTGCTTGATTACATCGACACTCCTTCGAGCTTATTATTTTTTTCATTATTATTCTCTTTCTATGCCATCGCTATCTCTCTGCAGTGGGCGAGGTGGGATGCATTTTTTTTTTTTTCTTTGGGTCATCCAGTCATATTGGCATCGTTGGATCGTGTGCCTAGAGAAAAGACTCGGCAACGTCGCACCCTCGTCATCCTCAAATAATATAAGGTCATATGTTAGGTTAACGTTAGGTTAGGCCTAAGCTGGTCAGGTATAGGTTGGTTTAATGTCAAAATACGGCTGTTCTGATGATTTTATGGTCTGATCAGCCCATTTCTTTCATCTGTTCCCGAGTGAAGGCATTGTCAAATCATGTTTCGCTAATCTCGCTCCGATGTTACCCCATGCAGAAAAAAAAAAAAAAAAAAAAAGCAGGCGGGGTAGATATAGGGGCACCTGTCACAGGGGACCGTGGTCTTCTTTTGGCTTAGCAACATTGATACACAATCGTCCCTAAACAGCTTCCTAGTCCCCGGAAAAGAGGGGGGTGGACTGCAAACAAATGGCAGCTTCAGCCTGCAGTCCACCGAGCTCACCTCCAGGTGAATCTCGGGCCGCAAAAGCAACTAATAAACTGTGTGACACTGTCTAATGCGTACCGGAACTGCTGTACCTTAGGGAATGGACTTGTTCGACTATGCTCAGAGCTGGATGCATTAAAAGAAGTCTCCCTCCTAATTCCTTTCACCCTCCTCTTCCTACATGAAGTGACAGGGAGGTACGCGACACACACACACACACACACACACACACACACACACACACACACACACACAGTTAAACCCCAAGAGTACCTCCTTCACTAACAGTGCAATTCGAGTCTGCCTTATCAGAATTACTAGCTCACTGCAATAACCATTCGGGCACCGTCCCCACCACTGTTGCTTTGCTATAAACACTTCTTATGCACACTCACAAGGATGGCGAGGGGCAGATCTGTGAGTGTGTATATCGTGTGTCTGTAGGAGGTAGTTGGCAATTTACCACACAAATATTTCACTGTTCCTCTTGCACTATCTTAAGCGAAAGTGTGTGGGGGGGAGGTGTGTGTGTGTGGGGGGGCTCTGTGTGTGGGGGGGAGTGTTCTGTGTGGGGGGGAGTGTTCTGTGTGGGGGGGGAGTGTTCTGTGTGGGGGGGAGTGTTCTGTGTGTGTGTGTGTGTGTGTGTGTGTGTGTGTGTGTGTGTGTGTGTGTAATTTATAGCACATACATACACATTCTTATCTCACTGCCACTACTTGTCATGTTAACACCAGAGGCCGAGGAACTGATAATACAAACATCCACAGTCTTCTCTCAGTATAATTCTTATCATGTTTTATTTAAATATATATAAGGTAGTTCATATATAGCACTCCACTAGAAAGTCACACACACACACACACACACACACACACACACAAACTCTCTCTCTCTCTCTCCCTCTCAACCCCTAATTAGGAGCAGAAAATTGACCTGCCGGGGTGCAAGAAACCTACAAAAGGGAATTTTCGTACCCAAGTGATTTTACGACGCAGAGAAAACAGTGTAGCGTGAGTATGAAAAATTGAGAGTGAAAGCAGTGGAAATGGATATGTTGAGGAGAATGAGAAACTGACTAGGAGAGTAAAGCTTGGACCCTGCTGGAAGGACGTAGGAGTGAGAGCAGTGGAAAGGGATTATCGGAGAGGAGCCTGTGGAGTTACATGGAGAGACAGGGAGACGAATGAAGAAGTAAAGGAGTGCTGTGGTGCTGATGTGGATGTGGAGTTACAAGGAGAAACAGACAGACAAACGAAGAAGTAAAGGAGTGCTGTGGTGTTGATGTGGATGTGGAGTTACATAGAGAGACAGACAGACAAACGAAGAAGTAAAGGAGTGCTGTGGTGTTGATGTGGATGTGGTTGCAAATGTTAAGAGAAATACTCTGAGATGGTCTGGCCATGTGGAGAGGATTGGGAATGAGGCACTTCAAGAGTGAATGTAAGTGAGGTGGAGAGGGAGAGGAGGAGGAGACCAGGGATGAGATGGAGGTATGGAGTTGAGAAGTATATGACTGAGAGACTGGAGAGGTAGGTGAATGGGAAGAGGAGGAGGGGGAGACCAAGGATGAGATGGAGGGAAGGAGTGGAGAGGTATGTGAATGAGACTAACTAGAGAAGTGTATGAGGGTGAGGTGGAAGGGAAGGGAGAAGGGGAAACCACACTGTACATTTCACCATAACTAATTCATTATAAACTGATTACTGTCTGAATCATTTGACCTAACTCAGATGGAAAATGAGGTACAGATGAATACGAAGGTAATTAACAAAGATAAATACGAAGAAAAATGACTGACAGATAAATACGAAGAAAATTGAGGCAGATAAATTAAAAAAGAGAGAGAGAGAGAGAGAGACAAACAGGAATGAAAATGAGAAGAGAGAAACAAGAAGGAAAATGAGAAGCTGATGAAGACGAAAGAAAATGAGGGCGTAAATAAAAGGAGTATCACGTTGAACTTAATGACAGTGTACTTTCAGTAATTAACTGTGTATAAAATTGAGAGCCAGGTAATTAAACTGTGTAACCTTATGCTGACACACCATTAGAGGGGGAGGTTATAATGGCTGGTTACCCTCAAACAGGCTCCTATGACCCACTCTCAGCTGGCCACGAAAGGGTTAAGGGTAATGACAGTGTGCTAGGAATATTGATGGCCTTTGGTTCCTTCTTCCTTGCATTAAAAGAAATCCAGTGCCTGTACTATGCCCTGCCGTCCATATTTAAAACAAACGACGATTTCCTTCCCATACTCTTATGTTTTGTGTTTCATTCTGTTAAAACAAAAATTATTACTCAAAATCTTTCATTGCTATAGCCAGTTGAAAAGTACTACTGCTACTACAACAACAACTACTACTACTACTACTACTACTACTACTGCTGCTGCTACTACTATTACTACTACTACTACTACTACTATCTCGTCACTGCAAGACCAGTCGCTTACTCGTATAATTGCAAGTTACTTTAATTACTCCCTTTGACCCTAACAAACTATTATTTTCTCTCAACCTTTTTTCACCGTCTATTTCCTTCCTTCCTTCCTTCTCTCCCTCCTTCCTTCTCTCCTTCCTTCCTTCCTTCTTCCTTCCTTTCCTTTCTTCCCTTCTTCCTTCTTCCCTCCTTTTCTTCCTTCCCTCCTTCTTTCCTTCCTTTCTTCTGCTTCTAATTTCCTCCTGCTTTTTTTTCTCTTCTGAATTCATCCTCTTTCCTTTATCTTCCTCTTTCCTCTTATTTACTCTGTTTCTTGTCCTTTTCCTCCTTACTTTCTCTTCCCATTTCATCTTTTTCTCCCTTTTCTTCCCTCTTTCCTCTGTTTCCTCATCTTCCTGTCCTTCCTCTTCCTGTTTTTTCTTCTTCCTCCTTCCTTCTGCACCTTCAAACTTCCCTCTGATTCCTCCTCCTCCTCCTCCTTTTCTTCTTCTTCTATTTTCATTCAATTTGAAAAGTTTATGAAAGTGAAATAAATTACTGTAATAAGATATACAATTGATTACTGTGCTGAGAGAGAGAGAGAGAGAGAGAGAGAGAGAGAGAGAGAGAGAGAGAGAGGGCGGGGGGGAGGGGGAATGTCAAACTTTTTATTTCCATCAGAGATTATAAAAGACCTTAAAAATGAACCCACAGAGAAGATTAGTTTCTTTGAACAGGAGGATCAAGACATAAACGCCATTCATCCTGCAAGTCGTAAACGGTACAGGCAGATACAAAAGTCTTTCGCCTCTCCCGTCTCTGTTTCATCGCTGGATTGATAGACGTTGGATGTGACGCTGTAGATTGACGTTCACATAGTTATTGATATATGAGTGATAGTATGCTTCTTTGTCCAGTACGTCTCACTCAAGCATGTGTGTGTGTGTGTGTGAGAGAGAGATAGATAGATAGATAGATGGAGAGAGAGAGGGGGGGGGAAGGGCCGTGGAGGGGGGTTAGGGGAATGTGGCAGAGATGTGAATCCCCACACTATTAATCAGTGTCTCGCCCTGGTCAGATTTTCTCTCTCTCTCTCTCTCTCTCACACACACACACACACACACACACACACACACACACACACACACACACACACACACACACACACACACACACACACACACACACACACACACACACACACACACACACACACACACACACACACACACACACACACACACACACACACACACACACACACACACACACACACACACACACACACACACACACACACACACACACACACACACACACACTTTCACTTACTCATACTTGCTCTCCTTTTAGACCAGACACGATTATCTTCCGTCTTTACTTTTATCTTTATTTATTATGGCTTATATGACTCACTTTGGCTGAAGGAAATAGCTTAACGTTAGCTGGGATAAAATGCTAGACTTATCCCCACCATGACGCGGGTAAGCTGATGAAACTTAACGAATTCGAAAGCTTAAGCAAGAGTACACAAAGACAGAGAGAGAGAAGCACCTAAATTCCATCAACAAACACAGACATCGGCAGTACAAACATCAAGCACTCCTCCCCCCAGTGCGTTTCTCCACTTCACTTCACAGGCGCTTTTTCTTCCATCCTTAATTCCCTTACATTCAAGCTTATTTTCTCTCTTCATTCCACTCGTTTCCATTTTTCATTGTTCAGTTTTTTTATATACATTCTACATTCGTTCCATCACTCTCTCAGGCATCAAACATCAAGCCTTCCCCCCTCCAGTGCATTTCTCTGCTTCACTTCCCAGACACACTTTTTTCCATCCGGATTTTCTCATATTCACCTCTTCTATCTTCCATTTCCATGCTACCCACTTCCTTTATAAATTCTACACTCTACTTCTTACTTGTCAGGCATCTACTTAGCCCTTATGTGCATTTTTGGGGTATATGCAGCTAAATGTAAGCGTCTGGCATTATTTCAGCTTTAGAGTTTTTGAATGATCCAGATTCTTGAAAAGATAACCTTAAGGGACAAATAATCTGACACATTGGCATACCAGAAGCTTGATTATAACCGGTCAGACAAGCCAACTAGGTGAAGGGATGGAATGTGAGAAAGGAGGAAGTGTGGGAGGGAATGTGAGAGAGGGAGGGAGAGATGTGATGGAATGTGAGGGAGGAGGAGAGTGGGAGAGGGATGGAGAGAAGAGATCAGGGAATGTGAAGAAAGGAGTATGGAAAAGAGAGAGAGGAAGGAGGTATGCGAGAGAAGGATGGAAGGATGAGAGAGGAGGATGGAGAGAAAAGATGATGATATGTGAGGAAGGGGGAAAGGGAGGAAAAGATGGAGAGAAGATGTGATGGAATGTGAGGGAAGAGGATAGATGGAAGGAGAGAAGAGGGAGAGAAGAGGTGAGAGTATGTGAGGGAGGAAGAAAAGGGCGTGAAGAAGGAAGTATTTGAGAGAGTGAGTGAGAGAAGTGCAAGAGAGAGGGAGGAAAAGTGAGAAAGGGAGGGAGAAATGATGTTTTTAATATTCGTGCCAGACTATTCAAAAAATTCATACTCTTTATATTTTACATAATTTCAGCTCAAGATTCATAAAAATGCAACCCTTCACTTCTTTCCCAATACGACCACCAGCTGAGGGAAGTTAATAGGCTTGCATTATACTGTGTTTGCCCCGATACCATCATTATTGCGGCCCCTATCCTTGCATACAAATGTGACGTAGGCGGGGTTCTACAGAGGCAGCTATTCGACCCACCACAGAATAGCTTAAGGCACGAAAGAACTGGCTGTAAGAGCTGGAAAAGGAACTGCTGTGAGGCCGTGTTGCAACAGAGGCATCTGTTTATCTACAGTAGTACCAGTGAAAGTAGGAGTACGAAACGAATAAATGGTGCAAGGCAGACATTGACACCGATCAAGTCGTCCCCGAAACAAAGCAAATTGTTATATATGGGTCATCCTATGTGCATACAGTAAAAGAATGGTAATTCTTATTAGGAGAGTCTTTTGGATTGAGCTTAGGGGAGCATCCACACTAAATGCATACTGAGGAGAGGGTGCAGGGGGTAGTTAAGCATACCCCACAGGACGCGGGTGAATGCGGGCGAGTACCTCTATGCGTTACAGTGATGCTTAACTCCCTCCCGCACCAGCAAGCATTTGGTCTGGACTCAGCCTAAGACGGGGACTGTGGCACAAACGCACAGTAGGGTACAAACTCAAGTGGGGAGGAGCCCTGGAAGGCCAGGTGCATTCACAGGTCACGGTTTAAGATGCTTGGTTTCTAAATAACTGTAATTAAATAAACAGGACGCTGAAGGAGGCTGTGCTGCCACCTAGAGGGGAGAGCAAGAGTAAACGACGTTCATTACAGAACCCACAGTTTGGGTACGCTGGGTTGTGCATTTTCAGTGACAGCTGGATGAACTCAGGTACAGATGCACACATACACGTACGCACAACGCACTCATTTTGCCAAGCACATTCTAACCATCAACATTTTTACCTCTTTCAGACTGACAGTGAGTCTATTCGTATGCCAAATGATATAACAAACTATAAAAAAAATAAATAAATAAACTGTTCAAGAGAGAGAGAGAGAGAGAGAATGTGTGTGTGTGTGTGTGTGTGTGTGTGTGTGTGTGAATTCTCAGGTAGAGTCAGCTTATATCCACACCTGCATGTGTTTACATTTGGGACTGCCAATAAAAATTTTGAAACCCATAAAAGAAACATTATAAGCTTAATTTCAGCTTATTACTGCCTTTCCACCATCCTCTCACGGTCGTTGATTAAAATATTCGTTGACTGGATGTGGCGAAAAAGGGAGAGGGTGATGGGAGAGGGATGTCAAGGGAGAAAGTGTTAGCGTCAACGTGGTAAGGGTGAGACGGGCAGGTGTAGTAATTAACTCCACCTTTACCACAATGTTAGGGGGTTTTTAGTGATCCCCGCAGGCAAGCTGTACAACTTTTCATCGCCTGGGTTGATGTCTCCAATCCCATCACTGCAAGAACACTCTTTTCTCATATTATTCCTCCTAGCGCAGTTGTAGTAGTAGTAGTTGTAGTAGTAGAAGAAGGATTTATTATTATTATTATTATTATTAATATTATTATTACTATTATTATTATTAATAGTAGTAGTAGTAGTAGTAGTAGTATAATCGGTTTGTTTTCATGTGAGAGAACTAGGTCGCTTTCACAAACTTAATACTATGTTGTAGTTACATGAAATTCCATGAACTTCATGTAGGAGTGAGTCTCCTTGGTTACTAGTCAATTTCTCTCTTAAAGCTAACTAAACTGGAGATCCTTGTGAGACGAAACGAGCTGTAGTAGCAGTAGCAGTTGCAACCTCAGACTCAGACGAAGCGTTAACCCGATGGACTGCAGGCTGAAGTTGCCCTCATCCTGCAGTCCACCATTATTCTTTTGGGGGATAGGGAGAGAACTGAGGGACTCGTGTAAAGCCAGGGAGTCGAGCAACGTAAAGGTATATCCCTCCAGCACCTTCCAGACACAATCATCAACTCACAACTTACACCTCATACTCAACCTTCCACTTCAGCAGCTTTCACCCAGCTAACTACCCTTTCCCTGAGGCCATCGTGCGGTCGATAGGCGTTATTCTTAATCATTCTGCATCTACAGTAGACATCAGTAACTTATGTCTTATACCTCATACTCAATCTTCCAGCTCAGCTACTCTCTCACACAGGTAACTGAATTTTTCTCTGTGATTTGCCTTGCACACCTAGCTAACCAATCCCCTAAGGTCTTATTGCACCTTAAAATCAGTACACTTATACCTTACACTTTATATTCCATCCTCCAGGTTGCCAAATCTTGCCCACCGAACTGACCCTTTCCCTGTGACTAAGCAAAAACGTCTGGCCAAACAACAATATATATTTACGTCAGAGCCGATGCATTTATCATATTAATACCATCGCTCTTGTGGCATGAACTTGCAATATGTCTTGGTCAGGCGGAGAGAAAGCACGATAGGAAAGTTTAAACCATTTTTGTTCTATAACGAAGCAGTTTACTTTATTCTTGTTACCTCCATATGACTGTATTGAACTTATGCCAGATGATGATGATGATGATGATGATGATGACGAAGACTACGTATTTCACTTCCAAATGTCATCACTTCGGCGCTGACACCTACCGTTTATATTTAATACCCGTACATGCTGGGGTTGTATCATAAAGGATGGTTGTATCAGTATTAGCAGGGATCCTATGATAGACGGGTCCTATGATAGATCAGTAAGGTCTGCTTTAAGGAAATTCAAAGCCTTAAACTGTTCTCTGCCCCAGCCGGGATTCGAATATGAAACCATTAGGGCTGCAGGTCACCTCTCTACCACCTCGGCCACCAGGTCCTCCTAGCACCACCTTATAATCCTTCTGTATATTGAAAGCCTTCCCTAATTTACCACGAAAAGGCTTGGAGGTAAAAAATTACCTGAGTTCGCCCGCATACGCATTTAGCACTTGATAGGCTACTCTTCATGCCATAATTTCTATATTAACACTTCAACGACGAATAGAAGTGAAAATTTACGCTAATTCTGCCTTATTTTCGTTCAGTATGTTGACAGGTACTCTTTTCACCACAATTTCTCTTTAATATAACTCTAATCTACAGTACTGTGTCAGAATTATTATCATAGAGTATTAGGTCGATCAGGTGGAAGAGATTTATGACTGTGTAAAGAGATGTTAAGGGAATATTTATGCCTTATTTGTATGGAGAGACTGTGTAAAAAGTGAGGAAGATGGCTTTAGGGAAATTCCTCCGATCTGTCAGGTAAAAGAGATGTAGTGATGTGAAATGGGATGTTGAGGTGTGTGTGTGTGTGTGTGTGTATGTGTATGTGTGTGTCTGCGTCTGCGTCTGCGTCTGTGAGTGTGTGTGTGTGTGTGTGTGTGTGTGTGTGTGTGTGTGTGTGTGTGTGCGTGTGCGTGTGCGTGTGCGTGTGTGTGCGTGCGCGCGCGTGCATAATGTGGTGCAGAGACTATAAACAACCAAGGGAGGGAATATTAAAGGTCAGGCAGAAGTGAAGGTGAGCGGAGAATGAGAATTATAGGTGATGAAAGAAGGCAGATGGAGGAAGAAATGAAAGTGTTAAAATGAAGCTGTAGCTTTATTACACAGGAATTGGTTGCTCTTTGGCTGCAGTGTCTGTGTAATCTAAATAAAGATGTCTTTCATAAACAGGAAATATAAACGAAATTTTTTATCCTCGGAGGAAACACATTGTCCCAAACTTTACGTTTTTTTTTTCCCCACATTTTTGGTGTCCTCCCTGTGAAAATCTTTAGAATGTGACTGACTAACCGCCTCCTGGACATGCTCCCGCATCTGGAAATGTCCTGTTGTGAGATGGAGACTTCTTCCTCATCGTCTTATGTCAGTGAAGGTAATACTGAGGCGTTGCTGTGGTCCTAGTCTCATCTGAATGTTTGACTCAGTGGACTGCAGGCTGAATGTGCCCTCCTCCTGCAGTCCAGCCTCTTACTATCAAAGGATTGTGGGGGGCAGGGTTGAATTGAGAGACCTCCTTATAACCGGGCAGTGGCGCCGCCCGGTTAGAATGATACCTTCATGTGTAGGCGTCCATCACCACAGAATTGCTTGCCAAAACCGTTCAATATTCATCCCACAACAGGTAATTTTTCATGAAATTTAGGTACGTTTTTATAACCTGGCGTTGATGCCTTGAGGTTATACAGGTGCCACCACGTGAAGGCGTCCCTCTACATCATCACAGAAGTGCTTGCTAATGTCGTTCAGTATTCATCCCACAAGAGGTCATTTTTCACGAAGGTTATACTCTTCATTCATACCAGTCCCTCCCCCTTGCCTACCCCACAGCACCTTTAGTTTATGAAATACAGGGACGCTGTGTTGGAAGTAGATTTCTTTGGTTTGTAGTTAATGGTTATGATTCTGACAGTACTGAATAGGTTTTATGTAGGGGGATGAGTGTGTGGGGGTTATATGAATGTGTGTGTTTATGTTCATGTGTGTGTATGATTGTATGGATGCGTGGGTGCGTGCTTATATGTATTCATGTGTGTATGTATGTGTGCATGCGTGCGTACCTGTTTGTGTGTCCCAAGGCTAACATCGCTAGGTACAAGGTTTTAACGAATATGTAATATCTGTCAGTACACACGAGATATTACCCAGGTTTTCATGTGTAGGGAACTCTCAGCTTCAACTAAGTAAACAGACGAAACTGGCAGAAGATGGAGGGTAAGGAGACAGGTAAAGAGAAGGTGGGATGAAAGATGAGATTACTAGACAGGTCCAGCGAGTTTATATGGTGGGAATGTGTGGATGGAGGGAAGGAAGAATGCAGTGTGAGAAGATTTTGAACTGACAGAGAATGAAGAACGGGAGTTAGTTGAGTGGAGCGAGACTTGAGTTTGAGAGCGAATGGCTCTGTGTGTGTGTGTGTGTGTGTGTGTGTGTGTGTGTGTGTGTGTGTGTGTGTGTGTGTGTGTGTGTGTGTGTGTGTGTGTGTGTGTGTGTGTGTGTGTGTGTGTGTGTGTGTGTGTGTGTGTGTGTGTGTGTGTGTGTGTGTGTGTGTGTGTGTGTGTGTGTGTGTGTGTGTGTGTGTGTGTGTGTGTGTGTGTGTGTGTGTGTGTGTGTGTGTGTGTGTGTGTGTGTGTGTGTGTGTGTGTGTGTGTGTGTGTGTGTGTGTGTGTGTGTGTGTGTGTGTGTGTGTGTGTGTGTGTGTGTGTGTGTGTGTGTGTGTGTGTGTGTGTGTGTGTGTGTGTGTGTGTGTGTGTGTGTGTGTGTGTGTGTGTGTGTGTGTGTGTGTGTGTGTGTGTGTGTGTGTGTGTGTGTGTGTGTGTGTGTGTGTGTGTGTGTGTGTGTGTGTGTGTGTGTGTGTGTGTGTGTGTGTGTGTGTGTGTGTGTGTGTGTGTGTGTGTGTGTGTGTGTGTGTGTGTGTGTGTGTGTGTGTGTGTGTGTGTGTGTGTGTGTGTGTGTGTGTGTGTGTGTGTGTGTGTGTGTGTGTGTGTGTGTGTGTGTGTGTGTGTGTGTGTGTGTGTGTGTGTGTGTGTGTGTGTGTGTGTGTGTGTGTGTGTGTGTGTGTGTGTGTGTGTGTGTGTGTGTGTGTGTGTGTGTGTGTGTGTGTGTGTGTGTGTGTGTGTGTGTGTGTGTGTGTGTGTGTGTGTGTGTGTGTGTGTGTGTGTGTGTGTGTGTGTGTGTGTGTGTGTGTGTGTGTGTGTGTGTGTGTGTGTGTGTGTGTGTGTGCACCTATATGTATGTTTGTACGTACATAGACAAACCAACACACAACACTGGTCCATCCTGCACTAATACATTCGTTGCAGCAGCAGTATGTGGTACTCCATCACTGGCAAGGTTTTTCTGGCCGTGTAACCTACCATTAGCTCCCTATCCCGCCCCACCATCACACGCTAATACCTCCTTCCTCTATCTCTTAGTATTTGCCTCGGAAAAACTTGCCCACCTCAACACTGCTTTACAAACACTGCCACACGCAACCTATCCCTCAAGTTCCCCAAACATTCTGCAGTAAATAGGCTTCAGGGGGGTCCAGCAGTTGCTCACTCTTACCTCTCAGCTACGGAATTCTTGTGTGTTTAGGGCACGGCTAGATCAGTGTTAGCAGTGTCTACCCTCCATCATCTGCAAACGTCCCTCTTGTTTCTCCTTATCCCCGCAAAAGGAGGATAGTGGATCGCAGAAAAGTGGTGACCAGTCTGCAGTCCACTGTGTTCATGCTCAGATGAGACTGGGATTGCTACTGCTACTACTGTTACCAATACAACTACCACTACTACTACTACTACTGCTACTACTACTACTACCACTACTACTACTATCCATACTACTACTATTAGTACTACTACTACCATTACTACGACCCTGCATCATTTTCTGTTTTCCATAACATTTTCTATGCTTTATTAAGTCTACTGTTTTACCACCACTGATTGTTAGGCTGACCAGTAACCTCATGAGACAACCAAAACATCTGTGAGCCCCACACCAGCAGACTGAGCCGTCCCCGCAGCACAAGATACGGAAAATGAGTGTCATGTGAGAGAGTGTACAGACGATTCCTGTCCCTGTCCCTGTCCCTACCCGCCCCTGATCCCTGATCCTGATCCTGATCCTGATGCCTGATCCTGATCCTGATCCTGATGCCTGATCCTGATCCTGATCCTGATCCTGATCCTGATCCTGATTCCTGATCCTGATCCTGATCGTGATTCCTGATCACTGATCCCTGATCTTGATCCCTGATCCTAATCCCTGAACCTGAACCTGATCCTAATCCATGAACCTGAATCTGATCTTGATCCTGATCCTGATCCTGATTCTGATCCTGATCCTGATCCCTCTCTCTCCCCAGTCCCTCTCTCTCCCCCCCCCCCTCTCGTCCTACACACCCAGCCTTGCAGCAGTGAGGTACGCAGAGTACACGAGAAATCTTAATCACCTAATAATACATCTTAACAAGTCAGTATCTGTTGTCCGATTGTCTTGGCAGCAAACGGGATGGTTGGCCTCAAGAGTGGGTTTGTACCTCGTATATCACATCTTGCATCTGTTTCAAATTAGCCTGATTTTCAAAAACTATGATTTGTAAACATAAACATGCATTAAAGAACCTAATGTGCTTCAGTTTTGTACAAAGCAATGTGAAGGAGTATGTGGGCAAAGACATCAACAGAATGAACTCCAAGACGAAGAACCAGGGGTGAAGAAAGACAAAAGACACGGTGGAGAAAATACACTGAATCCACAGCAGGAGTCACATGGATGAGGAAGACTAGACCGAAGGATATTATAGATCTGAGTTAGGGAGAGAACGAGAGATAATAGATCCAAGTTAAGGAGAAAATGCTAGATAATAGATCTGAGTTAGGAGAGATCGCGAGATAATAGATCTGAGTTAGGAGAGATCGCGAGATAATAGATCTGAGTTAGGAGAGATCGCGAGATAATAGATCTGAGTTAGGGAGAGAACGAGAGATAATAGATCCAAGTTAAGGAGAAAACGCGCGATAATAGATCTGAGTTAGGAGAGATCGCAAGATAATAGATCTGAGTTAGGGAAAAAACGCGAGATAACAGATCTGAGTTGGGAGAGAATGCGAGATAATAGTTCTGAGTTAGGAGAGAACGAGAGATAATAGTTCTGAGTTAGCTGAGAATGCGAGATAATAGTTTTAATAGCAAGGCTGGAACGATTACAAAACGTCAGGGAGACAGTTCGAGCCACACACGATGACCAATTAAACCAGTGCACTGATGGCATAATGTGTTGGCGATGCCTTGTTTTTATATATGCTACTTTCTGATGTAACCCTGTGTGTGGACGCTCTGAATGTGGGTATACAGTAGCCTTCCTGTGCGTAGACTACTCTGATTTCCTTTCTTTGGCTATGTCCTGGGAATTAACACTCTATCTTTATTCCAATCCTTTATTACCCCATTAGGATACAGGTTAAGGGGTAGACTTATCCAGACACTCATGGGACCTAGCCAGTCGCTCACACAATAAAGAAAAACTTATGTATTGCATTAGTTAGGTCTGATAATTTCAAGCTGATCTACACAGCTGTTGATGTCACTGAAAGATTAATTCATTTCCACCTGAATGTTCATATAATACCAATGGACGAGACAGGAAATTTAGAGGGAAGGCAATGCAATATAAAACGAAGGCAGAGCTGTCAACGTGAGGTAAAAAGAACATTTGGTAATATCTATGGTGTAAGATTGTTTGAGTCAAGATATACACAGCCATACTTCTCTCTCGACCATGCAGTCATCATGATTATAATGAGAATTTCATGTGGAGGAAATGTTTTGAATCGCAGTCCAGATGAGCTTTTATTTCGCAGGGCCATTCATCTTCCGCACGTATTCATGAATATTACTGGCGCATTATGTGGGGAAACAAAAAATAGGGTACTCCAAAGACAAACCATTCCATTTAAGTAACTACTTCAAAGGGTCAAGCACTCGCCCTCTGCCAGTGTTCAGGTAATTAAGTCCGTACACCTTATATGATCCTTCACTGCTGTTTATCTGTCCTGTACATATAAATCAGTTTCTATACTCTTATGTTTGGGTATGTGTCTGTTTAAATGCACGCACGCACGCAAGAACGCACGCACGCACGCACACCACCCAGCAGCCCCTCCACACACAAATTCAGTTCTTAGGTCATAGGTAAGCTAGATACCACAGCCAACAGAGAGACCACGTTGCTTGTAACCTAACCTCAGCCACCTGAAGTAGTTCCTTGAGATTAACACAGGCTTAGGTCTTCGTCTTTGGGTTCTGCTAACATGTGTGAGAATACTGAACCTCATGCAAGCACATGCGATGAAACTTGGCAATGTCAGGGAGTTTGTGTGTGTGTGTGTGAGAGAGAGAGAGAGAGAGAGAGAGAGAGAGAGAGAGAGAGAGAGAGAGAGAGAGAGAGAGAGAGAGAGAGAGAGAGAGAGATACTGATTACATGAAAGTCAAGGAAAGAAGAAATAATGACGAATGAAAGATAGATAATTAAAGCAGATAACACGTAAGGCAAGGGGAAAAAAAAGTCTTTAACTTCTGCTGTAAATTTCAAAGCACGGACAAGAAGTATGACGTTTATGAGCATGAGGAGTAATGAGGGAGAGACGGAGGCGAGGCGGAGGTCATAGAAAGAGGGAAGATGATGCTGGGAAAAAAAACTTATGATCTTATCTCCGTCGTAAATTAAGATTTTTTAAAAGGTAATGAGACGATGATTAGAAGTACAATTTGAAGTCCCAGGTTCGTTTAAAACGCGAACCTGGTGGACTGCAGGCTGAGGGCGGTAAGGTTATGAAACTTAACAACTCTTCCTTACCGATTTATTTCTGATTCTGCTTCGTTGCTATATACTTGTGTGTTATTCATGCAATCTATGTCGATACTGAAAAGACATAAGGAGGAAACCCGGGGATATTAATGAGTGGTTTGGAAGATAAATCGCTAAGGAAGAGGTGTTAGGGAGCCTCCTTACACGACGGGAATACGGGACTGACTCACTCTCTCACTCACCTGAATCCTTCCATTGAAAAATACACCTACGCTTTCTGTTCTTTGTGTAAATCCTGTCATAGCAATAACAGGTGCTGGAGAGGAGGGTCTTGGCCTCGTGGCTTCGATAAGACCGCGTGGCTCTGATGCCTGGTCACACAAACGTCCCTCAGTTGCCACCCTATTCCCCAAAAGAGTAATGGTGGACTGTAGCAGAAGGGTAACTTTAGCCAGATGTTTACTGGGTTCACATTTCAGATGAACTTGAGGCTGTATCAGCTACCAGTACTACTAAGATTTCTCACTGCACGTGGGAGGAAGCCAGTCTCATCAGGACATATGGAGGTGAAAAATGGCTGACGAAGAAAGAGACACGAATGAATTAATGAAAGATGAATAAGAGACAAAGGAATGAATGAGGGAGAGATGAAAGTGAATGAATAGATTTGAAAAATAGACGGAAGTATGTTCAAGACAAATCATAAAGAATTTTCAAAGCCGTCAGCCTCACTTGGTCAAACACCTCAAGCTTTCATGCTTAAGTTCTCGATGTTACTTCCATCTTCAGCTTTATGTAATGCTTTCCTGTCTCGTCTGCCTTTTATATTTCTGATTCTATTGTACATATATTTCCTCTGTCATTTTTTTTTTTCATTGTACATTTCTTGCCTTCTTTATCTTTTTTTTTTTTTTTTTTTTTTAGTGTATTCCTTGCCTCTTTTTTATTTTTTATTTTTTACTGTATTATTTTTAACACCACCTGCCTACCTGCCGTCCTGCCAGCCTACTAGCTTGCTTTCTTGCCTGCATACTATTAATTCCTATATGTTTTGCCTGATGCTGATGAGAAGCCTGTGCGTTGGGCCCCCTGGGTGGAGCAGCTGCGACATCCGGGCGCGAGCCAAACATCCACATATTTCTCTACACCTCGCCGTGGGGAGGGTGTGCATGGAGGGTCAGTTTACCGAAGTGCATGATGCCAACGGGAGATGAGAAAGATACGAGTGATATGTCTGCATGATTAATGTGATGAGGGTTCTGCTATCTGAAATGCATGCCTGCTACTAGCTGTGGACAGGAGATTCAAAGGGTGAGACAGGCAGTCAGACGGGTATACAGAGCAAGTTGTTGCCGTTGCTGCTTAACTCCGGCCATTAAGGGTGAGCAGACCAGTCGACCACAGTAGCTGCACAGTAAGAAACTGCTCCTACGGGACCGACCTGTAAGTACAGTACAGTACATGCAACGTGTAGAGATCCGGTATCCCCTTGTGGTAGACAGCGCCTCACAAGAGTCGGACAAAGGCCCTTCTTATGGCGAGGTGCAGGAAAATATGAGTGCATAATGCCACCACGTGTAGGCTCCTCCTCAGCAGCTGGGGACGAAGGCTCTGACAGGTAATGAAGACAAGAAGGGGGAGGAGAAGGTCGTGACAGCGGCATTGACAGGGAGGAGAAAGGCTTGGCGTTAACAGTGTGGGCGATGTTCCCGGTAACTAACTAAGCTTTACGACCACACGACACACCATTTATGCCCCTCTCGTTGGCATGGCACACCGCAACACTTCTCCTTTAGCCAATTATTCTGCGTATCACACCTTACTGTTGCTTTAAGTGCTATATTATTATCCGTTTAGTTTGCCTTAGTAACACACGAGGATACTTTGACCCATTAGGCAAGGTATTTAGGGAAGGTTTCAGGATGTATCGTCAGCCAGCACGAACACCACCTTTTGTAAAGTTTTGCCCTGCAGGGAGACACAGCCACGGAGGAGGAGGAGAAAGACAACGACGACGACGATGATAAAAATGACGATGACACGCACGCACGCACAAGCACCCGCGTTGACAGGAATATTAATACCCTCCGATGATCATGTTGCAGGACGAGGTAGGCAATGATGCAGACAGGGAGACAAGAGAAGCAAGTAGACGCACCCTGACACACTTTTGCCTGTCCCGTCACCCGAATATGATTTTACAAGACGTAGAGGCAAACACACGCACCCTAACACACTCCTGCATGTCCCGTCACTAGCATATGATTTTACAAGACGTAGAGGCAAACACACGCACCTTGACACACTATTGCTACATGATTCTACAAGACGCACAGGCAAGCACACGCACCTTAACACACTCTAGCATGTCTCGTCACCAGAATATGATTTGACAAGGGGCGTAGAAGCATGAAAACATTTTCACACGTGTTTGTATGCACCATTTTAAGTCAGGGGTGTAATTTCTATATACAGGTGGTACTGTGTATTGGAAGAAAATGGAGGATCAAATTTACAGCAAGTAATGGAACTGTATTAAGCAACCGTCATCCCCCAAAACAATGTCAGATTTTTTTTTTTTTATAGATAGGAATGAAACTTTAAAAAGGACGCGTTATCAAGGCGGCGATCAGTAACATGGACTCAGTAAATGTTAAAAAGAATCACAGACGCTAGCTGACAGGAGCACATGCTTGGCTTCGCGTGTAAACCACAACTGTCAACTCTCTCATCTTCCCTCACACAGACACGCCACTTGTTACTCGTGCCCTGAGGTTGATTGTAACACTAAAAATCTTGCATAAGGATGATTTAAACTGCTAAATCTGTCCTACGTTGTAGCTTTCCTGACTACGTGTAGACCACAACAGCCAGTTTCTCTCATCTTCCCTCACAAATACGCCAGATGTTACATTGTGCTCTTAGGTTGTCTGAAGAAAAAAAAGCTGCTCAGGGATGTTTAAATAAAATAGCTAAATCTGTTCATGATTAATTTCCAGTATTACAATGTTCGTGCGAGTGGCAGAGTTTGATTAGTAGTTATTAGGCATCTCTTGCTATGGCCCATTCTGGTATGTAAAATATTCTCTCTTCAGTCCCTGCCTCTCCAATACCCTCCTCCCTCCTTTCCTCCCTCTCTCCCTCCCTCCCTCCTTTCCTCCCTCTCTCCCTCCCTCCCTCCTTTCCTCCCTCCCTCCCTCCTTTCCTCCCTCCCTCCTTTCCTCCCTCCCTCCTTTCCTCCCTCTCTCCTTTCCTTCATTTCTCTCCCCCTCCCTCCCTCTCACCCTCTCCCTCTGCTTCCATCTCTCTCCATTTCCTCCCTCCCTCTCTCCTTCCTTCCCCCCTCCTCGCTCTCCCCTTCCACGTCGCTATTTTTGACAGACCCGCCCATCTCACTCACGCTGATATTCGTGACCTGTTTTCCTCTAAGCATCAAGCTCTGTTGGAATCACTCTATTGGTTCCTCGATGTTTTGGCTACGAAGTGTCGTCTTTGCATGTCAGTCAGTGACCTAATAAACCCAGGGCACCAGTGATATTAAAACCAATGCTTTTCCCTTTCAATCTTGTGATGCAGATTATTCTCGCTGTCCCCAAGAGATTTTATTTAGAAACTTTTCTAATTGGATTTCTTATATATAGCCCGGAAAAAAAAAAAGCCAAAACAAGGATAAAGTTAAGATACAATTTTGAGATAAATATAAACTAGAGAATGTCATGCTTTTTAAGAGATTATTTTGCTATGATTGAGCCTCATGTTACTACAGGGCAATTTTTTTCCTTTATACACCGTGATGGGTTAGTCTCAAAAAAACGTCCTCCATCTGAAAATTAGGAATATTAATACCATTACTTAATCTCCATGTTTAAGTTAGTAAGTTCGTAAGTTTTTCTGCATTTCAAAAGTAAGACCACAAGCTGCATTGACAGCTTATATACCCTCTCCGGGAAACTTATGGAGTTGAAATTATACTTATTAACAGTGACACCAGTTTTATTATACTCTAACGTGCTGATAGGTAGTGGTGGCAACAACATCCACTCTCTTGTAGTGCTGTTTACTTCGCTTTTCTGTCTCAGTCCTCCTCTTCCTGTATCATTCATCCTTCCTGTCTTATTGTACTTAATTCAGTTGAGTGCATCGCGTAACAAGCCTAATGGTTCCCTGCTACCCAAAAAACCATATGCAGCGCTGAGTGGTAACCATACACCCACATAACAGGGCAATGTACAGCAGACTATGATGCCCCTGTTAAAAGAGTAAAGTTCTAGATGAGGAATTTCTCTGTGTAATAAACCGATACTCTTCCCCACTTCCCCGCGTCGTCTGCTGAAGAAGAATCACTTCACAGGATGGTAAAGTCATGTCTGACACGAATTACTTTACACGCCAGGCTTATAATATTCCTCAAATCAGGTCCCCCTTTTATAAGTGACAATAGTTGTAGTAAGTCTCCATAGGTTAAAGAAATTTAAAGAATAGTATTGGTTTACTAAGTTAGTACAATCCATTCACACCGACTACGCACTTAAAACTTCATTAACTGAGAATGACGATGTAAAGTGTACACTGCATGACTGCATGACAGCTTGTAGTCTACTCCACATAACTATTTTCACATAGCTAAGCCCATAGTAATTCTCAATTCCTTCCAAAATATTTTCTGAACATACTTTATTACTTTCTACAGTTAACTTTTACTTTTCTTTATTTCCTATGTCCGTAGCTGTATCTCATATCTTCCACTTTATATCCCACCACACTTTCTATATTCTCCACTTTTTTGTCCATATCCATGCAACTTGATGTTTTCACAAGGACTTTTATGGCCATACGTTAATAAAATGTCACTGCACTATAGGCGCCTTGCTCAGCCCTCTCTGCTCCCACAAACTGCTGCTGTCTGCGGCTGCGGTAGGCCAATTGCCAAGATGGTACTTGGCATCGGTAGTCTGGAATTCTTGAAGTACACGGTATGCGAAGGGCGAGAGAGAGTGAGATGAGGCGGGGATGTGTCTGTGCGTGAGTGTTGTGTGCCGACTACTGCTTTTACCGCGGCCTCTCACTCATCCAGGTCACGTTGATTTTGCAGTGACATCATCGTCCACTCACCAGTCTTCTGAACTCGACTGTGCAGCCATGGCACATGTGGAGTTTAAAGCATTATTAATACACTCTGGTAAAATGTAATGTGTAATGTGTTTCAGACATTCAGCCACTTATTCATCTCGGCCATACTCATTCCTCTTATGAGTCGAATTTGAATGAAAATAACTCTGTGGGGAAATCTATTTTTATTCGATCCCAGACGAAGCAATAATAGATTTTGTAAACAGTGGACGAAATATATACTGAATGAAGAAACCACTTGTTGCACGAGGTAAATAAGAATGAGCTTAGTTGTACACAAACAATACGCAATTTTTTTAGGCATTTAATGTCATAACGTAGTCAAGACAAACTACCCTGCAGGGGCACTTGGCTCCAATAATAATAAACCAATACATGTTCGATTTTTCCTCGTCAAGAACAGTTAATGAGAGTTATGTGACCCTTCCAGAGAGACACTGGAACGAAGCACAAACTATTTACTTGACCAAAACCTTATTCAGTCAGAGTTGAGGACTAGGAAAAAATGCAGACTAATACTGCAGGGACCAAAACAATGGAGGTAGTAATTAAGTGTAGTGAAGAGTCAACATTGTGCCAGCCACCGACCCAATACGGTGGACAAAAGGTGGATGTGTGGGTCAGAGGGTCAGGGTGTAGAAGAGAATATGGGGGACAAAAAAAAAGATTGCTGGGAGAGCAGAAATTGAAGATCATTACTTCACACACACACACACACACACACACACACACACACACACACACACACACACACACACACACACACACACACACACACACACACACACACACACACACACACACACACACACACACACACACACACACACACACACACACACACACACACACACACACACACACACACACACACACACACACACACACACACACACACACACACACACACACACACACACACACACACACACACACACACACACACACACACACACACACACACACACACACACACACACACACACACACACACACACACACACACACACACACACACACACACACACACACACACACACACACACACACACACACACACACACACACACACACACACACACACACACACACACACACACACACACACACACACACACACACACACACACACACACACACACACACACACACACACACACACACACACACACACACACACACACACACACACACACACACACACACACACACACACACACACACACACACACACACACACACACACACACACACACACACACACACACACACACACACACACACACACACACACACACACACACACACACACACACACACACACACACACACACACACACACACACACACACACACACACACACACACACACACACACACACACACACACACACACACACACACACACACACACACACACACACACACACACACACACACACACACACACACACACACACACACACACACACACACACACACACACACACACACACACACACACACACACACACACACACACACACACACACACACACACACACACACACACACACACACACACACACACACACACACACACACACACACACACACACACACACACACACACACACACACACACACACACACACACACACACACACACACACACACACACACACACACACACACACACACACACACACACACACACACACACACACACACACACACACACACACACACACACACACACACACACACACACACACACACACACACACACACACACACACACACACACACACACACACACACACACACACACACACACACACACACACACACACACACACACACACACACACACACACACACACACACACACACACACACACACACACACACACACACACACACACACACACACACACACACACACACACACACACACACACACACACACACACACACACACACACACACACACACACACACACACACACACACACACACACACACACACACACACACACACACACACACACACACACACACACACACACACACACACACACACACACACACACACACACACACACACACACACACACACACACACACACACACACACACACACACACACACACACACACACACACACACACACACACACACACACACACACACACACACACACACACACACACACACACACACACACACACACACACACACACACACACACACACACACACACACACACACACACACACACACACACACACACACACACACACACACACACACACACACACACACACACACACACACACACACACACACACACACACACACACACACACACACACACACACACACACACACACACACACACACACACACACACACACACACACACACACACACACACACACACACACACACACACACACACACACACACACACACACACACACACACACACACACACACACACACACACACACACACACACACACACACACACACACACACACACACACACACACACACACACACACACACACACACACACACACACACACACACACACACACACACACACACACACACACACACACACACACACACACACACACACACACACACACACACACACACACACACACACACACACACACACACACACACACACACACACACACACACACACACACACACACACACACACACACACACACACACACACACACACACACACACACACACACACACACACACACACACACACACACACACACACACACACACAAAGGTTCTTTGTCGAACAGACCAACAGCAGTACAACTTTAACTGAACAAGCTATCATGCCAGCTAAGAAAAACATACCAGTAAGGAAAATACATAACCTAACTAATAAAATCAAGAAGTGAAGCAAGTAACGAGCACAAGTCACTTTTCAACAGAACCACACCATTTTCCCTCACGATTCCCTTATTTTCTTCAATTCCATAATATAAAAGTACTTATAAATCTAACTGACCCCTTTGTCAGTCCTCAATCTTGCAGCTTAAAGCCACTACATGAAAAAAAAAAAAGTAGGAACAAGAGAAAGGGCTACGCTGCACTGTGCCTCTCATCACTGGTAGTCAATTCCCACCAAACCGTACCCACTCCCTGGATGACCTACCCGACTGGTCATTATTGCTACAGCCCAGCACTTTTCTACGAACAACCCCCAAATAAAAACCACCTCCCTCTATATCTGGCTGTCGTAGCAGTGATTAATATATACATCATACACATTGCAATTGTACACATGAATTAAATACAGATTTACAGATATTCAACCACCAGTTTTACTCAAATTACTCTTATCACCTATTCTTAAAACTATCACCATCAAATATAAATCCAAGATAAAACTGTACAAATAATATAGAACATACCTCCTTAATCTCCAACCACCACCTTCCCATCAAATACAACCAGCTTAAGTCCAACGGCTGGAACCACTGTCAAATATCCTCTAAGATCCTTCACTATACTTCTCGAACTTACTCCCTCACGTATGGACTCTGGTCTAGCGTCATGCACGATTATTCACTCTCGACTGCTACCGACCAACTGACTAACTTCATGCAGGCTTATTTTACCTTAACTCTGAATGAAGCACCGCAGCATCAGGAAACCGTGAACATCAGCATGAAGTACTCGACCTCTCACGATGGCCAATTTGTTTTTAACTCTTCGAACTGCGAATTTCTGGCTTCGAACCACCCACGCACGCACGCACACACACACACACACACACACACACACACACACACACACACACACACACACACACACACACACACAACTGGTGGACGGGAGTTCGCGCCTCGCTCAGGTTACGAAAAGTTTCACTGACGAAGTGGGTGGTTACTGTCCCCCTTGAGCAAGGGGACGGGTGTGTGCGTGTGTGAAGGTCACAGCCTTGCCCTTAGATCGGACTATATGAGCTCTCAGCTCCCTTCCGGGAGGGTAAAAAGCTGACGATTACGACCATCAAGTGATCCTGACCGACCCGGTGAATTACACACACATACATACATACACATACATACAAGCACTCACGCATACACACACGCACACACGTGTTTGTATGTGTATGTATGTATATATATGCATAAGTGTGTGTGTGTGTGTGTGTGTGTGTGTGTGTGTGTGTGTGTGTGTGTGTGTGTGTGTGTGTGTTCATCTCTCTTATCTTCCCAGACACAAGCAGCCTCGTTCGGTCACAGTGATTCCTTCTCTCTCACTTCTCTTTGGTACTTAACGCTTGTTCATGTACGCACACACGTCATGAGCAACCATAATATTACGGCCTGAAAATAATTGCAAATAATGTTGTACACCAAAAAGGCGCCAATGACTAGCAAGGTAATGACAAGCTGGGGCAAAAAAAAACACAGAGTAAGATATTGCGGCAATTAAAACCCGTCCCTCAGTAGACACAGGCAATTACTTACAAACTTAATGGTCACCCTGAGCGCAGCAGTTTACATTAACACACTGGCATTTATTATTTTGCCAAGCGTCTATACTCCTTTCACCTTAACCTGGCCCAGATTTTCATTTTGCAGATTATTTCATGTAGTTCAGTGGCAGGTAAAGATTATACTACGGCTTAACATCGTGTCCATAGCACTTCTTTGTGGCTAGCATCATATTTTAGTGTATATCTATTGTCCTAGCTAAGCATTCAAGATTGAAAGATGGCAATTATAGGTCAAGTTAGAGCACGGAGAATATAATGGTCTTCCTTAGAAGAATATGAAACAAACAAGATAAAATATATATATAAAAAATTGAAAGGTGAGACATAACCAATGAGAAGGTGAGAAGGACAGGAAAACGGCACAAATCTTTAGCTATGAAAAAAAAATGGAGAGTTTATCTGGGCTCCTAAAGGAAAGAAGATTGAAACAAGAACAGAAAATATAAGAAATATTTTCTAAAACGTCACAGAGGAGAAAGAACACAATGAGGAAGGATATGAGAGCTAAAAACAATATAGAAAGTCAAGCAAAACAATGGCCGAGACACACAAGAAATAAAAGGTCAGAGAGCAGGAGAGAGACACGAATATCTTTCCAAAATTGAACGAATACATAGCGGAAAAATCGAACCATTGGAGACAGGCAGTAGAAAAGACAGGGTTTTCATTGCATCTCGCCAGCTGTACATTTTCTTAAGTCGGAATTGAGAAGATCGCTGTTTCTCTGACTGTACACTAGGCCTCCATGCGGGAAGAGGTCATAGGGTCACAGCCACAGGACCGAGGCACGGAAATCCTAACTCATCAGTCACACATAATGAAGCTCTGTTGCCCTTACCTGTCTTGGAAGGCTAATTGCATTAACCAAAACGAGGCCACGAAAGTAAATTAAATGTACTCTTTTAGGACCAAAACTGACTCACGAAAAGTAACCTAAATTGATAACAGTGACTTTCATAAAACTCACGATGAAGACATGAAAAGAAAACTAATTACATATGACAATGTAAATCAAATACTTTCATAATAGCAGACATTCTCGTCGGTTGAGGAAGCTCCCTAACACCACCTCTGGGACAAAAATTTGGGCCAAGTTAAGGTGAAAGGGCTTTATCAGTGTACTTCAGTGAACTTATCTACAAGTAAATCAAGACTACCATCCTCGTGTGAACATTATCTCCCACGCATGGTCAGTGGTCAGTGCGACTGCTTTGTGGCTAGATATGAAGAGACCCTTAATCGTCCTCCCACATGTGTCACTAAGTCACTGAATATAAACGACGTGCACTTCCAACCCAGCCCACACTGCATCATCCCACTGTACTCGTTTCACTCTAACTTGGCCTTAAATTGCCCTCTCTCCATCTTAAATCTTGAGCTGTAACAATAGATTTACGCTAGATAATGATGCTAAACACTAACAAGTGCCATGGAAAAGATGCAGAGCCGTAGAACTGTTTCATTCTGCCACTGAGTTACGTGAAATAAGATGCAAGAGGACGAAAATATGGACCAGTTTAAGTTAAAGGACTATATTTATTTACATCACCGAACATACGTAAATCAGGTGACCGAGGCAGCTATAAATTTTTTGTGTGGAAACGTGACCTGAGCAACTATATCAGTTTCTGTGGGTGGGTTAGACTTATTTAGTATGGGAAAATGACCTAGTTACCTGTCGGTTTGTGTGTGTGTGTGTGTGTGTGTGTGTGTGTGTGTGTGTGTGTGTAATATATGAGCATTATTCCTCAAAGAAATCAGCTCGTCTTGAATCATCGGCGTGCGTCTTCGGCATCTCATTATCAGAGCACCGGACAATGGCTTTGAGTGTCACTGTAAATGTAAGCCAGTCTGATAACTTATCTCTGGTGCATAAACAGTAAAGGTAGGATGGAATGGACTGCTGGCGACCCTCTTGTGTGTGTCTATATATGTATATCTGGAGCTGCAGTCGTACCCTCCAAATGAATCCAATGAGGGCACTTTGAACTCTTGAACTCCTGCCATATAAGGGACTCCAGGTTAATCTAAAGCCCCGAGTGAGATTAGAAGGACGAAAATATGACATGTAATCCCGAGCCATACCAAGGACTGTATATATTGCACTGTGCTACTGTGTCTGCGGGGCCGGACCTTCTTGCAGGGAGGGTGCTGGCCAGAGCTAATCCTTTCCCATGCTGGCGATGTGTGTGTGTGTGTGTGTGTGTGTGTGTGTGTGTGTGTGTGAGGAGGGGGGCGCCTTCGTAGCGTCGGATACTTACTGCATTATTCTGTGGACATCTGTACAAAGTGTGACAATAAAAATTATGCCTCCCGTCCCCCCCCCCCCCCGTTTTTTTGCTGCCTTGATAAATAAGCTTCATTATTTTAACGATGACTCTCTCTCTCTCTCTCTCTCTCTCTCTCTCTCAAATGACATAATCGTTGCAAACCTAACTCAACCTAACCTAAACTAATATAACCCAAGCTAACCATATCTAAACCGACCTATTCTAACCCAATCTAACCTGATCCGTTTATACCTAATCAGAATGAACCCAGCCCATCCTAAAATGACCTAATCCAGCCAAACTCTGCCTAAACTAACCTAACCTAGCTTGACACCGGTTATACTTTCGTTTAGAATTTTGTGGTCTGTGAAAGTCTACGCGTGTCACACTCCAACTTTGGCCCGTTCTGTGCCTCGTACCATTGGTGTGTGTGTGTGTGTGTGTGTGTGTGTGTGTGTGTGTGTGTGTGTGTGTGTGTGTGTGTGTGTGTGTGTGTGTGTGTGTAAACGTGCAAGTTATACTGGTGGAGTGAGGGAAGTGGGTGAAAGGGGGACGGGTGAATGGGATGGATGGCTGTAAGGATTTTATGTGTGAAGGGTGGACGGGTGGATGGGGTGGATGGCTGGGTGGAGTTTGAAGGTGGGTGCAAAATAAATCGCTAAGTAAGAGGTGTTACGAAGCCTCCTAAGGGGATGAAAACATGATCCCTATTTTCCCACGCCTCCCTCCCCTCTCCTCTTCATTCAGCTCCGCCCCTCCTCCTCATATCAGCTCCCACTCTCCTCTCTGCTTGCACCCTCAGTCTTTCAAGCATCCCTTATCTCTTGCACTGTAATGATGCTTCGTTCCTATACTCTTTTCACCCTGCCTAGGCGAAGAAGCAGTAGCTAGTCATCTTAAGTTTAAACAATAGGTTAACACGAGACTATGATGTTACACTCTTTTTACTCCATCTTGGCCTAAAATTGCCATTCCTTCACCTTGAATAACAGCAGATCAACGCTGGAGTATAAGGCTAGACACGAAGAAGCTCTGTGGCAGGGATGTAGAGCCGTAGTATTGTCTTTTTGTCCCACTGAGCTGCGAGAAATACGTTGCTACGCCTCTCTACCAATGACATCATACGCTTCACTTCACTCACATACCATCTACACTAACACCATAATTCCGTCTGTATCAGTTTTTCCTCCACACCACACCACACCACACCACTCCACACTATATCACACCATACTTCGACACACCACACCACCTCACAATACATCACACCACACTACTCCACACTATATCGCACCGTACTGCCACACACAAGCACACCACACCACACTACACAGCACCATCTATAAGAGATGTAATAATGTCGGCGACCAGGGTTTGCTTTCAGCGAGACCTGCAGATGCTATCACCACACCTGGACACACGAGAGAGAGAGAGAGAGAGAGAGAGAGAGAGAGAGAGAGAGAGAGGTGGGGGGGGGGGAACTGAGGAATGGGGTCGAGAGGTAGAGAAGAGAGAAAGAAAGGAGTTTGGGGCAGGAGGCAGGTAAAGCAATGAATGAGGTATGAGATCGAGAGGTTTAGAGGCGAGGAATAGAAAAAGCAAGGGAGAATGAGGCAGGCAATGCTGTGGGTGAGGAATGGGGCAGAGAGGGTGAAAAGAATGGGAGACGAAGAATATGAAGGATAATCAGGTAAAGGGGGTATATATGGAAATGTGGAATGGCTGTAATATGTCATGTGGAGTGATCTGAAGGCGTTAAGAGAATTACTTTGATATGGTTTGGCCATGTGGAGAGGATGGAGAATGAAAAGCTGAAAAGGTGAGTGTATGTGAGTGAGTTGGAAGGGGACAGGGGGAGGGGGAAGCCAAGGATAAGATGGAGGGATATACAGAGATATAACGTGAGAGCGTATGTGAGTTGGAGAATGGACAGCCCAACTGCAAATAATGGTGCACAGTTTGGGGGGGTAGTCTGAAGAGAAAATGATCCTTTAAGGCAAGACAAAATAAAGTATATGGAAGCAACACTCCTACTTTCAGAACATCTCATACGAATTCCAGATGTTAAAATAAATTGCTCCCTTTTAAAAAGTTATTTATTTACTTACTTATTTTTTGTCTCTCTGGACCTTTCTTCACCTCACCTTGGGGTGGGAAAGGAGGTTTGGATGACGACGACGACGACGACGATGATGATGATGAAATGACTCATCTATGTTCATACCAGTAATCTCAGCAGTGTATTAATCAAGCAGCCACGGCTTAGTATTAAAGTTATGAGCGTGGCCCAGTTCCATCAGATGAAGACAGACCCTCCTAAATCAACCTCCCATCCTGTACTCAGCAGTCCACACTTACCTCTGACTTATGGGTTCAGATAAGACGTAAGTGTGCACCCAGGGCCGAGAGAACACTGTGCAATATCTCCATCAGTCATTATTATCCAGTACAGTTGACGCAGGGGAGAGGTGATGGGCGGGTGGGTGGATGGATGATATGGATGTGTAGGTGGATGATAGTGGAGGTGGATGGGGTGGATAGATGGATGTGGATGGGTGGACGAATGAGGTTGATGGTTGGAAGTGAATGTGTGGGTGAGTAGACGGATGGATGTCAATGGTAATGAAGATGGATGGATGTGGATTGGTAGGTGGGTAAGATGGATGAAAATGAATGAGTAGTTGAGAGGTTAGATTGGGGTGGAGAGTAGTGGATGATCTCACACACACACACACACACACACACACACACACACACACACACACACACACACACACACATCTTCCCTACCTTTTATTACCGTTAGGAGACAGGTGTTTATGTCTCTATGCCAGTGTTATGAGAAACTAAACTTTCCACTCAGGATTCTCGTCATAGTTGGTCATCCTGTCCTTATACTGACTGGGAAAAAAAAAAAAGGAAAGAGAAAACAGAATGTGTTCCCTTTTTCTTGCTTATGGTGTAGACTCCTGCCTCCACACGAAATATTTATGAACTCTATCTATCTATTTATCTATTGCCAGACGCCTTAATCCCGTAAGGGGTGGCCACAAACAAATGGCCTCCATGTCACCCTGTCCCCCGTCATTTCACTGCCCTGCTCCCAGCTCACACCCTCCTCTCGCATATACCTCTCCACCCCATCCCTCCATCTCATCCTTGGCCTCCTCCTCCCTCTCCCCCCTCCACCTCACTCACACTCTCCTCGTCAGTCTCTAATTTTATGAAAAAATACAAGATTAACAAATATAAGGCTTGTACATACAAATAAACTGAATATAGATATTTTTTTTTCTTTTACCACGGCGATTTGCGTTAAACTGTGAAAGAATACAAGACCGACAAAACTATCTATCTATAGCCAGACGTCGTAATCCTATAAGGGGCGGCCGCTTGTCTTTGAGTTAGTTATTTTACGGGGAGGGGCACTAACCCTCCGCTAACTCACTTGTTGACACGTAGGGAACACGTAGAGGTTGATTATATGGTTACCACCCACCGTTGTAAATGGTTTCCTGGCTTACAGGAAACCATTAGGCTTGCCTGTCAAGGTGAAGCCACCTGGGAAGGAAAGAAGAGTAATGACGTGACAGGAAAGATGGAAGAAACAGGAAGAGAGGAGGGCAGACACAGAAAATGAATGATAATGGTGAGGGAAGAAGTAGGCAGCACTACATCGAGTGAGTGTATGATGATCACCACCACCTACCACAACTGACAAAAATATGGCCGGCATAAATGTGGAGATGATGGAGAGTGGAAGACTAACTAGGAGAGTGTGTGTGTTAGTAAGATGGAAGGGGGAAGGAAAGGGAGACCGAGTATGAGATAGAGGGATGGAGCAGAGAGGTATATGAAAGAGTGGGGAGTAAGTTGGGGGGAGGGCAGCGAAATGGCAGTGGACGGGGCGGCATGGAGGCGATTTGTTTGTGGCCACCACTTACGGGATTAAGGCATCTGACTATAGGTAGGTAGACAGAGCGATGGCAGAAGTAGCAGAAACAAAGAAAAGATTTGCTATATAGAAGAGCTTGATATAAATAAATAAATAAGGGAATAGAATATAAAAAGCTAAAAAAAAAAAACTGATTCCTATGGCCTCTGTAGTCCTGTTCGTTAGCCCTCCAGAAAGGCCAAGTCGTTCCTGTGGTAATGTATGCTGATGTGAACAGGTTGTTAAGGAATATCATTACTGACTCGTGACCCCAGAAACATGCAAAAGAGGTCACGCTAAATAATGTGGGTCATAAAGCCAGCCACTCATTAGGTCAGCCCAGGGAAGGAGGTGCAGGTGTGGGGGATATTGCCCATCAAGACGCAGGTAACTTTTTCAACAATTTTCTTGGTGCCTTCAGAAGACTTGATTCAGCTTGGGAGCGACCTTTACTAGTGAAGGAATTATAGTTCTTTGACATTATCTTGGCCCAGGCGTTCGTTCTTGTTCTGATTATTTTACGTAACTCAGTGGCTCAAAAAGAACATGCTAGGACTCTACATCCATTCCATAGCACCTCTTCGTGACTAACACCTTATTCTAGCGTTAGTCTCTTGCTACAGCCCAGCATTCAAGATGGGAAGACGGTCATTTTAGACCAAATTAGAGTAAGAAGAATATAGTGTCCTTCCGATACTGCGTCCCCAAACATGATAAAAAAAAAAAAAAATCTGTGACTCTGAATACTTGGTAGGCGGCCATCATCGAGAGTCACCACCAAACTTTTCAGTCGGTCTCTGGTCCTAACACCGGCAATTTTAGTGTTGACGAGGAGCCTGCACGCGGTGGCCCTGTGCATCCTAGGTGGAACACTGACCACACCAGCACTACACCTACATCACATTCACCACACCTGCACTGCATCACTACACCTCACCCACTCTCACCACACCAGCACTACACCCACATCGCATTCACCACACCTGCACTGCATCACTTCACCTCACCCACTCTCACCACACCAGAACCACATCAACATCACAATCAACATACCTACACTACAAGCCACTCGTCATATCTGCACAATACCCACATCATATTCACCACACACACACACACACACACACACACACACACACACACACACACACACACACTGCAGTCACCACACCTCCATCACGCTCATAACACATTCACCACACCCACATCCTGCACCATTATGAATCTACAGGAAGGCAGTATGGCATTACAGAGCCGCCCCTGAAGGATGGCAGCAATTACTCACATCTAATATTGAAGCAGTTACCTTTGCTTTATTGCCCATTCAACCGACACGGGAAAATTATTCGTTCTGACACTCCGATCGCCTCATTTATATTTTATTCATAGCGTGTGTGTGTGTGTGTGTGTGTGTATGGGTGGGTGTTCGTTTTTTTTTTTTTTTTTTTTTTTTGCCTATCGACCATTGAGGCCGAAGCCTCTGGTCATTAAGGCAAATATATATATATGTATATATATTGACACATATATACATATATATACAAACATATATATACTGTATACATACATACATACATACACACATCCATGCATATGAACATACACACTTTCATGCACACGTACATATATATATAATAATTTTTATTTTATTATTTTTTTGTAGTTTTATTTTTATTATTTTTATTTATTTTTTATATTTTTAACCTTTTATTACTTATAAACAAAATACCTAATTTAAAGACCCTAAAACTAACCACCTAACAGACAAATCGCTAACCTATACTAAATCCTAAGAGACAAATAACTAGGCCTACACTAATATTCAAAAAGCCTCGACCAAGAGAACACCATCGACTGCAGATATGTAATGCTTTTCTACATGACATACCTGCACTCATCACCTGATGACTGTCAGTCGAGGCACAACCTAATATAGGGGACATCAATATATGAAAGGGAACCAGACGAGTCAGGAACATTTCCATATACGTCAGCTGTCGTCCCTAATTAGAATAACTTAAGCAAGATAATATAATGTATTTACATAATTTATACAAAAATTGAAGAACCTCGCCCAGCAGACTACCATCGACTGCAAGTGCCCAATACCTTCCTATATTGCACACTTGCACACATCAGCTGGTGACTGTCAGGCAAGGAACTTGGCTTAATGTAGGGGACATCTATATTAGAAATAGATCGGTGGGAGGAGGAACTATTTAAAATATGTCAACTGTCAACCCTAATTAATATTACAATATATACATATTTACTGTTCATAAAAACCATAACCACACAGTAAAAAAGTCACATCACTCTGATCAGTCCGGTCTCTCTCAAGAAAGCCATCAATTTATCAGTCATAACAATGTCCCCATCACCCAGGATAGTGGAAAGGGTGAAGGGGACGTCTACTGCGCCGCAGTAATTTATAAGTGAAGCGCGTTCACGAATAAATCGCCGACAGCGCAGGATGATATGACTGATAGATAACACCGCATTACAGATGTCACAGTGCGGTGGGAAGCGTCTTTCCATATATGGTTTTATGTGGGTTAAAACGGTGGCATTCAGCCGTAGCCGTGCCAACACTTTTTCTTCTAGGCGACTGGGACGGTTGGCAGTGTCCCAGTCGCCCAGGTACGGCTTACAAGTTGGAATATTTAGTCTGGTCCACTGACCTTGCCACAGAAGATTTATTGATTTCTTTCCGAGAGATAGACTCGACCGTAGATCACGAGGAACGTCCCAAGTCTCCTCGAGCTCCACAGCCGACTTTGCAAGTACAGTAAGTCAGCCTGCTCATTGCCGTAGATACGACAATGACCAGGCACCCAGATCAGCGTGAATGACTTGTTGCATGAATGCAACTTATTAACGATGCGGCCCTGGATCTCATGAGAGTCCGTAGTGCAAGATGCAATTGCCTGAAGGGCTGATTTTGAATCTGAAAATATGACAAATGAGTCATGTCTAGAATTGAGAGCATAGTCTATGGCTTTGTCAATAGCAAAAAGTTCTGAAGTAAACACAGATGTATGAGTCGGCAACCGATGCCTGAGGGCACATTCAGTCGACCACACACTTGCACCCACACATTCACTCGACTTGGAGCCGTCGGTGTACAATTGATGGGACCCCAAGTGACGAACAATGATGTTACGAAACAAGTGGTGGACCTCCGCCTCCGGCGCCTTGGCCTTTGGTGCTGGGAGCCACGTAACATCGACTGTAAAGCCGGGTGGCTCCCAAGGCGCTATATTTTTAAGCACCAACTTGTCACAGTCACTAGGGTCCACATCAAGCTCCTGAGTCAGTAAGTGGAGGCGAGCGGCAAGTGGCCGACGCACCCCCCGCAGAAGGTGGTGGTATTGACGCAGGGGGGTACAGGCCACATTGCCGATATTACTTTTTCTTAATGTCCTTATGCCGTAGGACAAGGCCAGGTGGTCACGGCGAATACGGAGGGGAGGCACATTCGCCTCCACTTCCATACGAGCTACACGGGTACACCGGACAGCTCCAAGACACATTCGCAAACATTTATTCTGCAAAACATCCAATCCTTTCAGAGTGGCATCGGATGCCGAGCCATACACCTGTGCGCCATAGTCTAGCTTTGATCGAATAAGGGACTTATACACCATTAATAAAGATTTTCTGTCGGCACCCCAGGTAGTACCCGCTAGGTACTTGAGGACATTTAACGGTTTATCACAACGAGCAAGCAAAGTATTAACGTGAAGTTTAAAATTCATTCTACGATCAAAATGTATTCCTAAAAATTTTACAGAATTTTGAAAAGGTACCGCCTGATTATCTAAAGTTAAGCACAAATTAGGTACGTTACGATTCGTGAAAACTATAGCGGCACACTTACGTACGGAAAACTTAAATCCCCACTGCAAGGCCCATTGGTGGACGGAGTCAAGGGCTGCTTGAATCCGCCCAGCCGAAAATTGTGCATTACGGGAAGAGTGCCATATTGCACAATCGTCAGTGTAGAGTGAGTATTTAAGATTCCTCGGGATGGGAGCTGATGACAGAATATCATTGATCATAATACTAAATAAGGTAGGACTAAGCACACTTCCCTGCGGCACCCCGTTTTCCTGGATAAATATATCCGATGTTACGTTACGGGGCAATTTGACAGAGAAAGTTCTGTCCCTTAAGAAATTTGAAATAAAAACAGGCAAATTTCCTCTTAAACCATAAGCATAGAGCTTCATTAGTATACCGTGTCGCCATGTCATGTCATAGGCTTTATGGATGTCCAAGAACACCCCTATCATGAATTCTTTATTGGCAAATGCCTCTGCAATACAATGCTCCAAATTCATTAAATGATCTAGTGAACTTCTGTATTTACGGAAGCCACATTGTTGATCATTTAACAAATTCTTCGACTCTAAAACAAAAAGAAGCCTATTGTTAACCATACGTTCCATGACCTTACATAGACAAGAAGTCAACACAATAGGACGAAATGAAGTGGGATTCATAAGACGACCAGCCTCTTTGGGTATCGGTATGACGTGCGCAAAGTGCCATGAGTTTGGGAACGTTCGAGACGCCCAGATCTCATTGTACAATGCTAACATCTTAATCAGGTTGTCCTGATTAAGATGCTGGATCATACCGTACGTGATGGTGTCTGGTCCAGGGCTGGTGTCTTTACAGGATTTAAGGGCAAGGAGCAGTTCATCTAGCGTAAACTCTTGGTTGTACGGGGAGTTTACGTCTTCTGTGGCAAAGTCTAATATCTGTAGCTCAGCCGTGCGTTTATGATGTTGGAAACGCGGGTCATAATTGGCTGAGCTACTTATGTGAGAAAAACTCCTGGCGAGGATGTTAGCAATGTCCACAGGCTCGTCATAGATGTTATTATTGACTTTCAAGATGGTGATTGGGAAATATGGGCCTTTATTATTTAATATTCTTATGGTGGACCAGACTTTAAGTAATGGTGTTGTACGAGTCACCGTGGACACAAAGGACCGCCAGGAGTCACGTTTGGCCCTTCTTATCATTCTCCTTGCCTCAGCCCGTGCCTGTTTGTATGCAATAAAATTTTCCTCAGTGGGCTGACTATCAAAAATCCTGTATCTCCTATTGCGTTTTCTTAATGCTTGTCGGCAATCTGGCGTCCACCAATGTGCTCTATGCTTCGCATGAACTGTAAAAGTCTTGGGAATAGCAGCCTCAGCTGCGTGTAATATGGAAGTAGTTATATTTTCGACCTTAACATCCATGGTCTCCCCAGATATATCTAAATTGACGATCCTTGAGAAGGATCCCCAATCTGCTTTCTTATAGTTAAATTTTGGAGGTTGAGGGTCCGAAATGATGTCGCGTGTATAAGAAAGACAGATGGGTAAATGATCACTTCCCAAGGAGTCGTCGTAAGGGTCCCATGAGAGATCTTGATGTATACCAGGGGAGGCCAAAGATAAGTCAATGGCCGAAAAGTTACCAGTACGATCATCTACACGAGTCGCTCTACCATCGTTCAGAAGACAGAGGTTGGACTGTAGTATTAGGTCGGCTACTTGCTCCCCACGACCATCAATCCTCAAGCTACCCCATTGATAGTGATGGGCGTTAAAGTCGCCCAACACTAACTTATTTCCAGGGAGATGTTCCACAAGTGAATTTAAAGCATCACTATCAATGGGGCCATGTGGAGGACAGTACAGAGAGCAAATAGACAGATACGTGTTATTAAATTTTACTCTGCACGCGACCGCTTCCAGAGTAGAATTTAGAATCACTTCCGTTTGTGGGTGTGATTTGTGTGTGTAAATGGCAACTCCGTGACCTTCATATCTTCTATACGAGTGGTAGTGTCTGAACTGTGGAGGATCAGGATGATCCTCCAGGCGCGTCTCCTGTAAACAAACAACGTCTGGCCTGTGTAGTGAAAGCAAGATTGCTATATTATGTAACTTATTCCCAATACCTCTACAATTCCACTGCAGTATAGTGAATGCGGCGGTTTAAGATTTTCGAGGGTGGCCAGTGTGCTTAGTCTTTTTATGCCCCCCGCGACCAGGCGAGTGGCTACCGGGGGACCTATCCCGGTGCTTGTTTGTGGAGATCTCCATAGTCTCATCAATAATGAGGCTCCCAGATTCCATCGAGGAAGAGCTATTCTTTCTCTCCCTCGCCGGACCAGGAGCAGGAATGACATGAGGACGTGACTGTTTGGTGAGGGTGGTCAAGTTAATTTTATCTGACTTGTCAGGCTTCTGTTTTGACCGCACTGACTGCGAAGGAGCAGCGGCAGCCTGAGAGTATGAAGTGGCATTTGGGATGTCTATCAGAGAGTTGGAACGTACAGGAGGCTTAGGCTGAGAGGTATGGCGTGGGGCATGAGGAGCGAATGTAAGGTCAGTCTGTGTTTCAACGGTGCACATCACGGGACGGGACACAACCGCCGATGCATAGGAGACATTAGGTTTGGGAGTTGCATGCAACTCCTTCACCTTCTTCCTAGCATCGTAAAAGGAAATGCCCTAGGTTGCCTTCACTGTGCAGACCTCTTTCTCCTCCTTCCACTTGGGGCAAGCCCTCGAGGAAGTGGAGTGAGCATCCTTGCAGTGAAAGCAGCACTCCGTCTCAGATGTACAGTGTTCAGCAGAATGTCCCACATTCGCGCACCTACCACACACTGGCTGGGAAGCCCTACAAGCCTTTTCATGATGCCCATAAATCTGGCATTTTAAGCAACGCAAGGGGTTCGGGATATATGGTCTGACGTTAAGAATTTCATATCCAATTCTGATGTTGGAAGGTAAAGCTACTTTGCCAAACGTTAGGACAACTGTGGCGGTCTTCGTCTTCCTGCCTTCCGAGAATCTAGTTATAAAACGTGCCTCTATAACATCCTGCTGTGCAAGTTCCTGTACGATCTCTTCCTCCTCCATGACCACTAGATCTCTGCAGGTGATCACACCTTTGCAGGAATTCATGGAGTGAGGGATCGTGGACTGAACATCATAACAATGGAACTTGCCCAGTTTTAGCAAATCCTTTACCTGACTTGAGTTCCTAGTTTTAACGAGAAGATCTCCACTCGCAAGTTTTTTCACTTGTTCCACCTCACCTGCACACCCATCAATCACCTTCTTGATGATAAAGGGATTGAGGCTGGACAGGGGAGTGGGACCAACCGCGTGGATCTGTACAAACTCGGCGTTTCTATAATTGATGTCAAGTCGGGTACGTGTCTGGGGCCGTTCAGTCTGGGGGTAGTCAGTCCGTAAGACAGTCGGGGGTCGGTCAGGACTACCTTCCCCCCCTGAAGGGGGGGGAGGCAGCAGTGGCGTCCGCCATAGTTACCACTTCCCCCTCACGGGGGAAGTGGGAAGAGAGAGAAAAACGACCAAGGGAGAAATTGCCCGGGGATCACACACCTAATCTGAGATTACCCTCTCAAACCACTCTCGGGAGGACGCGCCCGTGTGTAACTCACACCCCAGAGCGATCAGTGGGGGGTACACTCCAGAGGTGAGTAAGCAAAGGCAATCTCAGGAAACAGATATAGACACTTACTATATCTCTAAAGGGCTGGAAGGAGAATTAGCACTAGCTAACCTAACTTTATTGAAAAACGCCCTAGTGGCGGAGGAAACAAAGCTAAAGCCGGTGAGGCAACCCTGCAGCTAGAGGAGAGCCAGAGAAACACGTCTGCACACTCCACGACCATGCATCAAAGTCCGTCCCTCTCTGTTTTTTTTTTTTGCCTATCGACCATTGAGGCCGGAGCCTCTGGTCATTAAGGCAAATTATATATATGTATATATATTGACACATATATACATATATATACAAACATATATATACTGTATACATACATACATACATACACACATCCATGCATATGAACATACACACTTTCATGCACACGTACATATATATATAATAATTTTTATTTTATTATTTTTTTGTAGTTTTATTTTTATTATTTTTATTTATTTTTTATATTTTTAACCTTTTATTACTTATAAACAAAATACCTAATTTAAAGACCCTAAAACTAACCACCTAACAGACAAATCGCTAACCTATACTAAATCCTAAGAGACAAATAACTAGGCCTACACTAATATTCAAAAAGCCTCGACCAAGAGAACACCATCGACTGCAGATATGTAATGCTTTTCTACATGACATACCTGCACTCATCACCTGATGACTGTCAGTCGAGGCACAACCTAATATAGGGGACATCAATATATGAAAGGGAACCAGACGAGTCAGGAACATTTCCATATACGTCAGCTGTCGTCCCTAATTAGAATAACTTAAGCAAGATAATATAATGTATTTACATAATTTATACAAAAATTGAAGAACCTCGCCCAGCAGACTACCATCGACTGCAAGTGCCCAATACCTTCCTATATTGCACACTTGCACTCATCAGCTGGTGACTGTCAGGCAAGGAACTTGGCTTAATGTAGGGGACATCTATATTAGAAATAGATCGGTGGGAGGAGGAACTATTTAAAATATGTCAACTGTCAACCCTAATTAATATTACAATATATACATATTTACTGTTCATAAAAACCATAACCACGCAGTAAAAAAGTCACATCACTCTGATCAGTCCGGTCTCTCTCAAGAAAGCCATCAATTTATCAGTCATAACAATGTCCCCATCACCCAGGATGGTGGAAAGGGTGAAGGGGACGTCTACTGCGCCGCAGTAATTTATAAGTGAAGCGCGTTCACGAATAAATCGCCGACAGCGCAGGATGATATGACTGATAGATAACACCGCATTACAGATGTCACAGTGCGGTGGGAAGCGTCTTTCCATATATGGTTTTATGTGGGTTAAAACGGTGGCATTCAGCCGTAGCCGTGCCAACACTTTTTCTTCTAGGCGACTGGGACGGTTGGCAGTGTCTCAGTCGCCCAGGTACGGCTTACAAGTTGGAATATTTAGTCTGGTCCACTGACCTTGCCACAGAAGATTTATTGATTTCTTTCCGAGAGATAGACTCGACCGTAGATCACGAGGAACGTCCCAAGTCTCCTCGAGCTCCACAGCCGACTTTGCAAGTCAGCCTGCTCATTGCCGTAGATACGACAATGACCAGGCACCCAGATCAGCGTGAATGACTTGTTGCATGAATGCAACTTATTAACGATGCGGCCCTGGATCTCATGAGAGTCCGTAGTGCAAGATGCAATTGCCTGAAGGGCTGATTTTGAATCTGAAAATATGACAAATGAGTCATGTCTAGAACTGAGAGCATAGTCTATGGCTTTGTCAATGGCAAAAAGTTCTGAAGTAAACACAGATGCATGAGTCGGCAACCGATACCTGAGGGCACATTCAGTCGACCACACACTTGCACCCACACATTCACTCGACTTGGAGCCGTCGGTGTACAATTGATGGGACCCCAAGTGACGAACAATGATGTTACGAAACAAGTGGTGGACCTCCGCCTCCGGCGCCTTGGCCTTTGGTGCTGGGAGCCATGTGACATCGACTGTAAAGCCGGGTGGCTCCCAAGGCGCTATATTTTTAAGCACCAACTTGTCACAGTCACTGGGGTCCACATCAAGCTCCTGAGTCAGTAAGTGGAGGCGAGCGGCAAGTGGCCGACGCACCCCCCGCAGAAGGTGGTGGTATTCATGCAGGGGGGTACAGGCCACATTGCCGATATTACATTTCCTAAATGTCCTTACACCATAGGACAAGGCCAGGTGGTCACGGCGAATACGGAGGGGAGGCACATTCGCCTCCACTTCCATACGAGCTACACGGGTACACCGGACAGCTCCAAGACACATTCGCAAACATTTATTCTGCAACACATCCAATCCTTTCAGAGTGGCATCGGATGCCGAGCCATACACCTGTGCGCCATAGTCTAGCTTCGATCGAATAAGGGACTTATACACCATTAATAAAGATTTTCTGTCGGCACCCCAGGTAGTACCCGCTAGGTACTTGAGGACATTTAACGGTTTATCACAACGAGCAAGCAAAGTATTAACGTGAAGTTTAAAATTCATTCTACGATCAAAATGTATTCCTAAAAATTTAACAGAATTTTGAAAAGGTACCGCCTGATTATCCAAAGTTAAGCACAAATTAGGTACGTTACGATTAGTGAAAACTATAGCTGCACACTTACGTACGGAAAACTTAAATCCCCACTGCAAGGCCCATTGGTGGACGGAGTCAAGGGCTGCTTGAATCCGCCCAGCCGAAAATTGTGCATTACGGGAAGAGTGCCATATTGCACAATCGTCAGCGTAGAGTGAGTATTTAAGATTCCTCGGGATGGGAGCTGATGACAGAATATCATTGATCATAATACTAAATAAAGTAGGACTAAGCACACTTCCCTGTGGCACCCCGTTTTCCTGGATAAATATATCCAATGTTACGTTATGGGGCAATTTGACAGAGAAAGTTCTGTCCCTTAAGAAATTTGAAATAAAAGCAGGCAAATTTCCTCTTAAACCATAAGCATAGAGCTTCATTAATATACCGTGTCGCCAGGTCATGTCATAGGCTTTATGGATGTCCAGGAACACCCCTATCATGAATTCTTTATTGGCAAATGCCTCTGCAATACAATGCTCCAAATTCATTAAATGATCTAGTGAACTTCTGTATTTACGGAAGCCACATTGTTGATCATTTAACAAATTCTTCGACTCTAAAACAAAAAGAAGCCTATTGTTAACCATTCGTTCCATGACCTTACATAGACAAGAAGTCAACACAATAGGACGAAATGAAGTGGGATTCATAAGACGACCAGCCTCTTTGGGTATCGGTATGACGTGCGCAAAGTGCCATGAGTTTGGGAACGTTCGAGACGCCCAAATCTCATTGTACAATGCTAACATCTTAATCAGGTTGTCCTGATTAAGATGCTGGATCATACCGTACGTGATGGTGTCTGGTCCAGGGCTGGTGTCTTTACAGGATTTAAGGGCAAGGAGCAGTTCATCTAGCGTAAACTCTTGGTTGTACGGGAGTTTACGTCTTCTGTGGCAAAGTCTAATATCTGTAGCTCAGCCGTGCGTTTATGATGTTGGAAACGCGGGTCATAATTGGCTGAGCTACTTACATGAGAAAAACTCCTGGCGAGGATGTTAGCAACGTCCACGGGCTCGTCATAGATGTTATTATTTACTTGCAAGGTGGTAATGGGGAAATATGGGCCTTTATTATTTAATATTCTTATGGTGGACCAGACTTTACGTAATGGCGTTGTACGAGTCACCGTGGACACAAAGGACCGCCAGGAGTCACGTTTGGCCCTTCTTATTATTCTCCTTGCCTCAGCCCGTGCCTGTTTGTATGCAATAAAATTTTTCTCAGTGGGCTGACTATCAAAAATCCTATATCTCCTATTGCGTTTTCTTAATGCTTGTCGGCAATCTGGCGTCCACCAATGTGCTCTATGCTTCGCATGAACTGTAGAAGTCTTGGGAATAGCAGCCTGAGCTGCGTGTAATATGGAAGTAGTTATATTTTCGACCTTAACATCTATGGTCTCCCCAGATATATCTAAATTGGCGATCCTTGAGAAGGATCCCCAATCTGCTTTCTTATAGTTAAATTTTGGAGGTGGAGGGTCCGAAATGATGTCGCGTGTATAAGAAAGACAGATGGGTAAATGATCACTTCCCAAGGAGTCGTCATAAGGGTCCCATGAGAGATCTTGATGTATACCAGGGGAGGCCAAAGATAAGTCAATGGCCGAAAAGTTACCAGTACGATCATCTACACGAGTCGCTCTACCATCGTTCAGAAGACAGAGGCTGGACTGTAGTATTAGGTCGGCTACTTGCTCCCCACGACCATCGATCCTCAAGCTACCCCATTGATAGTGATGGGCGTTAAAATCGCCCAACACTAACTTATTCCCAGGGAGATGTTCAACTAGTGAATTTAAAGCATCACTATCAATGGGGCCATGTGGGGGACAGTATATAGAGCAAATAGACAGATACGTGTTATTAAATTTTACTCTGCACGCGACAGCTTCCAGAGTAGAATTTAGAATCACTTCCGTTTGTGGGTGTGATTTATGTGTGTATATGGCTACTCCGTGACCTTCATATCTTCTATACGAGTGGTAGTGTTTGAACTGTGGAGGATCAGGGTGATCCTCCAGGCGTGTCTCCTGTAAACAAACAACGTCTGGCCTGTGTATAGAAAGCAAGATTGCTATATTGTGTAACTTATTCCCAATACTTCTACAATTCCACTGTAGTATAGTGAATGCGGCGGTTTAAGATTTACGGGGGGGGCCAGTGTGTTTAGTTTTTTTATGCCCCCCGCGACCAGGCGAGTGGCTACCCGGGGGACCTTTCCCGGTGCTTGCTGACGGAAACCTCCATATTTTGGTCAATAACAAGGCTCCCAGATTCCACCGAGGAAGAGCTATTCTTCCTCCCTCGCTGGGCTAGGAGCAGGGAGGACATGAGGACGTGGCTTTGAAAGGGTGGTGAAGTTATGTTTTACAGTCTTGTCAGGCTTCGATTTAGGCTTGACTGACTGAAAAGCAGCAGCGGCCTGTGAGTATGATGAAGCTTTGGGGAGGTCAGTTAGAGAGTTGGATCTAACAGGAGGTTTAGAGGTGGAGGTGCAGGTAGAGTGAGTGACTTGATTAACAAGCACGAGATCAGTCTGCGTCTCCACAGTGCACATCACAGGGCGGGACATCACTGCCGAAGCATAGGACCTATTCGGTGTAGGAGTTGCATGCAACTCCTTCACCTTTTTCCTTGCTTCGTAGAAAGAGACACCCTCAGTCGCCTTCACCGCACAGACCTCTTTCTCCTCCTTCCACTTGGGACAATCCCTAGAGGAAGTGAAGTGAGCACCCTTGCAGTGAAAGCAGCTGACACCCTCTGATGTGCAATGGTCAGCATCATGACCTTGCGTTGTGCACTTGCCACAGACTGATTGAGAAGCCCGACAAGACTTTTCATGGTGTCCATATAACTGACATCGTAAACAACGAAGTGGGTTAGGGATGTATGTCCTTACGTTAACAATTTCATACCCCACTTTGATATGGGTTGGGAGAGTCACTTTACCGAAAGTCAATATAACAGTTGCCGTTTTCGTCCTCCTGCCCTCGGAAAATCTAGTGATGAAACGGGCTTCAATTACATCTTCATGAGCAAGTTCCTGTACGATGTCGTCCTCATCCATGACCATGAGGTCCCTGCAAGTGATGACTCCCTTGCAGGAATTCATGGAGTGAGGGATCGTCGGCACAACATCATAGCAATGGAATTTGCTCATCTTCATCAAATCCTTAACCTGGGACGAATTTGCAGTCTTTACTAGGAGATCTCCGCTAGCAAGTTTTTTGACCTGTTCTACCTCTCCTGCACATCCATCAATCACCTTCTTGATAATGAAGGGATTGAGGCTGGACAGGGGAGTAGAACCAACCGCATGCAACAAAACAAAACTCGTATTTTTTACATTAATGTCTAGCAAAGGGCGTGTCCGGGGCCGTTCAGTCTGGGGGTAGTCCGTCCGTGAGACAGTCGGGGGTCGGTCAGGACTACCTCCCCCCCTGAAGGAGGGGGAGGCAGCAGTGGCGTCCGCCATAGTGACCACTTCCCCCGTTAGGGGGAAGTGGGAAGGAGGAGGAAAAACGAACAAGGGACAAACAACTGGGGACCACACACCTATGGCTAAGATTGCCCTCTCAAACCACTCCAGGGAGGCCCGATCGTGTTAATTCACACCCCAGAGCGATCAGTGGGGGGGACCCTCCGTGGGCGAGTAAGCAAAGGTAATCTTAGTAAATAGATATAGACACTTACTATATCTCTAGCAAGGGTAGGGAGGAAAATTAGTACTAGCTATCCTAAGTGTCACCAGAAGGGTGAAAAAAAAAAAAAAGCTAATGCCGGTGAGGCAGCCCTGAAAACTAGAGGAGAGCCAGAAAAACACGTCTAAACTCTCCACGACCATGCATCAAAGTCCTCGCGGTGTTCGTGTGCATGCCTGTGTTTAAATATCCCAAACACACCTTCAGGCAACTCTGATACCATACCACACAGTAGTAATCTCAGTCTCCAACTCAGATCCCTTCATCCTGCAGCACACGGAGTAACGACTCAACGTTAAAAATGCGAGGCCATTACCTTCACGCCATCTAGAGCACAAGCGAGATAAGGGAGAACGGAATATAAGAGAACGGTTACGGGGTAGACTATGTTTAGATTATGAATCGGGAATATATAAGCCTTCCACGTGACACTAAGTTAGTCTTAAATAATTATATTGTGCATGAGCATCCTTCACCATTGATAACATGAGGCTGGTGAATAGTGTCCCATATAATATAATGTATTTTGAGACAAAGATTCATTCCAGTGATGAAAGTCTTTGACTCGGAATATAATGGATGTATTAGTAATACAGACAAGAATATTATGGTATATTTATTGAGTATATAGATGTATATGTTAGGTTACATTATTATCCCGGAAACATTCAGACTGGCAACACAAACCCATAGCCGTTTGTTGTGTTAGCTCTGTTAATCATAAGTATCATGCTGATTGTACTGGACAAAATGCCTTTCCATTGTTTTCAGACGCACTTCTACCACATTCCTGTGGATATCTATATACCAGTGGATATCTGTATATCTATATCGGCATCTGTCTATCTGTCTATTTGCGAGTAAATCACCTAATAACACGCGATTCATAAATATGTTAATACTCACAGGGAAAAAGAATACACGAAATATCCCATGTGCTTCGGCTATTTCCTGTTTCCTTTTCCCTGTGGATATCAGCTCTCTCTCTCTCTCTCTCTCTCTCTCTCTCATTTATATATATATATATATATATATATATATATATATATATATATATATATATGGTTCTTACCTGCATATAATAGTAATTTCCCGTTATCGGTATACGAGTAATATCCTTTAATAATAGGTGGTGCATATCTTCACTGTCATTTTCACAAGATCAATAGTACGGCAACATATATGAATTTTGTCAATAAATACTGATTGTGTGAGGGCCGGTAAATAATATCTTGCGTTGCGAGTTTGGCGGTATTACCTCAGCAAGTTCAATTGTCCCTTATCAATGCCCAACGTATCCTTTATCATACGTGTAATGAAACAGTAATTTCTACAGATTTCTATATTAGGTGTACGTGCCGAGGCCCAGTTTCAGCTGTTGACGTCTTAATCTGCACCAACATTTGTGAAAGTATTGCAACTGTTTATGTATACCAGTTCGTTACATCTGTCTTACACACTCCTCTTTGTCCTCTGGGAAGAAACGAGACCGTAAGTTAGTTCCAGTTCGTCGGGTTTCCCACAAACAACACAGCGGTGTCTAGGTTTTTTTTTTTTTTTTTTTTTCCGATTTAATGGCTATCGGCCATAACGTTGGCCATTAAGCCAAAATGTCACACTGAATAAACCAAAGTGTCATACACTGGACATATATACATAAACACACTTGTACATATAGGAACACACAATATCCAGACAGTCCACAGCACAGACGACAATCAGGAGCAGTAGAGCAGGAAGGCATGGGCAGCAAAAGTGACGGCTGGGACTAAACTGTGGAGGCAGCAGAGTCTGAGTCTGAGTTGGAACCTGCGGCAAGATGAGACTGCACGGCCCCGAGGGTGTAGGAAAGTATACGACACTCCTCGGGGTCGGTAACAGTCTTGAGGGACCCCCGGCGCAACTCGGTGAAGGAGAGCAACGCCTGCCGGTAGTCCCCCTTGGAAAACTCTTGCTCGCCAGACTCCACTGGTGCCGTGTCCTCATACTGGAGCAGCTGGTTCTCCAGTATCTCGAGGCCAAGAGGGGGGAGGGAGGAAAAGTCTCCCCAAGAGAGTTGCCGGACCGAACTAGAGGACCTGGCACTCTTCGCTCCCTGGTCCGTTGATGATGGAGGCACAGCAGGAGTCACCTCCTCAGATACAGGTGCGTCAGAATCAGCCTCAGGTGGAGATGAGGATTCAGCATCCCCAACCTCCATGGGAACCTCAGGTACGGGCCGAGAGGCGGACTGGCGGGAGACAGCATGCCCCGACAGCTGAATCCTCGTCGGTGGAGTGGAAGGCTGCAGCTGCAGCACCCGCGGTACCAAGGAGGTGGGAGTCGAGGAGGGCTGACGGTGACGACGAAGAGGACGAGGACAAGGAGCTCCCCTCCCAGGCCTCCTCTGTGCCATGGGTGTGGAAGAAAAAGACTCTGGGATGGATATGGCAGGGAGCCCGTTGGCCTGGAAAATGACGGGCAGGCGCCGAGCAAAAACCGCCATATCTCCCCCCGAAAAGGCTTTAACAACCTCCACACACATGGTGATGATAGTAGAGGCAGAGGAGGCAGGGAAGGAGGCAGGAACATCAAATGGTGGCCGCCGCCGCCGACGACGACGACGGGGGAGGGCATGGGGCGAGCCCCGAACTGCCTGGCCTGCAGGGCCGGTGACAAAGGCAGCTGTGGGGCCCTTAGCATCCTCCCGTATAACAAATTCTACCTCCTCACCAGCAGCAACAGACGGCACAGGGTGGGCAGGGTTTGGGGCCACGATGGAGGAGCGGTGAAGGAACACATCCCCCCCCGCATCCCGGCGTGTGATGAAGCCGTAGCCCTTCCGGACGTGGAACCACTTGACCTGCCCCACAACTTTGGCCGTCATGGTCCTCCTAGTGGATTCCTCAGCTGCTGGATCCTATCCGTCCTGCTGGAGTGAGAATCTCCACTCGAAGCAAGGGTGTGTGTCTTCTCAGGTCAGGAGCTGGAGCCCGTCTCATGTCTAGGGTTTAGAGCCATGTTTATTTGTACCGCCACGCCCCCTCGCATCCCGCCTGTCAAATTATGTAAACAAACAGACAACACACCGGCGACCACAATGCCATCTGTTGACTAAGCCAGCTCGTTACATTGGTCTCGTGTTCGCCCGTAAGAGTTAATACTCCGTATCTTTTCTCCTCTGTGGGGTCGAGTACTTCATACTGATGTTCATGGTTTCGTGAAGCTGTGGTGCTTCATTCAGAGTCGAGGTGAAATAAGCCTGCATGAAATTAGTCATTTCGTTGGTAGCAGTCGAGGTCAGCAACCGTGCACGGTGGAGGTATGTTCTATATTTACTACTTGTACAGCTTTATTTTGGACTTAAATTTGATAGTGATAGCTTTAAGAATAGGTGATAGGAGTGATTTGAGTGACACGGGTGGTTGAATATTTATAAATCTGTATTTAATTCATGTGTACAGCTGAAATGTGTATGTATATATTAATCATTGCTACGACAGCCACATATAGAGGGAGGTGATTTTTATTTTGGGGGTTGTTCGTAGGAAAGTGCTGGGCTGTAGCAGTAACGACGAGTGGGGTAGGTCATCCAGGGAGTGGGTACGGTTTGGTGGGAATTGGCTAGTAGTGATGAGAGGCGCGGTGCAACATGGCCCCTTCCCTTGTCTCCTGTATTTTTCCATATCGTGGAGTAGTGGCTTTAAACTGCAAGATTAAGGACTGACAACGGGGTTAGTTAGATATATAAGTACTTTTACATCAAGGCATTGACGAAAATAAAGAAATCGTGAGGGACATTTGCGGTTCCATTGAAAAGTGACTTGTGTTAGTCACTTGCTTCACTTTATTTTATTAGTTATGTTATATATTTACCGTCATGTTTTTCTTGGCTACCATCTGATAGCTTGTTCGGTTCAAGTTGCATTGTTGTTGGTCTGTTTGACAATAAACCTTAGTGTGTGTGTTTTAAGTAATGATCTTCAATTTCTGCTCTCCCAGCAATTATTTTTCCACCATATTCTCTCCTACACCCTGACCCTCTGACCCACACATCCACCTTTTTTCCACCATATTGGGTCGGTGGCTGGCACAATGTTGACTCTTCACTACACTTAATTACTACCTCCATTGTTTTGGTTCCCGCAGTATTAGTCTGCATTTTTTCCTAGTCGTCAGCTCTGATTGAATAGGGTTTTGGTCAGTTAGTTTGTGGTTCGTTCCAGTCTCTCTGGAAGGGTTACAATTGTCATTAACTCCTCTTGACGAGGGAAAATCGTGAACATTTATTGGTTAATTAAACCCGCAATGTCTAGCTGAGCAGACTCTAATGGAAGCCAAGCAACCTCCCCTTCAGGGTAGTTTCTTTACAAGTCATGACATTAAAGTGATGAATACTTGCGTATTATTTGAGTAGAACTAAGCTAATTCTTACGTACCTCGTACAAGTGGTTTCTTCCTTCAGTATGTTTCGTTCACAGTTTACAGGATTTAATTGCTTATCATTGCTTCGTCTGGGATCGAATAGAAACAGTTTTCCCCACTGTTTTCATTCATATTCGATTCATCTCTTATGAGGAATGAGTATGACTGAGAGGAATGAGTGGCTGAATGTCTGAAACACATTACACATTACATTTTACCAAAGTGTATTAATAATGCTTTAAACTCCACATGTGCCGTGGCTGCACAGTCGAATTCAGAAGACTGGTGAGTGGACGATGTCACGGGGTTTTTAAAATAAATGCAAATATTATTTAAATGATAATGTATGTAAGCCCTCGGGAGCAGGGGGGTGGTTGCTTTCTCAGGCAGAGGAACTCCTTGAGAGTGAAATGGCTGGGAAGCATGCCGGCACGTGACTGGCTACAGCATAGCTGGGTCTTTCGGGTGTGGGCAATCAGGCAAGTTAGCTGCCTACTGCGACTGCAACACAATGGCGAGGTGTTCAGGAAGTTAGCCAAAGAAACCTTGATGGACTCTGAAAGAACAATAATGGCCCCCAGTCCCGTGCAGCCCTTAAATGGGCAGGGGGTGCTAAGAATCTCACGGTTGCCTCAATTACAATCTAATTCCTTTGTTAATGCAAAAAATACAATTAAAATTGGTAACTGGAATGTGAGAACGCTAAATCATGACGGTAAAATCGATGAGTTAGTGAAGGTTTTTCAAAATTACGGACTTGATATTTGTGCTCTGACAGAAACTAGATTAACTGGAGTCGATAAGTTGGATTTGGAGGATGGTATACGTTTATTGATATCTGGCCGACAGGACGGAATGCATTATCAGAGAGTAGGATTGTTGCTGGGTTGTAAGGCAAATAAGGCTTTATGTGAGTGGGATCCTATAGATGAGCGATTGTTATACGCACGGTTTAAATCAAATCATGGCAACATCAGTCTGTTTGTGTGTTATGCACCTACTAATGATGCACTCGATGAAAGGAAAGACACATTTTATGAGAAGTTGCAAGAAGGAGTAGGAAGGGTACCTAGACATGATGTTTTGATCTGTGTTGGAGACTTTAATGCAGTAATGGGCTGTTCAAATGAGGGATTTGAGGCATGTATGGGTAAGATGGGAGTTGGTAGTAGGATGAGTGAAAACGGAGTGAGGTTTGGAAGCTTCTGTCTAGCAAGTGACTTAGTCATCGGGGGCACACTCTTTCAGCATTGCAATATACACAAGACAACTTGGGTGTTGCCGTGTGGAAAATATAAAAATCAGATTGATCACATCGCTATCAGTAGGAGGCATAGAAGTTCTCTGCTAGATGTTCATGTTAAACGGGGAGCGGATATTGGTAGTGACCATCAACTCAGCATTGCAAAAATAAGGTTTAAACTTAAAAATCAGAAGAAGGAAAAATCTGGTGTTGGTAGATACGATATTGTTAAGCTTAGAAAGGAAGGAGAAGAAAAGGAGGAATTCAGATTAGAATGCAGAAATAGTTTTTTGGTATTGGACACGTTGGAAGAGGGGGAGAGAAGTGTAGATGAGATGTGGGAGGATGTGAACAAAGTTTTGCATGAGACTGCTGAATGTACGATTGGAAGGAGACATAGATTCAGGAGAAAGAAATGGACATCAGAGGAAACGTGGGATATGATAAAAAAGAGAGGTGAGGCTAAATTGAGGAGTGAGATGCAATGCGTTGATGAACGAGAGATTGAATTAGCAAGAGCTGCGTACTGGAGTTTGAATTCAGAAGTAAGAAGGTTAGCTAGGAGAGATAAAAGATGATGTGTGGATGAAAAGGTTGCAGAGACTGAAATCTTAATAAACAAAAATGGACAGAGTCAAAGAATAGCATATGAATCGATTAGAGAACTGAGTGGTAATGCAGGTAAACGCAAGGAAATACCAGTTAGAGACAGGGAAGGAAATTTATTGACCAAAGATGGAGATACTAAAAATAGATGGAAAGAGCATTTTGAGACAGTTCTTAATAGACCAATACCACCAGAAGAGGATATACCGTCTGCTCAGGAAGATTTAAATATAGAAACAGGAGAGTTGAGGCTTGCAGAAGTGGAGAAAGCAGTAAAACAGTTAAAGAATAATAAGGCACCAGGGGAGGATGGTTTATTTCCGGAAATGTTTAAAGTGGAGGGGGATAGATTAATAATGATCTTGACCAAGCTATTCAATAAGATATGGGTGACGGGGTTACTACCATCAGTTTGGAAGAATGGTATAATTGTTAAAGTTCCGAAGAAGGGAGACCTGAGTGAATGTGGTAATTGGAGGGGAATCTCTTTGTCACCGATAGCTTTGAAAGTTTTCAGTAGAGTGTTGTTAAATAGGTTGGAGCCGGTGGTTGAGGGTATTCTGAGGGATGAACAGGCTGGTTTTAGAAGGGGACGTGGTTGCAATGATCAGATCTTTATAGTCAGGTATTTGATGCAGCAAGTTAATGAAATGAGAGTACCGTTAAGTCTTTGTTTTGTTGATTTTGAAAAGGCTTTTGATAGTGTTTCGAGTGAGACTATGGGGAAGATCATGAGACATTATGGAATACCAGAGGAGTTTGTGAGGGTCATTATGAACATGTATGAGGACACATTTTGTAAAGTGATGGTTGATGGTTGTCTAAGTGATTCGTTTGAAGTCAAGTCAGGAGTAATTCAAGGTGGTGTTCTATCGCCTTTACTATTTATATTGGTCATTGATTACATTATGAAACGCGTTGGAACAGAAACCGGTGCAGGTATACTTTGGGGAGAGAACAGGAAACTTTTGGATTTAGATTATGCAGATGATATAGTTTTGATTTGTGATGGGCCAGAAGAGATGCAGAGAGTGTTGGACTGTTTGGTGAGTGAAGGTCGCAAGGTGGGTTTGGTTATTAATTGTGGAAAAACTGAAATAATCAATATGAATATGGAAAATGCGCAGGAATGTGTAATTGGAGGTATGGTTGTAAAGCAAGTTGATAGGTTTAAATATTTAGGTACATATTTAGCCAAGGATGGTTCTTTGAACTTTGAATTCGAGGAAAGGTTAAAGAAGGCTAATCAGGCAATGGGAATGCTTAAAAATATTTGGAATAATAACAATTTTTCTGTGCATACAAAAATCAAACTTTATAAGGTAATGGTTAGGAGTATCTTAATTTATGGACACGAGTCTTGGTACAGCACAGTGACTATGGAAAATAAATTCTTGGTGTTTGAAAACAATGCACTTAGAAGAATATTAGGAGTTAAGTGGTGGGGAAGGATACCAAATAGTAGAATTAGAGAAATAACGGGAGTGCAGCCGGTCGATGAATATGTTAGATTCTCACGATGGAAGTGGCTAGGACATGTGTATAGGAGACAGGGAATAGTACGAGGTACACCAGGGTGGGTGGCACTTGGTAGGAGAGGTAGAGGAAGGCCAAAAGAGACGTGGGTGAGGACAATGAGACGGGAAGCTGGAGATGAGTGTTGGGGAGATCTTGAGGAGTTAGCACAAGATAGGATGTGGTGGTGAGTTCATCGAGGCCCTATGCATCCCTGAGGGTGCCACAGGAAATGATTGATTGATTGATTGTTCAATAATATTGAAGAGCAGGAACAAGAATTGCCTTGCTAAATCAAGCAACGATTACTTTACGCTGGCTTGCTTCGCACGATTCTCTAAGAACGAGAATTTATAAACTTTCTCAACAGTACACAGCAGAGACTAATTACTCAATTGCTGTTTATTAGAACTGTTAGCCTCTGGAGAAAGTTACTTCACCCCTGACAGTAAATAACTAATACTAATAATAATATCAGGTTCTTGCTGGTGCTTAACTCCTAGAAGGCACAACGGATTTTAAACTTAATACAACAATACTGGCCTAAGTACCAGTTATGAATGACAAACTTTTATGCAAGCTAGGAGCTATAAGAGAAATAAGCTTAATTGCGGAGAAATGAAACAAGAGTTTACATTACATTAAGCTCAAGAAAAAGAACTGTTAAATTTATTGATTACAAAATAAATTTGTTACATTTCAAGATCAAATTAATGAGATCGCACTCACTCACTCACTCAAAAGCTAAATTCTTACGCCTAGGAAAAACACCTTAACTAAACTCTTAAACCTAGGAAAATACAAAAAGGAAATACTGGTCAATGAATGTGGTGTATCACCCAAAGAAGGGTGGGAGCCTGGAGAACTGTAGTCTAGTGGAGTCTGGGTGCTAGCTGACCTCTCACTCTCCACTGCTGGAGCACAGAACCTCTCTCCGTCACAACAGACACTTGACTGAGTTACTCGAGGGAAAGAAAAGGGAGCGCTAGGCCGCATTTTTCTAACAGTCGAGTGAGCGAAACACGCCCAAAACAAATTGCTCGGCAGAAGTGCTAATGTCTCGCACAAAGACGATCATGTATGACAATGAAAAATTGATTTGAAAAGGCTCCCGTCCGAATGAGCGGTTACTGAACGATAAACTGGGATTCCACTTGAGTTCGTGGTTTCCCACAAAAGCCAGTGTCACTAGCCGACTCGTGACAGACGATGATGTCACTGCAAAACCAACGTGACCTGGATGAGTGAGAGGTCTCTGTAAAAGCAGTAGCCGGCACACAGCACGCACGGACACATCCCTGCCTCATCTCAGTCTCTTTCGCCCTTCTCATACCGTCTGCTTAAAGAATTCCACATTACCGATGTCAAGTACCATCTCAGCAAGTGGCCTACCGCAGCCGCAGACAGCAGCAGTTTGTGGGAGCAGAGAGGGGTGAGCAAGGCGCCTATAGTGCAGTGACATTTTACTAACGTGTGGCCATAAAAATATTTGAAAAAATTAAGTTGCATGGATATGGGAAAAAATGTGAATATAGAAAGTCTGGTGGGATATAAAGTGGAAGATATAAGAAATAGCTACGGACATAGGAAATAAAGAAAAAGTGAACTAAGTTAACTGGAGAAACTAGTAAAGTATGGCCAGAAAATGTTTGGAAGAAACTGAGAATTACTATGGACTTGTCAGCTTTTTCATTCAGCTATGTGGAGTAGACAAGTTGTCATACACTGTACACTTTACACTGTCACTGTTAGTGAAGTTTTACGTGTAGTGGGTGTGAATGTATTGTACTAACTTAGTAAAGCAATACTGTTCTTTCAATTTCTTTAACCTATGCAGACTTACCACAACTGTTGTCACTTATAAAAAGGGGGCCTGATTTGAGGAATATTGTATGTCTGGTGTGTAGACAGGACTTTTCAATGCTGTGAAGTGATTCTCATGCAGCAGACGATGCCCCGCCATAGCAAGGCGTGGGGAAGAGTTTTAATCCATCTCTCTCACACTCGTAACCATATCAACATCGGGTGATAAAGCTACGTTATATGCACACAGATACAAACGTCCTCATCGAACCTCCCTCCCAACCTCCCTACATAAACATTTCTGTGCGCCATCTATTGGGTGAAAATGGCACTTCTTTCAACTGCTCCGTTGTTCAATCCTTCTGATTTACACAGTGGGAACGGACTTTTGTTCGTGAGAGTACGTCATTCCTGACTACGCTCTGATGTGTCAAGTACGAGTAGCTAAACATTTAGCATATCAGCACTGGCTACATAACTGGATACTCAGCTTTTTAAATACAGTCGATTTGTAAGCAGCAAAAGGTAAATAAAAAGGACAAGAAAGGACAGTTTGGGGCTGTCCTTTTTCTTATGAAAAGAAAACGACAGGCAGGTCCTCAAAAGGACAGACCTGGCAACCTGAGGAAGTGATGCCGTGTTGCCAATCTATAGTCGGCCTTGCGCCCGTAAGCGCCTGTGGTGTGGCTCGCACCTGTTTACAATGGTGCCACGTTTCCTCAACTTGCGATGTGAAACGGAAGCTATTTATGTACAAGGCATCACAAATTCGATAAATTCAGATGAATAAAACTTACACTTGTGTATTTTGATGGATGAATCAACAGTAATCTAATTATGCATAAAATATTTATACAGTAACACAGAAACATGGCATACATATTGTACAGTGTTGCTAAAAGAAATAGCAGTCACTTTTAATGTTTTTTAGCGTAGTTTTAGGGTGGTTAATAATATTACAGTTATGGATATAATAGAATGAGCCTGAAAAAAGAAGAAATATGCCAATATCCAAAGTAAAAGAAATAATTCATATAATTCTTGTGAGTGGCAGCTCTGACAGATAGCTTCCCTACAGAGAGAGAGAGAGAGAGAGAGAGAGAGAGAGAGAGAGAGAGGCAGGAGAGGGGCATGCATTGAATGCATTGTCGGCATCACTAAATATAACAAAACCAAATTAACAAATGAAAGCACAATTATAAATAACTTATAAAAGAATCAAAAGTACTCAGGGTGGCTCACATTTCCCGCCATGTGGTAGGTGAATCCAGCCCCCCTTCCCCTTCCCTCCCTTCTTAATCCCTCCTGGGTGTCTCAGGTCAAATCCCCTTCACACTTCCCCTCCCCCCTGGACCACCACCCCAACAAACCCACATCCACACTCCCACCCACACCTACACCCACACCCCACTACGTCGGGGTGTATGAATCAGTAACGTAACAAACCTCTCAGCAGACAGTAACTTTGACACTCCATCTACTACTAAATATAACAAAACCAAATTAACAGATGAAAGCACAATTATAAATAACTTATAAAAGAATCAAAAGTACTCAGGGTGGCTCACATTTCCCGCCAGGAGAGAGAGAGAGAGAGAGAGAGAGAGAGAGAGAGAGAGAGATAACGGTATAGAAAACGTGGCAACACTGTACACAGGTGCGGACCACACCACAGCCGCAAACGTGCGCGAGTCCTACTATAGTGAGCTTTGTGCTAAGTTTAACCAACAATAGCAGTACTTTTTGATCGCTTAACTACAGGACATCAAGTAATGTTTTAGTGATTTCAATAAAGTTTTGGCCTTATTCCAAAAATGTTATCCATTTTTATTGCAAATTTCCGAAACTTTATGCGTGAGCAAAATTGTAGCTGTTTGTTAGCTTGTTTAGCGGCCTTAGTATATTTAGCCCTGGCCAGCGAGTAATGAGGTGTTAGTGTAACAGTGGCTGTGTTTATGAAAGCAGGTTTGATCTTGGCTACAAACACCGTCACGTGAGTTGTTTATTGCTACAGAGAAGGAGAAATAGTATATGGTGGATCAGTTGGCTGTACACGTGTGTGTGCGTGTGTGTGTGTGTGTGTGTGTGTGTGTGTGTGTGTGTGTGTGTGTGTGTGTGACAGAGGGCTGGGGCACAGAGAGGGTGATAAGTATGTGGCATACCAAACCTCGCAGCCCCTCTTGCTTGGCGATTTATACATTTTTACACCTGAACAATTGACAGTTGAGAGAAACGTTAGAAGTTATGTGTGCAGTGTGAAAGAGAGTGTAACGCAAGGGAGGTGAGAAGACATGAACAGGGAGGAGGAGGGGAAGACTGTGGCCATTAAATGAGTTCTGTGTTGGACGCTGACGAAAGTGAGTTGCCAAATGCAAAGCCTCAAACTTCTCCAAACTTTCCCTCAAAAATAACATAAAAGAAAAAGAATACACTAGAAAGTCGACAAATAAAGAAAATTATAAAATATTCCCATATACTGTAAATTGATAACAAATGCACTGCAGCTAGTCTTGGAATTGTGTGCAGATGTGTGTAACAGAAGCAGACTTCTTGACGCTAAATATTGAAAACTGTCGTTAAGTGGAGTGAAATGTTTCGATGTAGAAGAAGAGCGCTGCACTGGCAACAAGGTGTAAAGGATTGCACTGAGGAAATCTTAAGCAATAGTTTTTTTTTTTTTTTCGTAATATCAGATTTAGGGATGAAACAACATAACGAGATTTATAATTACACGGAGAAAGTGCGTTTGGTGTTTGTTTAACCCCTAAAATGCGGGCCGTCGAGTTTGCGACGTTCGCCGAAAAGGACATAACGGCGGATCGTCGCGTTTGCAATTCGAGTTAATTTTGAATAAACGCGGGCAAGCAGGTTCAAGCTGGTATTGTCTATCAGTACCGCCACCCTTTAGCTACTATTAGCATACTTGACCTTTGTACCACTGACCTCTGTTGTTGCCAAGTATCTTTTTTTTTACCCCCCCCACCGTGGCCCGGCCACCCTCGCTGTGATATATGGCAGCGCGCTGACTGCTCAGAAATGTCAATCTGCGCTTTCCTCTCGCAAGCAGTTTATGCTAATTGGAAACGCTTGTTTCCCCAGTTGTCACACTAGCTTTTTTTCGCGCGGTTTGCCCCTGTTTAGCGTCAGTTTACCGCAGGCTTTCAAGGTGACATTATGTCGAATTCTAGCTCTTCTGAGTCAGTGCCTTCAAGCCCTCTGAAAAAGGGCTTTGTGACCTCTACCCCTTCTAAACCCTTACTAGGGAGTGGAAAGGGCCTGAGTGAGTCTGCTATAGGCCTAGAATTACTGAAAGATTCTATGGACTACGGTAGCGATGTTGCTGTGTTGTCGAGCCTTGCGGAATCAGACACTTTATCAAGTGCTGAGTCTGAGGTGCAGGAAGAGACAATTGCTGTGCCTAGTACCTCGTCAGGCAAGGCTCCAGTGCAGAAGGGAGTGGCGTATGGCAAAGGGTCAAAGAGGAAGCGAAGTGGTGACCCCAGTTCCCAGTCATTGTTCTCCTCAGGCCAGCCATTGTCCCCCAACCTCAGGTCATGCTGCCGCCATACCGCCTTACACCCCCAGCCCCATTCTCTCGTCATCATCGTCTGGTGTGCTTTCTCCAGAGTCTTCGGAGTCTCCTTCACCACCTCCGAAGGGAAGTAGGCAGTCTGGTACTCGTAGAGGTGTCCGTAGGCCCCGTGTTCGTGCTGGCATGAGTAGAAGAGTGTCTCCTAGTGCTAAAATTAGTGGTAAGGTTTATCGCACTAGGCAACTCGCCACCCAGCCTACTGCGAGTGACCTTGAACCTTCTCCCACTCTCCCCACCACCACCACAACCGCACGTGCCCGACCTAGCTCACCCACTGCCACACGGCCTGCCTCACCCACTGCCTCACGGCCTGCCTCACCCACTGCCACACGGCCTGCCTCACCCTCAGACGCACCCACCCACTCCCAGCCTGGGCAGGGCACTCTGGATGCCTTTGTGTGGTCTGAGGGCTCTGATTTTGTGCCAGAGGATCTGCCCTTTGATTCCACTGGGTGTGGGATCCAGGCTGACTTCCCTGTCCCCGAGGGTGGTGAATGCTTGGACTACCTGTTGGCCTTTCTGGATGACGAAGTCATGCAGCAGATTTGTACCGAGACCAACAGGTACGAAGGACAATGTGCTGCAGTTCGTGAAGGTGAAGGTGCAACGCCATCCACGTCACGGATGGCAGCATGGGTTCCTGTGACGATCCAGGAACTATTTGTATTCATCGGCTTTATGCTTCTGATGTCACATAACTGAAAGCACAAGCTCGAGGAGTACTGGAGTGCTGACGACCTTTGCCCCACACCCATCTTCGACAAGTACATGACTCTGGATCGTTTCAGGCAACTCATGACGTACCTTCACTTCGCAAACAATGATGAGCCTTCCCAGACTGACCCCCTATGGAAAGTGAGGGAAATCCTGAACATGATCAAGGATAAGTTTGTGACGTTCCTTCGGCCCTTCAAGAAAGTAGTGATCGACGAGTCCTTGGTTTTGTTCAGGGGCCGTCTTCGGTTCGTGCAGTATATTCCTAGCAAACGCCACCGCTTTGGAATAAAGTTTTTCGTGCTGTGCAACTGCAAGACGGGGTTCATCCTAGACTTCGTCATCTACACCGCCAGCAATGTGGACTTGGACAAGACCGATCCCCTTGGATTCTCTGGCACTGTGGTGAAAGTGCTTCTGGAAAAGTACTTCGGCGGGAATCATGTTCTGTATACGGACAATTATTATACAGCATCCAAACTCGCCAAGTACCTTTCAGAGCTTGGCGTCCGCTCCTGTGGCACTGTCAGGAGCAATAGGGCACACTACCCTGCCTTCCCCGAGGCTGCAAGATCAAAGCGGGGAGACGTGCACCTGAAGAAATCGGAGAAGATGCTGGCGATACGGTGGCACGACAAGAGGATCGTCAATATGCTCACCACAGTCCACAAGGGGGAAATGCAAGCCACAGGGAAGGTCGACAGAAGGACTGGCGATCCTGTGATGAAGCCTGATGCTGTAATTGACTACAACGTCAATATGTGGCTGGTGGACAAGTCCGATATGATGATCGGAGAGATTGACTGCATGAGGAGGAACCGGCGCTGGTACAGGAAGGTGTTCTTGCACTTGCTTGATATGTGCATGCTGAACGCCTTCATCCTGTATAAAATCAAGAACAGGAAGCCAGCTAACTACTCTCTCAGGCGGTTTTCAAAGACTTGTGTCAACCAGCTGCTTCAGCGTTTTGGGCAGGTACTGCCATCAGGTGCCAGGCGCCACTCACAGACACCTCCAGACCGCCTACAGTGGCAGGACTACCTTCAGCGACACCGCCTGGAGCCACTGCCTAGCACTGCCAAGAGGGGGAAAGCACTGAGGAGGTGCTATGTTTGCAGCCACACAAACCGGCAAGAACGACCTTTTAGACGCACCTCCTTGCAGTGCAAAGAGTGTCAGATTCCCCTGTGCGCTTACCAGTGTTTCTTTGACTACCACAGCCGGACTAGATATTGAAAATAAGGGTGGAAATCTGTAAATAATACTGAGTGACAGTGATACTAGTGTTTAGTTTTCTTGTACGTACTGACAGTGACAGTCAGTTGAGTGTAAATTAGTGTATATAGTTGTAAAAGCACTGACAGTGATAGTGATTTCAGTGTAAATTATTGTACATAGTAATAATATAAGTATTGAGAGTGACAGTCACTCCATGTAAGAAGTTGAAAGCATATTTTTCTGTTATGACAGTGACAGTTTGGTGTGTAGGAAATATTATTTTTATAAGTAATGACAGTGACAGTGATGCATTAGGCACTAAACTGACAGCGAGAGTGAAAGTGAGCGATAGAAATGAAGTGCGAGCGGCCGACAGGAACGAGAATAAAGTGACTGGCGTAAGGCAGAATAAAAGCGCGACGCGGTGGTCTTTCTCATTCCTGCTTCACAATACTGGCAGTGACTGATTTTTATGGCCGTCATAGTGACATGCAAGCCTTTGGGAAGTACTATGATGGAAAATAATGTAGTATACGTGTTTTTAGCTGTGAAAAGGGAAATGTTTGTTCAGTGACGGGAAGACCGCCGCCGCGCTGCATGTCGGCTGTACGCTCCGTAGATTTTAGCCTTATTTTCAGTGCTTATTGTACAAATACTGATTCCAAACTACCTGTACGTTGTAGTGTAAAGTGTACTGTGACAGACTGAGGCTGTGGTAGAGGGGAAACCGGGTTGCTGGAGGTGTGAAAGTGAAGATTTTGTTACCCAACTTTGAAAGTCTCCACAAGTCCTTGGGTAGTCCACGAAGGCTCAACACCTATCTCTGGAGAAAGCTAAATGTAAGTACTATCTGCCTTAAAAATTATAATGTTCTAGGGTTAATCTCTGATTTTTGGCAAATATTTTCCTACAGGTACTCAGACCGCGATACAACCCCGCCATAGGGGAGGGGTCGTCTGTCGATGGCCGCGCTTTAGGGGTAGAATGACTTGTGGCAGCAGTGACAAACGCAGTAGTGACATTTTTTGCTTGTGCTATATCTAGCGAGTTTAATCACTAGCAATACAACTCCATAATCTCTTTGCTATCTGGTTCCACCCTCCCCCCCTTTAGCCCTGACAAGCAGGTTTTGCTTAATTCACCCAGTTTGGCGGATTTTCCACTGTTGAAGCAATTGTAGCAGATTTTTATAATTCCCCTTTGGTACACTGCCTGTACTAGTGATTATGTTGCTAAGTCTACAGGAGATAGATAGACAGATGGATGTGGCCCGGAATGAGCTTTGTGGTGTTGGCTGGTGTAGTACAATGTGCTATGTAACAACTGATCCAGTATTTACACGGGATATATTAGAATACATTACTAGGCTAGTGTAGTACAATGTGCTATGTAACAACTGATCCAGCATTTACACGTGAGATATTAGAATACATTAGTACACTAAAACACAGTGAAGGAACACAGAAGAGTGAAACACATCACACAAAACCACAACACCCAACACAAATG
>NC_136990.1:4112274-4177274 GCF_032717465.1 Coenobita brevimanus
CGGTAACGGCCATTGTATGTGCCGGGGAGGGAGCGGCCACCAAAAGCCCCTCGGTTGTTTCCCCATTAACACCGCCACAACGGCCATCGTATGTGCCTGGGAGGGAGCGGTCACTGAATGCCCCTCAGTTGTTTCCCCGTGTAGCACCGTCACAATGGCCATCGTATGTGCCGGGGAGGGAGCAGCCACCATACACCCCTCAGTTGTTTCCCCCTGTAGCACTGCCACAACGGCCACTGTACGTGTGGGGGAAGGAGCGGCCACAGTACGCTCTTCAGCTACAGCCACATCTGGAAATAGCTTCGGAGTGTCAGCTATTGAGCGTGCACCGACTGGCAAAGGAAGGAGAAGTGGAACCGCGACAACGGCCATCGTACGTGTCTGGGAGGGAGTGGCCACCATACGCCCCTCATCCACTTCCTCCTCCTCCTACGGGAGTAACACTGTGGTAACGGCCACCATACGTACCGGGGAAGGAGCAGCCACCGTACGCCCTCAGGTACTTCCCGTCGGGCAGGCAAAGCCACGGTAACAGCCGTCATACGTGCCAGGGAGGGAGCGGCCACAGTATGCCCCTCATCTGTCTCCTTCTCCTTTGGGAGCAGCACCGCCACAATGGCCATTGTATGTGTGGGGGAAGGAGCGGCCACAGTACGCCCTTCAGCTGCTACCCTTAGGAACTGCGGAACCGCCACAACGGCCACCATATGTGTGGGGGAAGGAGCGGCCACAGTACACCCTTCATCCATAGTTCGTAGGGTTCTCCCGGAGGAGAAGGTCCCTTGCACGGCCGGCTTACCACCTCTTGACTGCGAGGGACGCCCTTCTCTCTCTCCCTCTAGGTGTGGTTCCCCGGAGGTGCTGCCGTTCCAAGAGTGGTGGCGAGGTCCTGTTCTGGTCCTGCAGCTGACCCCTGGACAACACCGGCCCCTGACGGACGCCTGGCAGAAGAAGTGCCGCAGTTCACTCCTGACGGCACCCTGCTCTGTAGGCGACCGCAGCACCTGGACCCCCAGGGCCAGTCAGCAGGCCCCAGAGCAGGGCCGCCTGGGCTCCGTTCTCCCATGGCCCTCTGCCCAGAGTAAGAAGTGGCAGGCCCATCTCCTGGAGTTGTTTGGCCCCAGCTCCGAGGGCCATGTACCAGGTCGAGGCCCCCAGACAGGTCCTCCTCCCTGCACCCCACCGACGAGGCCCCAGCACGAGGGCCACCTATCAGGTCGAGGCCCCCAGATGGGAGGGCCTCCCTGCACCCCCCTGCCGAAGCAGCCCTGGGCAACGACGCCCCTGCGAGTGGTCCATTGCCTTCTGCAGGAGGGCTCCCCAGTAGGGCCCCTTCCCATGCCCGGGTGCCACCTCTGTTAGCCCAGGAACCAAGGGCATAGTGGCAACTTCAACGCATCTCCTACATCACGCCTAAGTCTAAACCACAGAGACAGGAGTGAAAGTGACAGTGAAACAGTGAGGGCAATAATATAAAGTGACAAACAGTATACGTGAACACCAGGGCAGAAAGTAAGGGTCAGTGAGCATGGACAATAAGGCGACCGGATGTAAGGAAACATTGTGTCTATACCAGTGGTGCCTCAAAAGGAAACAGAACCAGTGAAAGTGTCGCCGCGGCTATGTGACAATTCCGTGTGTCGCGACTCACGCCACAACAAGTGCATAGTAATATTAACCACCCTGACCCTTTATTCCATCCACACAAAGTGCATCCAGTCCAGAACATTAAATGAGTTATGCCCTAATTATAATACCTATGTCGTGCTCTAGTGACTCAATATCTGTGTATATGAATTTCACTGTACTCTGCCCTTGACATCCTTGTGTATTTGTGTACATCTTGTATTGGAAAGCCAACTGTCATCCTGGCCATTCCTCCAGTGTCTCTTTGTTCTTATATTGTAAGGTGTGTTAAGACAATAGATGTGTTAAGGTGTACTGCCGAATTTTTATGCCCTGTTCCTTTGTTGGTGTTTTACTTCCGATCCGGAAAGAGGACCCTGCTCGGTTGCAGGTGTTTTTAGAACGAGAGGTCGAACTAAAAACACCCCGCATAACACTTAGTATATCACGCTAAGAATTATGAGAAATGAATAACATGAGGCAATGATATATTAGAAGCTAACCTGTAACATTTGTTTTCCCGATTTGAATATGTAATGTATTACTCGGCGCGTGGTGCACAGCATATCCCCGTGCTCGTGTGTATGTCCCAGGATTTCAAAAACTGATTATCTAGTTTCGAAGGCCAACCTAGGAAAATTCAAGTGAATGCAATACACTACTTGCTCTTCAGATGCAATGGTGATGACATAGGAACAATAAGGATGCCACAAAAATTATTCTTAGTAAGGATACGCTATCCAAAGCTGCAGCAAGATCTTTTCTTCCTCTTATTCCTTGCCTCCCCTAGCATATAATCAATGGAATTATATACTACCCTATTGATGCAAAATTATTATAGTCGTGGTGTGTGACTCTGAGGATGTTATCATGCTGTGGCAACCTACCCCTCAACAGTGCATCCAATTTCATGTACAATATGAGACGCATGTGATTCGTATATAATATGTTCGTGTATAGTAATATTCGTTTATAACATATATATCATATGATACGAAATTGGACGCACTTTTGGCTGGTAGGTTGCCAGGGTACGATAATGACAACCTTAGAGTCATGTGCTGCGACTATAGATATGACAGATTATATCTTTTTCTCTGACACCAGGCAGTAAAGAGGACTAGAACATGGGCTTACAAACTTGTGCAATGCAATAGCGCATACTTGTTCCATCTTTTAAATCTGGAATACTTTTCTTTTTAAATAAACTGCTGTGTCTTGTCTAATTGAAAATACTGAGTTGGAAGTTTCGAACGCACTGCTGTTTTTATTGCATTTTATTACTCTTGCCCGTTGTTCAGGCACCGAGGATAATACAGACTATGAAACCATTTGCATCCTCCACGGAGCTCACTCTCAGCAAATTGGCAAGGTTCTTTTATATTTCATTAAGTGATAGTTTTCAAGCTTATACTAAGTCTTCCACAGACTTTTCTTAGTGGAAAAGTGGACAAATGCAATGTAATAGCTGCATGTCTGTCAGTAAAAGTTGTCTTCGTTTGTGCTTGTTGATCGAGCCATTTAAAATAGCCTACTAACACCGCATTCCCACTTTCTGTCGTCATCCATGGAGACAACAAAAACGGAAATATATAACTTTAACTATTCACCAGTAGTCTAACGGTAAATATCTCTTAAAGAAAATGATAGATCTTCATTGTTTATTGATGGCCTTTTCTTTTCAGTCTTACGATACCAGAAATAATTGCTTACTACAACAGTAGACTTAAACTCTGCAGCTTATTCCTGACTGTCCTTGTGCGATAGTTCTGAAATTTCAGTTCCGTTTAGGATTTCTTATTATCGTAACTAACAAACTGTTTCCTACAATTCTGAAATGCATAAGCACTTTGTCATTTACTTATTGTTATGCCACGTATTCAGAGATCAACTTCTTTCTCTCTGAGTATGTGGGTCCAAGTTTGGGTTCTTTCAATACTTGGTCCAGTGCATGCAACAAATGGAACAGGGCTTAAAACCACAGGCTAACTAGTCTTACACGTATATTACTCACAAAGAATGCAGTGACTTGACACAATACAATGTGATAGATTACCCACACTATATGAAATATAAGCATCTGAGTCTGGGACTAGTGGCCCCTTGGTGTGGGAGGTGCCTAGTCAGGTGTGCACTCTCTGAAGGGGCGTGGTACCACTGTTTTACTTTTGATCGTCGTCTGAGGGCTGCTGGGTGGTGTAGAGGGAGGCCTTTCACTGGAGGGACCTCCGTCAGTGTGTCAGACCTCGGGGCTGGGGCCGAACAGGTCGAGTAGGCGTGCTTCCTTGCACCTGCCCTTCATGGGGTACGGTTTGCCGACTTGTCTAAGGAGGTCTCGGCCGGGAGTTCTGGGGGCGTCCCTCTGCATCTGGTGTCTGCGGTCTCACCGTCGTTGGGAGTCCGACAGGGGCTGCCTGCGGTCTCTCCTCCTTCGGGAGTCCGACATTGACTGGTGACTTAGGGGTGCTGGTTGTAATGAGTGTACCCCCGGACTCTATAAGGCCACTCCAGACCTCTTCCATCAGTGACTCTGCTGGGGAGCCTGCTCTGCCCCCTTTGGTGCGGGGAGAGTGAGAGGGACGTCCCGTTTGGCCTCTGGAGGAGTGAGGCGAGAAAGGGGCATGACCCGCTCGTCCTCTGGAGGAGTGAGGCTAGCAAGGGTCGTGACCCTCAATAGGTGCCGAAGGTTCAGCAGATGAGGCCCACGTGGTGAGCAGGGCCTCCCCGACAGGCACAGTGGGCATCGCCTCGATTCTGCTAGGCACTGGGACTGCAGGTGAGAGAAGCGCAGTGGGCATCTCTGCAGTCCTGCTCAGGGCAGGGGCTGCAGGTGAGGGAAACACGGTGGGCGTCCTTTCCCCGACGAGCACAGTGGGCGTCGTCAGTCCTACAGAAGGCAGTAGGTGGAGGGAGCACGGTGGGCGTCCTTCCCCTGACAAGCACAGTGGGCGTCGTCGTAGTCCTACTTACAGAGTTTGCTGGCACAAAGATCCTGCCCCGATTCCGTTGAGTGCTGGTCCAGGTGGAGGGTAATGCAGCAGGGTGATGTACCTCTAGTTGATTCCGTTGTGGGGAAGAGGGGTGCATGGTGGTTGGGGGACTTATATCCATCTTGTCCTGATCTCTTGTTCTCTTCTCATGCCTCTATATTATCTCCCCTTGGTACTACCTGATACCCATTTTGTATTTCACATATTGTATTCTATTACAATTTTACATAATAGGAGTCATCTTGCAAAGATACAAGAGGAGTATTATCCATTATCACTGACTGAAACCTTCTGGATACTCCACTGTCACTTCCTAGGCTGACTGTACAGTATGGATGTCAGTTATATAAAGCTCATGTTATTGCTTTCTTTCTTAGCATCAGTGAGTTATGAATATTAAAACTGCCTTTTAGGTTGTAAGGTCAGCAATGTCCATCATGTGCTACATGTAAACAATCAATGTTATTTTGTTGCACAGGACAATCCTGAGGAGTGCAGTGTGTGCTGCATTACCTATGATGAGAGTGAGCGTCGGCCACGTAATCTGCCGTGTGGCCACACCTTTTGTTCGTCCTGCATCTTACAACTGACTACAGCCAACAAGCTGACCTACCCTGACTGCTGTACCAGCCACCCCGCCACCTCCCTGGATAATTTCCCAGTAAACTATGGAATGGAGGCTTTTATCAAAAAATTTATAAATGTACAGGTGGCACAGGCAGCAGGAGCAGCTAGTGAAACGCCAAGTGTAAAGCCTGCAGCAGAAAAAAAAAAGCCAGTCAAAACAAGAGGTGGCACAACCCAGAAGAGATCCAGTAGGATGAGCAAGAAGCTTTGGTCCCTGCTGGAGGAGTACGAGAGCAGCATGAAGAGCCAGGCTACAAGCTTACAAAACACCGAGTCTCAGCTGGACCAGTATTGGACCTGGCTGACCGACCAGAACGAACCAAACCTCCAGCTGATAAAAAAGGCGGAGGAAGTCTCACACATGAGTGTGAAGCTGATAGAGGAGGAGAAGGCCAGAGTGATGGCCATGAAGCAAGAAGGAAAGGAAGAACAGAAGCAGCTGGAGGCCAGAGTGGAGTGTCTGCAGAATGTCAGCACAAGACAGGAGGCCCTCACGGCCATTGCCCACGTTGACCAGTGTAGTGTGGAGGCTGAAGACTGGAGTCAGAAGTGCCAAGAACAGTTCCCTGATCATAACATTGTCACCACCATCATGAAGGTAGGCAGCCACTCCCTTCTACTTATACCACCAGGCTTCTGTAGTAACATGAGCACACTTACACTGACGTATAAACTTGTGAAGTGTGAAGTGTACTATCGCCGACACTTATGGCTGGTACGGTGAGCATTGTCAGTCTTCTCTTTCCTAAGTGTGAATCCCGTGCAGCTCGATTCAGTTTCTTCGAATCATTTACTGGTGAGAGGGCGGGAGATGTCTGGTGCAAGTGTAGGGAGTGGCGGTGTTGGGGGTGGGGTGGGTGGGGGTGGATGGGGAACGTGACTGAGTAAATGTGGCATCAGTGTAATACAGATGTGGCACAAGTGAATTTGTTAATAACGTAGGTTTACGATGTGAATAAGCTAAAACCTCTTTTTAGTGGTAACAACACTGAGTTAGGGATTCCACATATATCTCAGAATGCTACCACAAGCTGTGTTGAGGTTAACACATACAGGAATTGTCATTTAGCAACAATGCTAGAAGTCTGATAAATGGTAACAGTTGGAAGTGGTGGCATGTTACATAGGTCTGACAGGTTAATAATCGGGGAAACTAATTACAGTTTTAACGAACAAGCGGCAAAAGGTATTGCCGTAGCATCTGACTTTATAACAGATAACCCATAAAGAACAGCTACAGTGTATTGTGCATAATATGACCATACCCACAATAATATGAGTTTTTTCAAATGTGTCAGATATGTTAAATTACACAATGCATAGGAAATACTGCAGATATCCATTCCTTGATGGTCCCATAAATTTCGAGTTAGATAATTATAATGTTAATGGGGTTATCATGTTACGAGCACAAATCGTAAGATACCTGTTCCTTTAACTTATCTGTATTCATGTAATCTTCGCCATGCGAGTTTCCTTCACAGATTGTGGTAGTGACAATTGGCAATTTGTAACACTACAAGCCCAAAGTAAAGGCATACAGTAGTATGGAAACGACAACACAAATTTTGTCATTTATATTCATTCAGTATAAATGTCCAGCCATCCTTCGTTCTACAGTATAACCTCCTGGAGACTGTGGGTCTTGTTGGAATCTTTCTTAGTCATACGGAAGTATAAACCAAACTGTTTAGACCTGGATAGAACCAACAGCTCCTCGTTCAAGCACTCCTTAGGCCTTGTGCCAACTGCCAGTATAAGTCTGGCTGCAGGGGTCAACCTCCAAACCATCCATCAGGCGATTGTCACCCTCAAACTTGGTGCCATTAAGTCTCGCCTCTCAGTGAGACCAGGTGTATACCGAGGTGTTGTCCAGACACCAAGAAGCATTTCTACACCATTCACAGTTCAGGATTCACAATGAACAGACAGGAAAAGCAAGTACCCCTTCAAGGGCAGATCGCTGGTCTGCGGAAAGGAGGCTCGAGTATTTGGGCCATCGCCAGTCAGTTAGGCATATCCCCAACAACTGTAACAAAATGGATCAAGAGGTGGGAGGAGACAGGAGATCTTACTAGCCACGGTAAAAAAGCCTAACTATGGAAGATTTGGTCAGTAGTTGCCTTTCTTGCCATACGTGTATGTCGAACGTGTCTGATGTGACTGTTTCATAATGTTTTTGCTTACATTATTATTTATACTGTCTAGTGTTATAAACTGTACATTAACCCGTAATACAGCGTCAACGATGTATGACATACTTTTTACCTACAAAAATGCAAACCAGCATCAACGACGTTATACTAACCCTGTTGTATAGGTAACAGGACACCAATTTAGTGTGACGGATCATCTCCCTTGCAATCCTCCCTCACACCACAGTCCACCAACATTCTCCTCTACCTCCCCGCCCATCCCAACCCTCCTACCTCCCCCTGTTCCCCAACTCCTCCCTCTAACACCGTTCCTATGAGCATGTAAAATAGTTGTTTCTACGTATTCTCTTTAAAATATTTCCTCAACCAGGACACCGCGCTCCCGTGTAATGACACCTGTACAGTATGAGCGCATTATACAAGCAGCTGAGGAAACCCCCATAACGAACGCTGTGGCACTTCGGAACAGACCCCAACTGGATGTGTCTGTCAGTACAGTCGGGAGGCGGCTTCATAAAGCTGGAATACATCACCGTGTTCCTGCCAAAAAAGTTACTCACTGAAGCGCACCGTGCTGCCAGGCTTAACTTTGCACGTCACTATGTGGACCAAGGCCTAAACTTCTGGTCCAGGTGCTGGTCTCAGATGAGAAAACCTTCCGATCTTGCCATCACGGAAATGTACACGTGTGGAGGAAGAACAACACTTGGTAATGTTTAATAACTGAACTGTTGCAGAAACAATAATATTAAAGTATCTGACCCTGATAATTCACACACACACACACACACACACACACACACACACACACGATAAGGTTCACTTTTTAATCTTATGTGGTATATAAGTTCGTTTAATCACTAAATAATAACAAAGATAAGTGAGAAAGACCACGGTTCACTTTCCAATCCTAATGTGGTGCATAAGTTCGTTAAATCACTAATTACTACAGTGATAAATATAAAGATCCTGGTGTTGGTGGGTGTCCTGAATTATTATATTATTCTTCCTTTAGTAATTCTAGACTCCTAAACGTCTCCGCAACAACTTCCCACAATATAGAGTTGTTACCCATGGATCACCTTCCTTTGATTTCCAAAGAGACTGTAGTGAATGCAGTGTAGGCTACAATTTCCAATCATAGATTATTTTTATTAATTTCTAATACAAACACAGTATCCCTGTAATATTTTGTAATGTTTGTTCTTGCCAGCGATGAACGAAACAATGTTTATGAAGAGACGAGAAGTGGGCACGTGACATGCAATGTGTGGGGTTATATTTCCATCCATGGCGTAGGAGATGTAGTGAAGATGCAGGGACGATTCAGTGTGCAAAAATATAGTCAAATACTGCAGGATTTCTTTCTATCTTCCTACAAGAGAAAAATTTCCCCTTCTCTCCTGGACCAGTCATCTTGTCCAAGATGGTTGTCCTGTACACACAGCAGGAGCAGTTAGGAATGGTTTAGTAGTCGAGAAAACCTGCAACTCCTACATTGGGCGAGTAAGGGTTGTGACTGTAACCCAATGGAAAATATCTGGGGAACCCTGGTTAACCCGCCCTGTCCCGTCGACGTATGGGTACATTGCAATGATTTGCATTTGCCAGTCCCGGCGACGTACCGGTACGTCGTGCAAAGGCAAGGTCCCTAATTTGCACAATTTTCAATTTTCGCGCGTGATTTTTCGTATGTATACACAGGACACCTTCCTCTATTCCTCTACAAGATGCCAAGCAGGGACAATGCCTTACACCGCATAACCTCCCCCCCTCCTCCCCTCACGCCATTGTCTCAGCAATTCACCTGTTACCAGTGACCTGGCTAGTAAAGATATTCAGGGCCAGAGTGATTCCCCAATCGATGACAATGTGGAGGACAATGTTTACATAGCATTAGAAGAAGAAACACCCAGAAATAATGATCAGGTAATGTGGCAAAAAAAGGTCAGTTATGGTGATTAGTTAATGAGTGATACAATGCTTATAATGCCTTTATTACTGCTTGAAAACCAATATACTCTCATACTACATATACATTCGTACAAGTAAATAAATAAATACCGTTTATGAGTGGATAAAATAGTTACCCTCCCATAGAACTCGTTTTCTTTGGTGCCAGCATGTTAGAAAACCCAGTCAGGTAAGGAGGAACTCCTACCTGGCTTGGGTATTTTAAACCTCAGGTGAGCGATTTCTCTATGAATTTTCGATGTTTCTCACCAAAAGTGAAGGTTTTAGCCAAAATTTTTTTTTTTTTAATTACCTCGGGAGTGGGGGATGTCGGAGGTGCGGAAAACCTCGGGACATGACGGGTTAACACATGGGAACCAGGATGAGAGAAAACGGCAGACCAGCTGACGGCCCACATTATGACTCGGTGGGAAATATTCCAAGGGAAGCCACACCTCGTAAGGAATGAGGTGGCCAGCATGCCCGATAGGCTTCAGGAGGTTGTGGAGAAGCAAGGTGGCTGGACTCATTACTGAGGGATATGTCTGTGTAAAATAATATACTAAGATGTATTAACAGTGATATTATATTCCCTTAATTAATGTTGCATTATGTTCTCTTGCATAACCAACTGTCAATATCGCCGTGAGTAATACACTCGTGCCAAAGACGTTAACCCTTCAAGGTCTGCTAAGAACTAGGGTATATTATATTGGCAAACACCGTAGGGGTTACAAAGATAAGATACAGAAATCTAAAGTATGTGCCATATCAGATAGTGCTGTTGGCTAAAGACAAATAATCATGTCTGATTATAAATGCCATAGCAATGGAAAGATTAACAATTATTCATGAACAAGCAAATATAGGATACTGCGGAATAAAAGTCAGTTCAGATCTCATGGTAAACATTATACTTATCTACATCAAAAGTTAAGCAATCATCAAGGATTCAGTAATTGCAGCCTTTTTTTAAGCAATGTCGAACACACTTGAAAAAACTCATATTATTTTGGGTATGGTCATATTATGCACAATACACTGTAGCTGTTCTTTATGGGTCATCTGTTATAAAGTCAGATGCTATGGCAATACCTTTTGCCGCTTGTTCATTAAAACTGTAATTAGTGTCCCCGATTATTAACCTGTCAGACCTATGTAACATGCCACCACTTCCAACTGTAGCACCAGTCGAGCAGGGCAGTACTCCCGAGGTGGATGGAAAGCTGATGACAGGGAGTGCTGGAGCTCCTGTTTCATCAGCCCTCAGGACTAGTTCCTGACCATCCCCCTTTGCTGAACTTTTTCAGTGTCTCAGTTACACAGAGAGTAGGCCAGCATGCTCTCCAGTACAAATTTCTCTAAATTTCTACACCAAACTACATGCACAGTACACACTACTTCCTTTTCCAAAAATAAAAAATCATGGCGTCACAACACACAGCCTCGGAGTCCCCAGGGGGGGGACCATAAATGCCCCCACCATCCGCCCCGCACCCGATGACGACTTGAGGTGCCTGGAACCACTGTCTGACTCTTCTTCTTCATTTCTGCAACATTCGCGGCCTTTCCTCTAACTTTCGCTCTGTTGAGCACCACCTCTCCTCCTCTAAACCTCGCCTTCTTTTTCTAACGGAGACTCAGCTGTCTGAGGCAACTGACAGCAAACCCTTTTCTGTATACTCCTACTCTCTCTATACTCATTTCAAAGCCAAAGGTGGCTGTTGTGTATATATACGCAATGACTTATCTTGCTCTCGTGTTCCTGAACTCGATTCTTCTGAATTCTCTACACTCTGGCTTCGGCTTTCCTGTCATTCTCTGACTAAATATATCTGTGCTGTTTACTTATCCCCTAATTCTACTATCAAAAATTCTTCGACTATCTTACTTCTACGATGGAACACATTCTATCCATTTCTCCTTTCTCTGAAATCTCCATTCTAGGGGATTTCAATGTTCACCACCACCTTTGGCTCTCCTCTCCTTTCACGGATCCACCAGGTGAACAAGCCTACATCTTTTCTATCCTTAATGACCTAGAGCAGCTTGTACAGCACCATACCCGTATCCCTGACTGCCTTGGAGAGAGCTCCAACATACTTGACCTCTTCCTCACAACTAATCCTTCTGCTTACTCTGTTAATCTTTTCTCTCCGTTGGGCTCCTCCGATCACAACCTTATTATCTTAACCTGTCCTATCACTCCAGTACGGCCTGTGGACCCTCCAGGGAAACGTCGTCTGTGGCATTTTGGAGCCGCGGACTGGGAGGCCCTCAGGCAGTACTTCTTTGATTTTCCCTGGAATGATTATTGCTTCCATGGCCGGGAGCCATCTGAGTGTGCCTTGCACATTATGGAGGTTATTCTCTCGGGCATGGAAGCATACATTCCTTTCTCGTATCCTTTGACTAACGCAAGAAAGCCTTGGTTTAATCACGCTTGTTCTAATGCTGTCCGCAACAAGGAGAGGGCCTACAGAAGGTACCGGAGCCAACCCACCCCTGAATCACATCATCTTTACGTTTCTGCCCGGAATCGTGCTAAGTCTGTTCTTCGCTCTACTAAAAATAATTTCATCCATACTAAATGCTCTCAACTCTCCAACTCGAATTCTTCCCGCTCCTTCTGGCACCTTGCCAAAAATCTTTCTAACAACTTTACCTCATCATCCTTCCCTCCTCTTTTCTACTCTGATGGTTCTGTAGCTATTTCTTCTACTGATAAAGCAGATCTCTTCGCACAGACTTTCTCCTCCAATTCCACCTTAGACGATTCCGGTGCTGTTCCTCCATCACTTCCCCCCTCTGACTTCCTCATGGCTGACATTAAAATTTCTTCAGTTGATGTATTTTCTGCCATCACTGGCCTCAGTACTAACAAGGCATATGGGCCTGATGGGGTCCTTCCTGATGTTCTCAAGAACTGTGCTTCTGTGCTTACACCCTACCTAGGCAAACTCTTTTGCCTTTGTCTGTCAACTTGTACCTTTCCTTCATGCTGGAAGTTTGCTCTCATTCAGCCAGTCCCAAAGAAGGGTGACCACTCCCAACGCTCCAACTATCGTCCAATTGCTTTAACGTCCTGTATTTCAAAAGTTTTCAAGTCATTTCTCAATAGAAAAATTTTAAGGCATCTTTCCTATCACAACCTTCTTTCCGATCGTCAGTATGGGTTCCGTCAGGGACGCTCCACTGGAGATCTTCTCACCTACCCTACCTTTCAGACTCCTGGTCATCCTCCTTTCGGGACTTTGGCGAAAGCTTTGCCATTGCACTTGACATCTTGAAGGCTTTCGATCGAGTCTGGCATAAATCTTTAATTTCCAAACTGCCCTCCTACGGTTTCTATCCTTCTATCTGTGCCTTCATCGCTAGCTTCTTTTCTGGTCGTTCTATAGCCGCTGTTGTAGACGGCCATCATTCTTCTCCTAGATCTATCAACAGTGGTGTTCCTCAGGGCTCTGTCCTATCACCAACTCTCTTCCTTTTATTCATCAATGATCTTCTAAGCTGTACATCTAACCCTATCCACTCATACGCTGATGACTCTTTTCACCTTTCCATTCGGTTCCTGCAACGCCCATCTTAACAGTTGCTTCAACAAACAAGGGATGAGGCTATGGCACACCTAATGTCTGACTTGGCTCGTATCTCTGACTGGGGTAAAAATAATATGGTTGTTTTTAATGCATCTAAGACTCGGTTCTTACACTTATCAACCCGACAAAATCTTCCACAGGTATACCCATTAATGTTTAATAATATTCAGCTTAATCCTGCATCATCCTTGAACATGCTTGGGGTTTCATTTACTCGGAACTTATCTTGGAAAGATCATATTACATCTCTTGTAAAATCTGTTTCCAAGAGATTGGGTGTGCTAAGCCGACTCCGCTCTTTCTTTACCCCTGCACAATTGTTGACTCTATACAGGGGTTTTATCTGCCCCTGTGTGGAGCACAACTCTCATGTGTGGGGAGGCTCCCCACATACAGCCCTTCTCAATAGGGTGGAGTCAAAGGCTTTTCGTCTGATTAACTCTCCTCCTCTTACTGACTCCCTTCAACCTCTGTCTCTTCGCCGCACTGTTGCATCTTTATCTCTTTTCTATCGCTACTTTAATGGTCACTGCTCCTCTGAACTGTCTGCTTGCATTCCTCCACCTCTACGACAGGCGCGTAGCACCCGTCTGGCAGCAAACTCTCATCCCTTTTCTGTCCAACTCTCTAATGCAAGAGTTAACCATTACTCCCAGTCTTTCATTTATGCAACAGGTCAGCTCTGGAACTGTCTCCCTCTGTCTGTATTTCCTGCTGCCTATGATCTCCAGTCTTTCAAACGCAGTGCGTCCAGGCATCTCAAAATGATCGGATCTTGAATTTGGCTCTCTATTGTATTTTGTTTTTCTCTTTGAGGGAACTGTTACTGCGGGCTCATGGCCTTTGGTTCCTTCTTCCTCGTATTAAAAAAAAAAAAAAACTTACCATTTATCAGACTTCTAGCACTGCCGCTAAATGACAATTCCTGTATGTGTTAACCTCAATACACAGCTTGTGGTAGCATTCTGAGATATGTGGAATCCCTAACTCAGTGTCGTTACCACTAAAAAGAGGTTGTTTTAGCTCATTCACTTCGTAAACCTACGTTTTTAACAAATACACTTGTGCCACATCTGTATTACACTGATGCCACATTTACTCAATCACGTTCCCCACCCACCCCTCCCCGCAAAACTGCCACCCCCTACACTTGCACCAGACATCTCCCGGCGACTCTCCCTCTCACTAGTATTATTAACGATTTGGATTAACTGAGTCGAGCTGCACATGATTCACACCAAGGAAAAAGAGGATTGACAAAGCTGGTTGTACCAGCCATAAGTGTCTGCGATTGTACATTAGCACATAGTTGGCAGAGCCTCCAGCACTAATGTTTGTGTTAGTACGGACAGGTGCGTGAGTCCATCAGGCCGGCCCTGGATGCACTGTCATCGGAGACTGATGCCACACACACCCCCGGCCTTCCACCACACCCAGACCCGGCCTCCATCATCATGGACAAGATCAACACCATCACAAAGATGTCACAGCAAATAACAGTAAGTTACCCACTACTGTCCCAACTCTTGCTTCCCAACCAGTATTGCCTCAAAGTAGTAATATATTGAGTTTTCTTAAGAATGTACTGATAGTGTCCCATTTAGAGGCGGTGGCTCAATCGGTAGAGAGGTAGCCTGCAGTCCTACCAGACCTAGGTTCAAATCCCCCTGGAGCAGGGAACAGTTTAAGGATTTAAACTTCATAAAAGCAGACTTTACTGATCTACCAGAAGACCCGCCGACAGGTCGTAAAAATACCCCCCGCTAATACCAATACACCAGTCCTGTATGAGACAGCCCTAGCATGCATTCAATATGGACGGTGGGTGTTGGCGCCGAAGTGGTGACATGTAGATGTGTACGGTATGAAGGAGGACTACTGAACCTTGGGAGCAGGCTGTGAAGCCTATGCCCAGAGTCGGACACATTAAAAAAAGAATATGGATGCTGTTTATAAATACTAATGTATGGTACTGCCCACAGGTTGAGAACCTCCTGGGAGATGAGTCAGCGCATCAAGACGCTGGTGGAGGATGGCCTGGTATTTGCCGTCCAAGAAGACCAAGGTGGCATCCGGTCCTCCAGGATAACCCTAGAAAATGACCTTATATATATGTACTGCCTTCAGGATCAGCCGCCACCCCCCCACGCTCACACACTGCAGGTAACTCCACCACTGTGACATGTACCATCAACTCTCTCACCTGTTTGTCTTACTCTAAATCACCCAAATATACCCGCCTGTGTTATACTGTGTCCAGCCGCATGTTTCCCATGCACGTCAAACCACTGACTCACTCTTTCATCATCGCTTTTATACTCCATTCAACTTTTCTTCACCAGCGTTTATGTCATCACCAAACTCTTCTTCCTTAATGCATTTCACCTTCGTTTTATGTTGCACAACATCCTGTTTGTTCTTCAGCATCAGTAGACTTGAAATGCTTCAGTGTTTGCAGTGTTTACACAACATCCTGTTTGTTCTTCAGCATCAGACTTGAAATGCTTCAGTGTTTGCAGTGTTTACATAACATCCTGTTTGTTCTTCAGTATCAGTAGACTTGAAATGCTTCAATGTTTGCAGTGTTTACATAACATCCTGTTTGTTCTTCAGCATCAGTAGACTTGAAATGCTTCAGTGTTTGCAGTGTTTACATAACATCCTGTTTGTTCTTCAGTATCAGTAGACTTGAAATGCTTCAGTGTTTGCAGTGTTTACATAACATCCTGTTTGTTCTTCAGCATCAGTAGACTTGAAATGCTTCAGTGTTTGCGGTGTTTATCATCGAGTTTCATTACAATAGTCTGTAATGGCAGTGTCATTCTGTAGTTCAAAGCAGTTATTCGTTGTGACCTCATTCACGTTAACTAATGCCCCATTTATCCAAATGATTCATAACCCAGACGCTGTTATCTGGCTGTATTAAACCATTATATGTACAGTTGGCCAAGATGAAAGTGCAACCAAATATGTTGGTGTGTGGCTATATCTGGCAGCTGCTCCGTAGTAAACACTCTTATTTTTTCAATGGATCACACAGAACCTACAACCTTTGTAAGGATGCACGTGATTGGCTGAAGCGTTAAGTATCGGAACAAATATATCAACCATTGTTTATTATAACATATTAACTACGTGGCGAGAAGTAATGTATACAGATAATGTTTAAGTAATAAATAAGCAAGATGCAATTGCAGTTACAGTATGAATAACATTTAGGAATGAGTACCGGTTAACTTAAATGTAAGCATTCAGAATAGTGTTTCAGAGGTTAGTTTCGAATGATTTTGACTTTTGAAGCAGCGGAACCTGTCCGAGGCACATTGTCTATTGTAGTTGGTGTTGGTATCTATCGAGATGCAAAATTTCCTTACGAAATGGGCTAATATGAGAGGTTAGGCAATTACACACTCTCAGGAATTCTTCAGTGTAATATATATGTGATATAAGATTGGCCATTCCAGTTCAATGTCACTAGCAAAGAAAATTTTGTAAATCCTTTATGCAAGTCTTATGATATTCCCTCAGTACGATGTCATTTATAATTAATTCACTTTGGTTACAGAAAATTAATTTTAACTAAGAGAGAATAATTGCCTCCTCAGCTAAAGAAACTACCTTAACTATTCCCCCTACTATCATGATTCGTAACCGAATACGTGATGCAGTTTAAGTACTTCATTGCAAATTGGTACTAACAGCAGCGAGTGTCCACACTATGAATCTGGTAGCCCACTACTTGTAGAGCTCCACCGTGAGTAGTAGCTCTCAACCTCGGGTAAATTACCCCCAGCGCAGTCACTGCAGTCATTCTGCATTTAAACACATTCTTCGTCATATATACGCTAGGTCCAGTGTCTACATAAAAGGATGTATTGTTTGTGTATATTATGGCCAACGATCCAAAAGTATTTAGAATGTAAAAAAAACAGCTAAGGTAGGCTGCAATGTTCTAGTAAGTCACCAGGGATCAAACTCGCTACCCTAAACCCGCACCCATTCACCCTTCCTCCATTTCCCTATGTCAGTGCACCTCGCCGCATCACCGTCCATTCGACAACAGATATGACCTAACTACCTCAAATATGTTGATGTTCGTGTAGAAACTATAATCACCATCATCATCATCATCAGCCGGACCTCCTTTCCCACCCAAAGGCAGGGTGAGGAGTAGCAATGTCCAGACAGCCCAAACTTGCCCAGTCCAATGGGCCACTCTTCCAGTCGCTCATCATTCAAGCCCCCGGAATCCTGGCTCTATCGAATACGCCAAAAACATTCACCAGCTTCACATAAACGTATCCGATTGAGTCAATAGATGATTAGAGTTTATAGTTTCTGCCACGTTTTCTTACATGGCAGAAACTATAAACATCTATTAAATGTTTGAATTTCGATATGAGAAGGCATTGTGTATGTACTGAGAGTTGGAAGATGGCAGGCGTGGATGATGATGATGATGATGATGGTGGTGGTGACGATGATGATGATGATGGCGGTGGTGGTGGTGCTGGTGGTGATGATGATGATGATAATGATGACGATGATAATGTTGGCGCTGATGTTGGTGGTGATGATTATGGTGATAGTGACGATGATGATGATGCTGTGATAGTGATGATGATGATGCTGTGATAGTGATGATGATGATGATGATGGTGATGATGATGATGATGATGATGGTGATGATGATGATGGTGGTGATGGTGGTGGTGATGATGATGGTGGTGGTGATGATGATGGTGATGGTGGTGGTGATGATGTTGGTGATGATGTTGGTGATGGTGATGATGATGATGCTGTGATAGTGATGGTGATGGTGATGATGATGATGATGATGATGGTGGTGGTGATGGTGGTGATGATGATGATGATGATGATGACGATGATGGCGATGATGATGATGATGGCGATGATGATGATGATGGCGATGATGATGGTGGTGTGATGATGATGGTGATGATGGTGGTGTGATGATGATGGTGATGATGGTGGTGTGATGATGATGATGGTGGTGTGATGATGATGGTGATGATGATGATGGTGATGATGGTGGTGATGATGATGGTGATGATGGTGATGATGATGATGATGGTGATGGTGGTGGTGATGATGATGATGATGGTGATGATGATGGTGATGAGTGTGATTATGATGATGACGATGATGGTGGTGGTGGCGGTGGTGGTGATGATGGTAGTGGTGGTGGTGGTGGTGGTGGTGGTGGTGATGATGGTAGTGGTGGTGGTGGTGGTGGTGATGGCGGCGGCGGGGGTCATGATGGCTTACACTTCTTCTTTCCTCCCTCCCTCCACTCTTTGCCTCCAGCTTTTTGTGTGTATAATTATCTTCCTTCCTGTCTCTGCCTCCGTGACTGACCTTGTTGTGTTGTGCAGGTGAGTGAGGTGGTGGGGGCCATGGACCCCTCCTCCACCCTGGTCTACCTGGACCTGGCCTGGTGGAGGTCAACAATTGGGACAAGAGGGCGGGTCCACATCCGGCTGAGTCCCAACACGCCTGTGGGAAAGCAGTTTATGCTGCTGTGTACCGGCCAGACCGGCGTCTCATACCGCAACGCTAAATTACACGACGTGGAGTACAAGGGCGAGCCGGGGGAGTGTGTCTTGGGCGGGGACTACGAAGGGATGGGAGGGGTAGGAGGGGCAGAGATAATAGACACCAGTGGTGGGCAGTACCGGAAGTCACGCAGGGCGGGGGACGTGAGGTGGTGGTATGATGATGATGCCAAGGCTGCCCAGTTTGCCTTCACCACCAGCGACTGGAAAGGTCGCGGGGTGTACTATGATGTCTTTGGTGAGGTGGTCAGCGGGCTGGAGGTGGTGAGGGCAGCAGCCAACCAAACCGACATCACACAGGTCACTGTGGTGGACTGTGGTATTGTGCTCAACCAGTAATTACTCTACTACATCAGTGTACTCTAATGTACATCATGATAATTGTATTGCATTGTACATTCTCATGTACTGTACTATAAATAGAGACTTCACATTGTGTGTGTGTGTGTGTGTGTGTGTGTGTGTGTGTGTGACCTAATTGTTCTTACCTAATTGTTCTTAACTAATTGTTCTTAACTAATTGTATCCTTACAGGAATGAGTCAAGCTCGTACTGTCCCGTGTCTTAAACCATATTTATCGTACATATCATTAAATTTGTGAATTGTTTTGGCACACACTATTTCATTCGGTAGTGCATTCCATTGATCAATTGCTCTGTTTGGGAAACTGAATTTCCTTACGTCTTTATCACCTCTCTTCTTATGCAGTTTTTTGCAGCGTCCTCTTGCTGATGCTTCCCCATATGTTGAGTAATCATTTATGTCAATTTTCTCCTTCCCTGATATGCACTTATATAGCATTATCATGTCACCTTTATTCCTTCGCTCCTGTAGTGTTGGTAGATTCAGTTTATTTAGTCTTTCTTCGTAGTTTAGGTCCCTTAAGCTTGGTATCCATCTTGCAGCGGCCCTTTGAACTTTTTCAATCTTGTCTGTGTTTTTTGAGATGAGGACTCCAGATTACTGATGCATATTCCAGGGTTGGTCTAATGAATGATGTTATTATCCTTCTTAGCATGTCTTCATTTATGTATGTGAATGCTATTCTCATATTTGCAAGCAGTGTATACATGTTCCGTACCTTCTCGCTGATGTGGTCAGCCGGAGATAGTCTGTTATTGATGATCACACCTAGGTCTTTCTCTCTTTCTGATGTGTATAGGGTTTTATTTCCTAACTTAGAATCCCAATCAGGTCTTTTTCCACTTTTACCAAACTTGATTACATGACACTTGTCCACATTGAATACCATTTGCCATGTACTACTCCATTCATGAAGTTTACTTAACTCTTCTTGTAGCTCTTTACAAGAGTCTGTGTTAGTAATTCTCCTTTGTATTTTTGCATCATCTGCAAACATATTCAGATAGCTCTCATTTCCAGTGTTGCTGTTTATATCATTTATATACACTAAAAACATGATTGGTGCCAGCACTGAACCCTGTGGTACTCCACTAGTCACTTCTTTCCATGATGAGTAGTTTCCTCTCAGTGCTGTTCTCATTTCTCTTTTTATGAGAAAGTCTTTCATTCAACAAAACAGTTTGCCTCGAATTCCTCCTTGATGGTACAGTTCCATAAAAGTCTTTGGTGTGGTACTGTGTCAAAAGCTTTCTTGAAATCTAAATAGATACTGTCCACCCATCCTTCCCTTTCCTGTATTGTGTTTGTTACTCTGTCATAGTAGCTCAACAGATTAGTAACACATGATTTTCCTTTTCTGAAACCAAACTGTCTTTGTTATCATACTGTGTTCTTCTAGATGATTTACCCAAGCTTTTCTTATAAGCTTTTCTAATACCTTGCTTACAACACTGGTCAGTGATACTGGTCGGTAGAAGAGTGGATTTTGTCTATTTCCTTTCTTGAGTAAGGGGACAATATTTGCTTTTTTCCAAATATCAGGCAGTTTACCTTGACTCAAGGATTTCTTGAAAATTAAAAATAATGGTTTACTTAACTCCTTTGCACATTCTCGTAGTACCCAACATGAAATTTCATCTGGACCACTTGCTTTTCCTCTGTCTAATCTACTTAACTCCTCCTGTATTACTTTTTCTGCTATTTGTATATCTGGGAGTATGTGTGGACATGCATGTTCCACATATTCCCTCTCAAAATTTTTTTCTTCTGTAAAAACTAATTGGAAATTCTTATTTAGTGCTTCACAAATATCTTTCTCTTGTGTATAAGTGATTCCCTCGTCCGTAATGGATTGTATTATATCTTTTACTTTGGTTTTGCTTCTGATATAGCTGTAAAACAGCTTTGGTTGATCACTACTTTTATTTATTATATCCTCCTCAAACTGTTTTTGGGCTTCCCTCCTTATTCTTGTATAATCGTTTCTTGCCTGTTTGTAATTATTATACGCCCTTTCACTATTATGTCTTCTGTATCTATTCCACAACAAATCTCTTCTTTCTTTTGATTTTTTACATTCTGTATTGAACCATTTCTGTATTTTCTTATCTGCTTCTTTGTGCTGTGGGATGTACTTCTGGACTCCTATTTCATAAAATTCACAAAATTTTTTATATACAGCATTTAAATCTTGTCCTCTAAGCTCATTTTCCCAATCAACTTTTAAGAAATACTTCTTTAGGTCTTGATAATTTCCCTTTTTATAGTTTAGGCTCTTTTTGTAACTGTCATTGCTGTTTACTATGTCATATGCTATCCTAAAGTTATAATTTAGTACTGCATGATCGCTTTTGCCAAGTGGAGGATGATATATTAAACTGTCAGTATCATTTTCTTGCCTAGTAAATATTAGATCTAGCACTGAAGGTACATCAAGTCCTCTTTTTCTGGTGGTTTCCCTCACACGTTGCGTTAGGAAGAACTCTTGTACGAGATCCAGGAGCTTTTGGTCCCAACAGCTTTCTTGGCTAATTATATCTAGAGTATTCCAATTTATATTTGTATTGAAATCCCCAGTTAGTATAATTCTTTCTGATTTCTCTTCCATTTTATGTAGTCATGATCTTAAACTCTGAATTGTACTCTCTGCCAGGTCCTCATATTCATCTCTTTCCCATGTGTTTGATCTGGGTGGCATGTACAAATTGGCTACAATTATTTTACCTTCAGATGTGTTGATCTCTACTGCAATCAGTTCTACTTGTGATGGTATATCTAGTTTTATTTCATTGACTTTTAGATTTTTCTTAGTTAATAATATAATTCCTCCTCCTTTTTTTAAATTTGTCTCTTCTCCATATGTTGTATTCCTCCAAGTTTAGTATGTCATTGGATATCCTTGGTGTTAATTTTGTTTCAGTTAGGCATATTATTTGTGGTGTATGTGTGTGTGTGTGTGTGTGTGTGTGTGTGTGTGTGTGAGAATCGAGTGAGAGAGAGAGAGAGAGAGAGAGAGAGAGAGAGAGAGAGAGAGAGAGAGAGAGAGATTGTATTTTTAATGTAAATTTTAGAATATAATGAATATTTATAAAGGAAATGCTACTGTTGATCCTTCGATCAGTAATACTATTGTAAATCAGTTTGTTTTTTCATAAAGAATAGTAATAAAACAATAAAATAAAATAAAATAATTTTTCTTCATCTTTCATGGCTATTTCATTGCTTCCTTACCCAACCCCTCCCCACATTCCGACCCGGGCCACTCCCATCCTACATCCCTCCTCATATGGACCGATATCAGGACACTGACAGATAAATAGAGGCTACACATTGTTTTATTATTTAAGCGTCCTGTGTGTGTGTGTGTGTATGTGTGTGTGTAGAGGAAAGAAAACGGAAGAGGGAAGGAGGAAGGTCCAGAATCCCTAGGGGACCTCTTAATCCTTCACACACACACACACACACACACACACACACACACACACACACACACACACACACACACACACACACACACACACACACACACACACATACATTACTATCTAACGGAAGTTGGTGGTAGGGAAATGTGTGTATGTAACTGTGGTGGTGTGGGGAGGTTGCCATGGTAACACACTGGCCCCCCCCCCCACACACACTGCAACCACGCCAAACCATACACCCCCCATCTCCCCCCCACACACACAACACATCCCCCCCCCCACACACACACTCACTCACTCACTCACTCACACTCACAAACCAACTTATAAACAGAACAGGTGAAACTTTGAGTTTGACTTTCACGGGCATGGAAGTCTTAAAGAATGAATAGTCAATATCAACCTAGGTTAGGTCACTTTAGGCAGGGTTTGGTTGAACTGGGTCATTTTTGGTTGGGTTGTGTTCAGGTGGATTAGGTATAGACAGATTAGGTTAGACTGGGTTAGAATAGGTCGGTTTAGATATATTTTGGTTGGGTTGTACTAGGTTAGGTTAGACTGGATTAGATTCGGTTGGATTAGGTCATTTTAGGGTTGGCTGGGTCGTGCTAGGTTAGGTATGGTCAGGTTAAATGAGACTGGATGAGATTAGGTCGCTTTAAATAGGGTTAGGCTGTGTTTGATTAGGTTTGGTGGTCAGGTTGGGTTGCAATAATTAACGTTAGGTATGGGGAGGTTACTTGAGATTATGTGAGGTGATATATAGTTAGACTGGGCTAGGTGACACGCGCACGCGCACGCGCACGCGCACGCGCACACGCACACACACACACACACACACACTGCAACCACACGAAACCATACACCCGCCATCTCTCCACCCCCCCTCACACACACATCGACCCAAACTCCCCCCCCCACCCCCCCACACACACTCAGTACTCTCTAACGGATGTTGGTGGTGGGGAAATGTGTGTTTGTAACTGTGGTGGTGTGGGGAGGTTGCCATGGTAACACAGTGGCCCCCCCCACACACACACACATACATACATACACACACACACACACACACACACACACACACACACACACACACACCACGTACACACACACGCGCACACAAAGACTTCCTTAACGATATATTTTTGGATAAAGCTAGTTAATATCGTTTTGTGCGTTCTTTTATGCCGAGTATGGCAAAGTTTGAATCATTTTTACAGTCCAGTAGTAGAGTAAGGTGTAATAAGCAAAATAAATAGTAAGGAAGAGGTGCTAGGGAGTTGTAGAATGAGTTTATAGCTGTATTTTTTTTTTTATCAGATCGTTCCATTAAGCTGTATGTATAGCTTATCAGACTTAATATGACTGAGATCTTCATTTTGCTGCTTCTTTCCCAAAGCTGATTAGAGGCTGAAGAGGAAGATAACACGGCTCTACATATCCTCAACATCACTTTTTCGTGACTAGCATCATATTCTAATGTCAGGCTCTTGTTACAGCTCAACATTCAAGATGGAGAGATGGCTATTTTAGGCCAAGTTAAAGTGAAGTTCTATATCCATTCCATATCACCTTTTCGTGACTATACCGTTCTTCCTCTAACACGGGCCAGATTTCCATCCTTGTGTAGGTCATTTTACTCATTTCACGTAGCCCAGTGTCAGGAAATGACAATGGTATGTTACTACATCCTTTACATAGCGCTTCTTCGTGACTAGCATCATATTTTGGTGTTAATCTATTGGTAAAACTCAGCATTCAAGATGGAGAGATGGTAATTTTAGGTCCATTTAGGGAAAAAAGAGTATTGCTCTATATTCTAGTGTTAATGTATCGTTACAGCTCAGCAATGGTAAGGAGATGGCAATATTAGGCAAAGTGAAAGTGAACAGAATATGGTAAACATCTAAGAATAATTTCTGACTTTATATGCTACGGTCCCTGATGCTTCCTTTACGACGGTTTTCTCTTATGCACTCAGGCTCCTAAGACTCATTCCCAGCTGAATAAAATCGTCTGGAGTATAATAAAAAAAAGTACTAGAGGTGTCACGATCATTGGAGGGTTAATATTTACAGCATGAACGCCCTCAGACACCTATAAATAGCTCACAGGTGCATAATTGCCTCTCGTATTAGCTAGAATAAAATACTAGAGTTACCCTGAAGATGAGAGGGCCTCCGTGCCCTCTAGGGGTTGTAAAATTAGTTGGGTAAAGTTTCACACGAGTTTCTGGACTGGACAAGCATGGCATTCCATTGGTCAGTCAGTGGTACTCGGACGATAAGAGGGTGAGGCTGTGTCGGCTCCGTCTCCTGCTGTAAGTGTTAAATTTTACTGTTTTGGGGTTAAATTTCGCTGTTTTTGCCATTAAGATGATTCAGATAGGACACAGAGGTATCTTGCTGCCAAGCAGGAAGTGTCATAAGTCAAATAGATTCAACAGATGAGGGCAATAGACGTCGTTTTGCTGGTTAGGGGGTAGTGATGCTGTGTAGGCTTCTGCTCTTGCTGCAAGTGTTGGGTTTTGCTGTTTTTGCCATTAAGGTGACTAAATTAGGACACGAGGATATCTTACGGTCAGCCAGGAAGCGTTGTAGGCCAAAGAAATTGTAGAAAATAAGGGAAATGGATGTAATTTTAATAGTTGTGTATCGTCACCTAGAGCTATAGCCCTAATTGTCAATTTATCTATTGCCAGACGCCTGAAACACGTAAGGGGTGACCACAAACAAATCGCCTCCATGTCGCCCTGTACACTGCCATTTCGCTGCCCTTCCCCCAACGTACACCCGCCTGTCTCGTATACCTCTCTACTCCATCCCTCCATCCCATCCCCGTCACTATGCTCATTTTACTCTAACTTGGCCTAAATTGCAATCTCTTTATCTCGAATCCTGGGATGTAACAATAGAATATTATGCTAGTCACGAAAAAGTGCTGTTTCAAAGACGCAACTGAGACACGTGAAAAGCTGCAAATAGACGAAAATTTGGGCCAGGTTAAGGTGAAAGGAGTAGAGTACAGAATCCTCCTTGATAACATAAAAGTTTCTGGATTAAAAAGAACTAGAAAAAATGATGATGATGATGATCATCATCATCATCATCATTATCATTATCATCATCATCATCTATCTACTGCTACGATCTACTGCCAGACGCCTCAGTCATCATCATCATCATCATCAAATTTTTGCATACCTTCACTCTTACAAACATGTAGACAGTTTGAATTACACACTGGTATACGCTCAGAGTAAATACGCACACACAGCACGCACCCAAGTACGCACACACTGAGAACGCACACTAACACGCACACATTGAATACGCACACATTGAATACGCACACACTGAATACGCGCGCACTGAACACGCACACAATAAACACGCACACGCGCACACACGCACACACACTGAATATGCACACAATAAACAAGCACACAATAAACACGCACACATTGAACACGTACACATTGAACACGTACACACTGAACACGTACACACTGAACATGTACACACTGAACACGCACAATTTGACTACGTACACACTTAGCACGTACACACTGATGCACGCAAACACCGATGCACGCACACGCTGCGGCATGTACGCCCTAAACACTCGCACACGGAGCAGGCACACACTAATGCACGCACGAATTCATCCACGCAAACACTGATACCAGCACTGATCAGAGCACGCACGCACACTAATATACGCACACACTGATACACACAGGCACTGATACACACAGGCACTGATACACGCACTCTCAGATACGAGCACAGATACACGCACACAATGATGCACACACACACAGGTTCATGCACATACTGATACACACACACACACACAGGTTCATGCACATACTGATACACACACACACACACACACACACACACACACACAAACACACACACCCTGAACACATACACACTGAACACGTACACACTGAACACATACACACTGATCACGTACACACTGAACACGTACACACTGAACACGTACACACTGAACACACACAATTTGACTACATACACACTCAGCACGTACACACTGATGCACGCACACACCGATGCACGCACACGTTGCGGCATGTACGCACTAAACACGCGCACACGGAGCAGGCACACACTGATGCACGCACACACCGATGCACGCACACGTTGCGGCATGTACGCACTAAACACGCGCACACGGAGCAGGCACACACTAATGCACGCACGTATTCATTCACGCAAACACTGATACCAGCACTGATCAGAGCACGCACGCACACTAATATACGCACACACTGATACACACAGGCACTGATACACACAGGCACTGGTACACACAGGCACTGATACACGCAAACTCAGATACGAGCATCGATACAGGCACACAATAATGCATACACACAGGTTCACGCACATACTGATACACACACACACACACACACACACACACTGATGCATAGACTCAGTGATGCTCGGATATTTTAATGCACACGCACGCACGCAAGCCCGCGCGCACACACACACATACACACACGCACACACACACACGCACACACACACACGCACACACACTCACACACACACGCACACGCACACACTCACAGACACACTCTCACACACACACACACACACACACACACACACACACACACACACACACAAACACAAACACACACACAAAAAAACACACACTGAACACGTACACACTGAACACGCACACAATAAACACGCACACAATAAACACGCAGACACTGAACACCTACACACTGAACACCTACACACTGAACACGCACAATTTGACTAAGTACACACTGAACACAATTTGACTACGTACACACTTAGCACGTTCACACCGTTGCACGCACACACCGTTGCACGCACACACCGATGCACGCACACACTGATGCACGCACACACCGTTGCACGCACACGCTGCGGCATGTACGCACTAAACACGCGCACACGGAGCAGGCACACACTAGTGCACGCACGTATTCATTCACGCAAACACTGATACAAGCACTGATCAGAGCACGCACGCACACTAATATACTGTACGCACACACTGATACACACAGGCACTGATACACACAGACACTGATACTCGCACACTCAGATACGAGCACAGATACACGCACTCAATGATGCACACACATACAGGTTCACGCACATACTGATGCACACACACACACACACACACACACACACACACACACGCACGCACGCAAAACACGCACACACTGAACACGTACACACTAAACACGTACACACTGAACACACACAATTTGACTACTACACACTGATGCACGCACACACTGATGCACGCACACGCTGATGCACGCACACACTGATGCACGCACACACTGATGCACGCACACACTGATGCACGCACACACCGATGCACACATACACCGATGCACGCACACGCTGTGGCATGTACGCACTAAACACGCGCACACGGAGCAGGCACACACTAATGCATGCACGTATTCATTCACGCAAACACTGATACCAGCACTGATCAGAGCACGCACGCACACTAATATACGCACACACTGATACACACAGGCACTGATACACACAGGCACTGATACACGCAGGCACTGATACACACAGGCATTGATACACGGACACTCAGATACGAGCACAGATACACGCACACAATGATGCACACACACAGGTTCACGCACATACTGATACACACACACACACACACACACACACACACACACACAGCCACTAAACAAGTGGTCTGTCATATTTAGCTGGCGTCTCGGAGTGTGGAGATACAGATAAGAAATAGAGAGAGAGAGAGAGAGAGAGAGAGAGAGAGAGAGAGAGAGAGAGAGAGCGGGGGGGAGGGGCATGAGGCAAGTCAGGCAGGGAGGAGGAGGGTAGACTGTTGTTGTTCGTGTTCCTTCTCCAAATTCTCCTGTTCGTCAACGCGATAGGATGGCCGGGGATACTGTAGAGATGGAGGGCAAAAATGGCAGGAGATAAATTATATAAAATGGTGATCCCTGAACCTCACCTGTATCAAATCGTTCGTGTCGTATCTTTTATAAAGGATCTAACATGCTTGCATGCGTCGTCAGCCTTGGTCACATCATGGCGGCTCTCCACACTGCACAGTCTTTTGCAGCCTCCCTATTCACTCCCTTATCACTGAAGTCACACACTATGACCTCGTCCCAGACATTTTCAGGTCTGTCTCTAGCAACCCTACTGTACCTCCGACGTTCACACCTCTCTCTCCTTACCCTATTGTCATCCTCCATCCTCTCCATCATGTCCAAACCATCTCAATCAACCCCTCCACATCACTACACCAATTCACTCCTGTCCCATCCTTCCTCTTAACTCGTCAATAGTAAACCTACCCCCCCCCCCACACACACACACATACACTCCCAGGCCTCGCATTGAAGGAGACATTTCACATCCATCTAATCATTTTTATTTCTGAACGAAATATGGTGACTACGTGAACCTAGGATAGGTAATCCCGTAAGGGGTGGCCAGAAACAAATCACCTTCATGTAGCACTGTCCCCTGCCATTTCGCTGCCATTCCTCCAATTTACACCCCCCTCTCTCATACACCTCTCTACTTCACCCCTCCATCTCTTCCTCGGTCTCCCTCTCCATCTCCCTTCCTCCACCTCACCCACATCACTCTTCTAGTTAATCTCACACTCATTATGTAAGCATCATTGATGTGTGTGTGTGTGTGTGTGTGTGTGTGTGTGTGTGTGAGTGAGAGAGAAAGAGAGAGAGAGAGAAAGAGAGAGAGGGAATTTATGTATACGAGTGTAGGAAAGGGGACTTTGAGTGTGTGTGTGTAATTCACTGGGTCACTGGGTCGGTCAGGATCACTTGATGGTCGTGATCGTCAGCTTTTACCCTCCCGGAAGGGAGCTGAGAGCTCATATAGTCCGATCTAAGGGCAAGGCTGTGACCTTCACTCACGCACACACCCGTCCCCTTGCTCAAGGGGAACAGTAACCACCCACTTCATCAGTGAAACTTTTCGCAACCTGAGCGAGGCGCGAACTCCCGTCCACCGGTTGGCAAGCGAGAACGTTACCACTGCACCAGCGAGCGGCGTGTGTGTGTGTGTGTGTGTGTGTGTGTGTGTGTGTGTGTGTGTGTGTTAGAGTGACGTGTGGCAGTGTCAAGTTGCCTATCTGTCTATCATTCTATCCATCTACCCATCCATCTAGCTGTCTATCTGTCTATCTGTCCATTTATCTATCCATCCATCCCTCCATCCATCTATCTATTTCTCCTTCCATCTATCAATCTATCATCCATCCATCCATCCATCCATCTATCTGTCTATCTATCTATCTGTCCAATTATCTATCCACCCATCACTCCATCCATCTATCTATGTATCCATCTACCTATCAATCTGTCATCCACCTATCCATCTATCCATCTATCTATCCATCTATCTATCTATCTATCTATCTATCTCATCTAACAGGTGAAATATTACTTAGCTTTTAACGCAGGGAAGTGATGGCTGACTAGCTGGCTGGCTGACTGGATGGCTGACTGGCTTTCCTCTGGCTTTCCCCATAGCTTGCTGTGGATTTCCTGCAGTTCCGTACGTCTATCTGTCAAAAAAATCATCATCATCATCATCATTAATATCATCATCGTCATTATTATTATTATTATTATTATTATTTTTTTTTTTTATGATGGTTGTGAAGCATGTGTAAGGGTAAACGGGCATCTAAGCGAATGGTTCACTATCGGTGTGGGCGTGTGACAAGGTTGTGTGATGTCCCCATGGTTGTTCAATATATATATGGATGGGGTGATGAGAGAAGTAAAAACACGAGTAATGGAGAGAGGGATGGCGTTGGTAATGAATGGTGAAGGATGGAATATCTCAAATTTGTTGTATGTTGATGATGCAGTACTGCTTGCAAATACCGGACAAGAACTTGGGTAGACTAGTGTGGAGTTTTGCTGATGTCTGTGAGCGTCGTGCCTTGAAAGCAAAATGTAGAAAAAAGTAAAGTGATGGTTAATGAGAGAGAAGGTGACTCCCAGTGTGATGTTACAGTGAATGGAGAGAGAGCGGAATTGGTGAGAGAGTTCAAATACCTGGGTACAGTTATAGAAAAGAGAAGAAAATGTGCAAAATAAGTGGAAAGTAGAGTGACACAAGGAGGGAAAGTAGCTGATGCAATGAAGGTCTTGATAAGAAACAGAGGCTTGAGTGTTGCAGCTGCACGAGGCTTACATGAAGGAGTGTTAGTGCCAATTTTAACATATGGATGTGAGACTATGGTGTGGCATGAAAATGAAAAGAGTGAAAGCAGTGGAGATGGGACTGGTGAGGAATGCACGTGGAATACAGAGGGTGGATAGGATACTAAGTAATGTGATTCGTGAAAGGTGTAGAGTGAGGAAGTCGGTGGACACCAGAATCGAAGAGAGTGTACTGAGATGGTATGGTCATGAGAAGAGAATCGATAACAATAGAGTGGTGAAAAAGGTATATCTGAGTGAATCTGATGGAGCGAGGAGGAGAGGTAGGCCAAGGAGAAGGTGGAGAGATATGGTGGATGAGTGTGTAAGGAAGAGAGGTATGGAAGTCGGTGAGGCTAGGGAACTGACAAGAGATCGAGCTGGCTGGATGAATGTTGTGAGAAGAAGTGCATAACCAGAGATTTGGCAGCCCTTTTTAACGTGACATCGTCCGGATTGACTTTATCAGATAGATATATGTGAAGCTACAGAATGTAGTGAAAGTTTTTTTTTTTTTTTTTTTTTGGGGGGGGGGTTATCTGATGGAGCCAGGATTCCGGGGGCTTGAATGATGAGTGAATGGAAGCGTGGCTCATTGAACTGGGCAAACCTAGGCTTTCTGGACGTTGTTACTCCTCACCCTTCCCTAGGATGGGAAATGAGGTCCGGATGATGATGATGATGATGATGATGATGATGATGAAGATGATGATGATGATGATGATGATGATGATGATGATGATGATGATGGAGCAAGCTGTGTGCCTAGAGTGAGCAGTGGTTGGAAGAAGTTCAGGGAGCTGTTGCCTTTCCTGACATTGAGAGGGCTCTCCCTCCGTGCTAAGGGATCTTTGTATGTGGCATGTGTTAGGAGTGTAATGCTGTATGGCAGTGAGACCTGGGCAGTAAAGGAAGAGGATATTCGAAGTGTAATGCTGTATGGTAGTGAGACCTGGGCAGTGAAGGAAGAGGATATTCGAAGTGTAATGGTGTATGGTAGTGAGACCTGGGCAGTAAAGGAAGAGGATATTCGAAGTGTAATGCTGTATGGCAGTGAGACCTGGGCAGTAAAGGAAGAGGATATTCGAAGTGTAATGCTGTATGGTAGTGAGACCTGGGCAGTAAAGGAAGAGGATATTCGCAGGCGTCCCTGAGTGTGAGGCCTGGGGGAGCTGGATTTACGATGAAAGAGTCGAGAGGTAGGATGGGACTGGAGTGTATTGGTGTTGTGATGAGGAGGGGTAGATTGGGATAGTTTGGGAGGAAGGATGGGACTGGAGTGTATTGGTGTTGTGATGAGGAGAGGTAGATTGAGATGGTTTGGGAGGAAGGATGGGACTGGAGTGTATTGGTGTTGTGATGAGGAGGGGTAAACTGAGATAGTTTGGGCATGTGGAGAGGACGGGGGATGACAATTGGGTGCAGAAAGTGAAAAGTGTTAATATTGGGGGTTGGGTTGCGAGAGACAGACCGAAAAAGACCTGAGACGAGATCATAAGGGATTGAACAGGGAGGCTGCCAGAGATCGAGCAGCATGGAGAACACGCCATTAGGTGATTAAGGCTGACGCATGCATGTTGGAGCCTTTATAAACGAAACGAAACGAAAAGATAAAATGAAACGAAATGATTATCGTATTTATTGCCCATTCTCCATCATCACTGCTGAGATATAACAATAGATTAACACTGGAATACGATGCTAGTCACGAAGAAGTGCTATGTAAGTGGAGCTGAAGCATTACCTTATTTTGCCACTTAGTTACGTGAAAAAAACTCTCATATGATGCTAGTCACGAAGAAGTGCTTTGCCAAAAACAGCTTCCATGTCATCTTGTCCTCCAGCATCTGTCTGTCTTCCCTCCTGCTCACACTTTCCTCATTTTTCTCTCCATCACATCCCTCCACCTCTTCCTCGGCATCTCTCTCCCTCTCTCACGCTCCACCTCATTAACACACACTCTCCTAGTCAGTCTCTCAATCTCCATTATCTCCACATGGCCAAAGGATCTCATAGTACGTCTTTCAACACTTTCAGTCACATCCAGATCAACACCACTACGCTCTGTCACTCCCTCATTGTCACTCTATCTCTGTTAACTCCCCATCCATATCAACACAATGCCTTTTCACTTCCTAATTTGTCTGTCTGTCTCTCCATGTAACTCGCCGTCCACATCAACACCACAACGCTTCCTCACTTCTTCATTTGTCTGTCTGTCTCTCCACATAACTCCACATCCACATCAACACCACATCGCTCTTTTACTTCCTCACTATCTCTCTGTCTCTGTTAACTCTCCATCCACATCAACACAACAATTTTTTGTCTGTCTGTCTCTTCACGTAACTCCACATCCACATCAACACCACAACGCTCCTTAACTTCCTCATTTGTCGCAGAGTTGACGTAAAATACATCAGTTTCCCGTTTCTTTACACGTTCTCTTTGGTGACACAATGATAGAAAACGTAATTTTGGTACAAATATTATGGTATACTCGTGTATTATGATTGTAGCAGACGTACGTATGAATCATGAATTAAAACATATCCTGATTGGTGTGTACTGAAGTTAAATGGTTAATATACTAAAAATAAATCTTCAGTAAATCCTGAAACGTAACGAAATAAGTGAAATAAAGGCATAAGTTTATCCACACACAACAAATAATAAAGGGACCAACCATGTAGCTAATACATTTGGTAGTCTATCCATACACGATAAAAGAGTGTATGTGAGTGAGGTGGAGGATGGGAGAGGAGGGGGAGATCGAGGATGAGATGGAAGGATGGAGTAGAGAGGTGCAGGAGAGAGGGAGGTGTAAGCTGGGGGGATGGAGAGTGGGAGACTAAGCACGAATATATTACATCCGTTTATAATGTCTAATCCTGAAATCCTGCTGGCCATCATACTATGCCAAACTCATTCGCTGTTCACCTACACACGATTTACGGCGAGAATTGCTTTTGCTGTTCCTGAACACTTTTAATATGGCCGCCAGTGTTTAGCATTTGCCTTGTCAATAATTTGGCAAGTAATAAGCACCAACGGTAGCGTGAAGCAGCTGTGTTAGGAACTCTGGTGAAAAGCCTGGTTTATGCAAAAGTGATGCCTAGTGAAAACCAGCCTTCATTCACGGTCAGCAATGGCCTGTTCATGAAAATCTGTGGGTGACGCAATGTTTCTTATTCAAGTATGTATGTGGTGAGTCTGGGGGTGGAGATAGGCCAGCCACTGAAGCTTATCCTGCAGAGTAGTAGTAGTAGTAGTAGCAGCTGTTGCCTAGGCAGTCTGGCAGAACAGCCCCGAGTCCCTAAGGAAGGCCACGGCCCAGACCGGGCTTTCCCACAGAGCTCTCAAGGAGTGTACAGTATGTTGTGTTGTTGGCGTAGGCGATTGTGTGCAATGCAGTCTTGCATAATGTGCTTAATAGCATGGGATGCTGTGTTGCATCCGGGACAGGCATCAGCAACGGAGTCATCCAGCCTCTTCTGATAACTCAAGAGGACTGGATGATGCCCACATCTCAGCCTGGCCAGGTGGACCCTGTCCTCACGAGGGAGGTAGGATTCAGAAGGGTGGATATCAGGAGGCCGTGCATGCAGCTGTGTGATGTCTTTGAGTGACTGAATGGAGTGGCGAGTGATTTGAGTGTGGACATGCTTCTGGAAGCTGGTCTGAGGTGGGCGAGGGGGTAGAGATGACGGTATTTGTGTATATCGTGTGCTGGGTGTTGTTTTGATGTTCCTTGGTGTGGGTGGATGTGCTGCCATGTAGTGTAGTGGATTGTGTTGTTTTGGTGTTCCTTTGTGTGTGTGTGGATGTGCTGCCATGTAGTGTAGTGGATGATGTTGTTTTGGTGTTCCTTGGTGTGTGTGGATGTGCTGCCATGTAGTGTAGTGTGTGGTGTTGTTTTGATGTTCCTTGGTGTGGGTGCATGTCCTGCCATGTAGTGTAGTGATGGTGTTGGTTTGTGGAGGCTGCAGCAAGAATTTGTGTGCCTCTCATGTCTAGGTGATCCTTGACTTTGAGGACTTTGGTTTCTTGATGTAGGTGGTCTGTGGGTGTAGTGGCTGTGCAGCCTGTGATTATCTTTAGGGCCTTGTTCAGTATAGTCTGTAGAGTGTTGTAGTGTGTTTTGGTGAGGTTAGGAGCCCAGACAGGCCCTGCATAATTCATCACTGAACGTATGTATTGTTTCTATACTGTGGTGGTGGTTTCTTTGTTGTGTCCGAATGTTGTATGGGCAAGTGACCTCAAAGCATTGAGTCTTGGTGTGAATTTATTTTAAATGTTTGTGTTGTGTTATCTAAATGACATTGATGTGTGTGTGTGTGTGTGTGTGTGTGTGTGTGTGTGTGTGTGTGTGTGTGTGTGTGTGTGTGTGTGTGTGTGTGTGCGGTAGGGGAGTGTTGTTTATGGTGAGGTGTGGGATGTAATTGTGTTCTGCTCTCCAGCTTGTGAGAAGGGTCACTGTAGGTTTGTCTGGGGCTGTATTGACTCTGTTTGTGGTGAACCATTGGTGTAGTGTTTTGAGGTAAGGTTGGAGGATGTGTGCAGCTGCGTATGCATTTTGGTGTGTATATGCAAGTGTTATATCATTTACATAGGAAACTATGTGTATCTGTGGTGTGTGGGGTGTGGGTGTGTCGTGCATGTATAGGTTAAAAGAGTGTAGGGGACAAAACCGGTGCTTGGGGGTCGCCGTTTGTGAAGATTCTGATGTTTGATGACTGACCGGCAAATGTTATGTGTGCACATCTGCCTGCTAAATAGTTTGTCAGTCATCTTTTTGTGTTATTGTGCATGTTTGTGTTATTTTGTTTGTGAGGTTGTGGCGGGGGATTGCATCTAAAGCTTTGCTAATGTCTAGTGTGACTAGGAGTGTTCTGTGTGGTGGCCTAACTGAATTGATGCTATCAAAAACTTTTTGTGTAAGGTCTGTAAGAAGAGTGTTTGTGGAGTGTAATGGTCTAAAACCATGTTGTGAAGGGGCTAGGGGGGTGGGGGTGAGGTGTAACTAGTCGTAATACCAGTAGTTCAGTGACCTTGGAGGGGGTGCAGGGGACTGTGATGGGGCGATGTGAGGAGGGTAACGTGGGGTCTTTGTTGGGTTTAGGGATAGTGATGATATTGCCATGCTTCCAGATGTTGGGTATTATGTTGTGTGAGTAGCTGTAGTCTGATATGTTGGTGAGTGCCTGTATGCCTTGTGGTCCTAGGTGTTTAAGATGAATGTTGCTTATGTTGTTTGGTACACAGGCAGATGAGTGCTTAAGGTTGCTAATGATGTGCTTCGTCTGGTTGTAAGTGAAAGGTGCGTAGTCTGGGTCTGTGGGGAACTGTCTTTTACGTCTGATGATACGTCGGTCTTCCAGATGGGGGTTTAGATGGCTGACATGTGAAAAGTGGTTGATGAGAGTGTTTGCTTGTTGTTTGTTTGAGGGTATGGTGTCTGTTGTTGTAATGGCAGCGTGTGTTTGTGTAATGTTGCTGTTGGAAAGCGTGATGCTCTTTAGTGTTTTGTAGAGTTTGCTGGTGTTTGTGATCAAGTGTTTGGGGATAATTACTCCAATTTAGTGTTTGTTGCTCTGATATTTAATTGTGTATTTGAGTGTTGAGTTCCTGTATTTGTTGTACGGTGTCTTGTGTATGACGTGTTGGGGAGTGTTGTAATGTGTCGCGTTGACTGATGAGGCCTTTGGTGTGAAGTGTATTGGTGTTGTGATGAGGAGGGGTAGATTGAGATGGTTTGAGAGGAAGGATGGGACTGGAGTGTATTGGTGTTGTGATGAGGAGGGGTAGATTGAGATGGCTTGAGAGGAAGGATGGGACTGGAGTGTGTTGGTGTTGTGATGAGGAGGGGTAGATTGAAATGGTTTGAGAGGAAGGATGGGACTGGAGTGGACTGGTGTTGTGATGAGGAGGGGTAGATTGAGATGGTTTGGGAGGAAGGATGGGACTGGAGTGTATTGGTGTTGTGATGAGGGGGGGTAGATTGAGATGGTTTGGGAGGAAGGATGGGACTGGAGTGTATTGGTGTTGTGATGAGGATGGGTAAACTGAGATGGTTTGGGTATCTGGAGAGGATGGGGGATGATAATTGGATGCAGAAAGTGAGAAGTGTGAACATTAGAGTTAGGGATGCGAGAAGCAGACCGAAAAAAAACCTGGAGCGAGGTCATTGAGTGTGACCTCATGGATAAGGGACTGAATAGAGAGGCTGCCAAAGATCGAGCATCATGGTGAGCCGCCAGTAGGTGACCAAGGCAATGCATGCAAACAGGTTGGAGCGTTTATAAACGAAACGAGACGAAAAACAAAGCGATGATAGCACCGTACAGCTGGCCTGGACATGGCACTTATACTGTAGATGCCACACAATAGTAAAAGTGATCTTGTTCCCACCAAACACTACCAGTCTGATGTAGCCATTCAGTCAGGAGATCATTCCAAAACTCAAGGTGTTTACTGTGCACGGCCATGTAAGGCAATGCACACACGGGGCTGGAGGTGGCTGGGTTAATCACAGAGGACTGGGGTGATCTAGAGGTTCACCTACCACCACAGTAGGGGGTCAGTGCTCATGTTACGACACTCCAGCCATTGTGGAAGTGTTGCCACTGAGAGGATATGATAATAAACATAGTGTCAGTGAGGGGCAGTGTCTGTGGCAGCCATCCAACGCGGGTGACACTAAGTACCCGTGCACACGTCAGTCTTGGCAACACCCTTCACTGGTGCACTTAGGGTACCAGTGCAAGGGGCCAAAAGAACACCGGGGCAAGGTTTGACTGATGATATGATGAGTGACATTATTTGGCTACCCCACACCACCAAGACGTCACTCAGCAAAACCATACAGGTGATGGAGCACGAGAAACCTACCGCACTCAATGTAAACATGAGAAGGCCAAAGACACAACACATACGGTAACGAAGAGACCAACACAGCGGCAACTGAGCAAAATATCGGAGGTGACCGACTACTTCAGGGATTAATGGATGTGATTCCAAGGTGGCGACCATCATCCACCCACTTGATGTAGTGCTGCCTACTTCTTCCTTTACCTTTATCATTCTTTATCTGTGTCTGTCCTCCTCTCTTCCTATTTCTCCCATCTTTCCTCCCACTTTTATTACTCTTCTTTCCTTTTCAGGTGGCTTTACATTGAGTGACAAGCCTAATGGTTTCTTATAAGCCAGGAAACATTTACAGCGTTGGGTGGTAACCATATACCCAACCCATATGTGTTCCCTACGTGTCAACAAGTGGGTTGGTGAAGGGTTAGTGCCCCTCCCCGTAAAACAACTAACTCGAAGACAAACGGCCACCTCTTACGGGATTATAGCGTCTGGCGATAGATAGATAGATAGATAGATACGGGATTATGAAGTCTGTCGATAGATAGATTGATAGATAGATGGATAGACACTGGATTATGGCGACTGGCGATAAATAGATAGAACGAATATCTATGTATCTATCTATTGCCAGACGCCTCAATCCTGCAAGGAGTGGCCACAAACAAATCGCCTCTATGTCGCCCTGTCCCCTAGCCATTTCACTGCCTTGCTCCCAGCTCACACCCCCCTCTCTCACATACCTCTCCACTCCATCCCTCCATCTCATCCTTCGCCTCCCCCTCCATCTCTCCCTCTCCACCTCACTCACATGCACTCTTCTCGTCAGTCTCTCACTCTCCATCCTCTCCACATGGCCAAACCACCTCAGTGTGTTTCTCCTAATGCTTCCTATCACATCCACATCCACATCCACACCACAACGCTCCTTTTCTTCCTCATTTGTCAGTTTCTCTCCATATAACTCCACATGCTCCTCATTTCTTTTTTCATGCAAGGAAGAAGGAACCAAAGGTCAGGAGCCTGCAAACCGTTCCTTCAAAGAAAAAAAAACAATACAAAGGAGAGCCAAATTCAAGATCCGTTTATTTCGAGATGCCTGGACACACTGCGTCTGAAAGACTGAAGATCATAGGAAGTAGGAAATACAGACAGAGGGAGACAGTTCCAGAGTTGACCTGTTGCATGAATGAAGAACTGCCCAAAGGATCCTAGTGAGATATACCACCTTCCCCTCCTCTATAAAACAACGATAATAAATACAAGGAAATTATAGTATATGTAAAGACAGCGAGGAAAACTATTTAGTATGTGTTTGTTTATGTAGATGCATTTCTGATGGATTGATAAGTCTATAGGAAGTTGTTACATAAGAAGATGGAGGGTGAGCGGTTCTTCACATCCCTGTCTATCTGTCTATCTATTGCCAGACGCCTTGATCCCGCTAAGGATGGCCGCAGACAAAACGTCTTCAAGTCGATGCCACCCTCCATTTGACTGCCCTCCTCTCATCTCACTCCCCCCTCCTTCATTTACCTCTCAACTCCATCCCTCCACCTCATCCTTGGTCTCCCCCTCCCTCTCCCTCCCTCCACTTCACCTACATACACCCTCTTAGTCAGTCTTTCATTCTCCATTCTCTCCACATGTCCAATATGGCTTAAAGATACAGTAATACACAACTCTGTACGCTAAGTGTTATGCACAGCTTTGTTTTACTGTTTACATAGAACTATTCCTACTTGTTTTTATATATTTGCTTTAGAACCCAATGTGTCATACAGTGAACTACGCTATGTTGTAGTTTCCTTCTTGCTTTACTATCCTTATCCATCAGCATGTAGAATTAGATCTCTTAGTCATAGTCTACTCTGTAACAAAAAGCCTCGAAAGGATCATAAGGTCTGTTGCTGTTTGCTGTTCTTTGTATTCCTTTGTACTCCCTCCCTCTTCTCTCTCCTCCTTCCTGCCTCACATCCCTCCCTCCCTCCCTCATCCCTCCTTCTCAATCTCTCCCCCCCCTCTCCCTCCCTCTCTCCCTCTCCTTCCCACCCTCTCTGCCTCTCCTTCCCTCCCTCTCTGCCTCTCCTTCCCTCCCTCTCTGCCTCTCCTTTCCACCCTCTTGCCTCTCCTTCCCTCCCTCTCTGTCTCTCCTTTCCACCCTCTTGCCTCTCCTTCCCACCTTAACACTATCTTGGAGGGCGCTATGTAGCAGCTTCCTCCCTCTTAACACTATCTTGGAGGGCGCGGGCTATGGCATTATCCCCAGCTGACCCCCCCCCCCTCCTCTCCTCGGCTCTAAATGGGTAGCGTGTAATTTTTCCCACGTGCAGGTCCGTCGCTTATTTGTTTTTCCACATTAGCAGACGATTTCCACGGAGCGGCAACCCTGTCAGCCTGTCTGTCTCTCCACGTAGCTCCACATTCCTCTCAGATAACTTATTTCCACACCACTTTTCACACTAATAAAGACAATTTGGCTCAACTGAAAGAACAGGCAGTATCAAAGAACTGATGAACAATATCCTGCCTTACCTTTGTTCATCTCGGCTAGATGGGCAAGCTGTTTAAACACTATCAACACTGAGAATAGACACACAGCTCCAGCGTCCTCCCCCTCTCACGGTTAGAGGGTGACTGACGGATTCGAAGCTTCTTCTTCTTTTTTTTTTTTTATGCAAGAAAGAAGGAACCAAAGGCCAGGAGGCCGGAAACCGTTCCTGCCAAGAAAAAAACAAAAACAATACAAAAGAGAGCCCAATTCAAGATCCGTTTATTTCGAGATGCCTGGACACACTGCGTTTGAAAGACTGGAAATCATAGGAAGTAGGAAAGACAGACAAAGGGAGACAGTTCCAGAGTTTACATGTTGTATAAACGAAGGACTGGGAGTAACGGTTAACTCTTGTATTAGAGAGTTGGACGGAAAAAGGATGAGAGTCTGCTGCTAGACGGGTGCTACGCCCCCGACGAAGAGGTGGAGGGATGCAAGCAGACAGGTCAGAGAAGCAGTGACCATTGAAGTAGCGATAGAAAAGAGATGAAGAGGCAACAGTGCGGCGAAGAGACAGAGGTTGAAGGGAGCCAGTAAGGGGAGGAGAGTTAATGAGACGAGCAGCCTTTGACTCCACCCTATTGAGAAGAGCTGTATGTGGGGAGCCTCCCCGCACATGAGAGTTGTACTCCACACAGGGGCGAATAAAACTGAGCTCTAGTTCGAAATAAAATGCTTGTTTTTATTATGCTGATTAATATTTATCTTTAATACTAATCCTTTTTATATATCTATATATCTATCTATTGCTGTTACAAGATTATTATTTAACTCTGACGAGGCCATTACAAAATAAGTCGGTAGGAACTGATGGCTGTCTAATCCTTTCAGTTCAAAATCACCCTGAATATAACCATGGAAATAAAATAAATAAGTAAATAGGTAGATAAACATATAGACAGACAGATAGATGAATAAATAAAATAAGAGATTCAGCGTAGTGATGTGCTAAACGTTGTGTACTCAGTATAAATCTGCATCCATGACCAGCCAGTGTCGGTGTGGTGATATGGGGCATGAATATCGCTAATCACCCGCCGCTACTTCATTATAAGCGATAGTATTTACCTGGACAATGCTGTATAAATAGGCTTTGACAACAACGGCGTTAAATGAGCAGAATATTAATAGCCTCTCACAGTTACCGACTCGCCCACTTTATTAATTTCTCCAATAAATCAGGTAAAGAACGTTGGACATGAGGTAGTAGTCTAAGTGATAAACTTCGTCACGGCTCCTTGTTAGCGATTTATTCGGTAAATTATAACCAGAAATCCTCTTGTATGTTCCTGATACAAACTATGTCGCAATTAAAATGATATAAATAAAGTACAGAGGAATGTTTTGGTGCACAGTAAGAAAAAAAAAAACTCACCTAACATCCTACCTATTTCCACTTTCACCTGTACTCGAAGACCAATTTTTTTTTCACCCTCAAGTACCTGCTTGATCTCCTGCCTAACCTCCTGCCTACCCTCTCTCCCCAGGTGTCGTGGATAAGGCGTCGGGACCTACACGTGCTGACTACAGGTGTGCAAACTTTCGCCTCAGACCAGCGCTTTCTCGCCCTCCACGCAGAGCGATCCGAGAACTGGACGCTGCAAATCAGGTGAGGCAGCGCAGGGAAGGTAGGAAAGTAGGTTGGAGGAAAGCAGGTAGGAGGGAAAGTAGCCAAGAGGGGCAGTAGGTAGAAGGGAAAGTACGTAGGAAGGAAAGTGGGCAGCAGGGAAAGTAGGATGGAGGGAAAGTAGGAGGGAAAGTTGGCAGGAGAGAAAGTAGGTAGGAAGGAAAGTAGACAGGAGGGGAAGTAGACAGGATGGAAAGCAAGCAGGAGGGAAAGTAGGTCTGATATACCGTTTTTACTCTAACTTGGCCTAAAATTGCCATCCTTTTATATTCTTTATTGATCACCAAGTTATAGTAAGACATTAACACTAGAATACGATGCTAGTAAGGAATCAATGCTATGGAGAGGATGGAGAGCCATAATATCGTCGCATTAGGCTACTGAGCTACATGAAACGAGCTGCAAAACGACACAAATCTGAGCCAAGATAAGGTGAAAGAACTATAGTCGATAAGTAAGAAGGACTGGACACAAGGAAGACGGAGTAGCAGGTGGGACTGGAGAGGTGGAAAACTGACAGCTTGTGGATTTTGGACGGTAAGCAACGGAGAAGGATGGCAGGCAGAAATGTAAGGTGATAGGTAAACAGGTGGGCCTGGAAGGGAGAAAGAAAGGAAAAGGAAGGAAAGAAGAACAGAAAGAAGGAAGGGCGGAAAGAAGGAAGGGTGGATGGATAAAAAGAAAGGAAGATAGAGGGAAGAAAGGAAAGCTGGAAGGAACATTGGAAGTATTGGAGAGAGCGAGGGAGACAGGAACGAAGAAAGGGTGCCCGGAATGAGGGAGGAATGTTTTGAAGGTAGAACGAGAAATGTAGGCAGCCTGGCTCGGGGAAAACTGGGAAGGAAGACAGGCAGGTGGACGTAGAAAGCGAGCAGGTAAATAAAGATGGTAAGAAAGTGGATGCTGGGAGCAGGAATGTACATAGGAAGGTGGGTAGGAAGAAAGATGGGTAGGTAGTGAATTTAGGAAGATTAGCAGGTGAAAAAGTAGCAGAACAGAAGGGAAGGAAGGAAAGAAGGATGGATGGATGGAATGAAGGAAGGAGCAAGAGAGAAAGGAAAGAAGGAGGAACAGAGGAGGGAAGGACGGTAACAAAGACACACCATTACAAAAAGTTAAAATGACAAAAAAATGACTGAAATATAAATGATGCCACAAACATTGGCTTGCGACAGCTTCATAATTGGGTGTGAAATGCAGTGGCTAGGCAGTGAAATGTTAATATAATTCCATAGAGCGGATTATTTATTTATTTATTTTTTTTCAGTCCGGATCAAACGAAAATATTTTATGTAGGCTGAAGCGCTTAGTGCCGTAGTAACGTTGGTCATCTTTAAGTGTTATATATCTCGATGGTTATGCTCAGGATTTATTTTTAATATTGTCTCTCTTATTGATATGGTATGTACGATTAGGTGACACACACACACACACACACACACACACACACACACACACACACACACACACACACACACACATGCATACATACATTTCTATAATCACCTATCACGTACACATATTTCAATTGCTATGCACATGATTAACTCACACAGCGCTTTCTGTTACCAAAGTATACATGATTACATACATTTGTGTACGAGAAACATACATACATACATACACATACATACATACAAAATTACACATACATATACATACATACATACTTAAACTACATATCTAAAATCTAAAAAATAACCTGACTTTTTAATCATCATGGGCCTTAATATATGCAAATTGCCCTCGTTAGAATAATCACCAACTTTCTGATAATTTACAGTAATCATATCTTGCGACTACAATTTTTCAGCGTTCAAATCACATAATTATCTGACTAATAATTCTCCCTAACACTACAAGCGCTGCGTCTCAACCTACATTTTTCTGCCGTAATCGCAAAGTAATAAATAATTTTAAAAGCAAGTATACGTTCAAGAAGAAAAAATAGTGCCATCCTATTTCTAAAAAGTTTTCCTTCCACCATAGAAAAAAGAAATTACCAGCAAATACGAAGTGGTAACGGGTACTATAACATCAAAAAAAGTAATCTCAAATGTACTACTTCCTAGCATAGAGATTAGGTGAAGTACAATTGCGTTCAAAAGTATGGAAACGCATTTAATAGTGTCGTGTACTTCCAGCAGTGGTACGAGTTGATCGAGTATGGCCCGCTCAGTAATCTTGGATAAAAAAGACAGGTTAGAGACGGGATGATAATTTGTCATGCTCTCAAAATCAAGGCCAGGTTTCTTAAGTCTGGTGATCCGAAGTATCTTGCTGAATTGTTAAAACTCCCATCGGCACGCCCGGGTGTGATATTATGCAGTGAAGATGATTCCTTGCGTCTTGATGAGCCAGGAGCCATTCACCAGTCATCTTTCTCTGATCGTTCTTTTGCATATAGAGCCCCTAGATTATATAACAGATTGCCATTGTCCATAAGACAACTCTCTACTGTTGAATCCTTTAAGAGACAGCTGAAAGCCTTTCTTTTTTCAAAATGCTATGACCTGGAGAGAGGCACTATGACGGATGATTATGTCACAATTCTTGTAATTGTAAAAATAACCCTCCTCTCTTCCTATTTCTCCCATCTTTCCTGTTACTTCTTATTGCTTTTCTTTCCTTTACAGGTGGCTTTACATTGAGTGACAAGCCAAATGGTTTCCTGTAAGCCAGGGAACCATTTACAACTGTTATGCTGGTGTTTTTAGGGCGACTTCTCGTCCTAAAAACACTATCGACTGAAGCGGGGTCCTCTTTCTAGACCGGAAGTAAAGCACCCACAAAGGAACAGGACATAAAAACCAGGCAGTATACCTTAACACATCTATTACCTTAATTCTAACCGTTACAATACAACACAGAGTGATATTTGAGATACAGGGGAACAGGAACACAAAGTTAACATTCAGCACCACAAGATATAGTCACACTCAGTACACAATACAATGCTCATACAGGGATGTCTTGAATTATATGTGGTATTGTCTATGTGTCACTTTTAGGCAGGATATACACTGAACTGATCACAGAGGGGATAAACAAGATTGGGAGTCTGTAGGGGAAATATTACTATAAATAAGATAGGGTGCGGATAGCGACACTTGACACAGTCACCTGGTCACGGCGACACTCACACACAGGCTATTAATCTGCCCGTGCACCCTAGTCTTATGCGTTCACAGAAAGTTCTTTTATTGGGGGGACTTGTATAATTACTCTAAGGTTCATTCTCTGTCCTGCCGGCACTGAGTTCTTTTGGACTACTGGTAACTGTTGCTAGTTTCGCACAGGTCTTCACTTAGTCACTGTTCACTGTTATTTCTCCCGATTTGTTCTCGGCACAAGGGGCGTCATTATTTACCTGTATCTCCTGGGTAATGTTCACTCCGTGACAAGGGCGTGAGGGTAGAGCCCTAGGGGGACCCGGCCTGCAGAGGGCAAGGGATTACCCGCAGGGGAGTCACTGCCCGGGTCACACTCGTCGATGGGGTGCAGGGAGGCCCTCCCGTCTGGGGGCCTCGACCTGAGAGGCGGCCCTCGAGTTGGGGCCTCGTCGGTGTGGTGCAGGGAGGCCCTCCTGTCTGGGGGCCTCGACCTGAGAGGTGGCCCTCGGGACTGGGGCCGAACAGCTGGAGCAGTCGCGCCTGTCGTCTCTGGCTCCGTGGAGTGAGGGAGCCTGGATCGCCTTCGTCAGGAGCCGGTGGGTCTGGCCTGGGGGTCCTGGGACTGCGGGCACCTAGGGGGAGAGGCGCCGACAGGGCTGGGCTGCGGCAGCTTCTCCTTCGGGACTCGGGCAGGAACAAGGATTTCCCAGGCGTGGGAGGTAGGTCCGATATCGGGCCTTGCCACCACTCTAGCGCCACCTACGGGGCTATATTCCCGGGTGGTGATGAAGGGCTCCCACAGGGGGAAGAGGCTGGAGAAGGACTCACGTAGCCCGTGTCCTCTCCAGTACGTCCTGAGGCCGGAGCTTGGGTCGCCTTACCCTGGTACGTACGTTGGCTGTGGCCATGAGCTTACCCGGCACACAAGGAGCAACTGAAGGGCGTACGGGGCCGCTCCTTCCCCGCCACATATAGGGACCGTCGGCACGGTGTTGCTCCTGTAGGAGAGAACAGCAGGAGAGGGATGCACTGGGGCAACTCTCTCTCCGGGGTGTACTAAGGCCGAAGCCTTGGGTCGCCTTACCCTCATACACTTTATTAGGCCATAGCCTTGGGCCTCCTGCCCTTGGGCCTCCTGCCCTAGAGGGTGTAACAATTGCCGTCAATACGGTGTTACTTGGGACTGAAGCTAGTTCAGTCCCACCCCTTTTCTGACGACGGTTGTTCCGCCCGCAAGGTAGTTGCCTTTCCCTGGTCACCTGGTGTTGGGGCAGTTGCGGGGAACAAGGGCCCAGGACCGTAGTGTCCTGGTGACCCTCTTGATTGGGGTCACTAACCCCACCGTTGTGTTCTCCTGGGGTGGTGGTGCGGTGGCGGCCCGGTGGTGGGGTGGGGGGTGGTGAGGTGGGAGGTCCGGCGGCGGGCATTTTAACAACGCTGGGTGGTAACCATATAACCAAACCATACGTGTTCCCTACGTGTCAACAAGTGGGTTGGTGGAGGGTTAGTGCCCCTCCCTGTAAAACAACTAACTGAAAGTCAAATGGCCACCCCTTACGGGATTATGGCGTCTGGCAATAGATAGATAGATAGATGTATGTGTGTTGAGCGCTAGTGAATTCCCAAAGGAAGAACTGACGCTTTTGAGAAACAAAAGGCCAGATTATTATTATTATTATTATTACCTGTCTGCAAGATATTAAGGGCGTACCGAATGTAGTGTAGGGATTTCGGTTAGTAGATGGAGGCATTTATATCTGAATAAACGATGTATATATTTTAGTATCTTGTCATAACCACCTCACGTCACCGTTCCTGACAACAGCAAGAGAAGATCCTCGATGGGTGACTTTCCATGCATCTCAGCAGACAGCTCCTTCCTGGATGACACTGGCTTCACCCCCAACAGAATCCCATCAAGGTCAGTACAGCTCCAGTCTCATCAGTCATGGCCTTATTGTGGGAATGAGGCTGTGGAGCTTTTCTCAGCCTTGAGTTTCCACCAAAACCAAGCCCAAAATTCACCCAAATGAGCCCAAAACAAGTTTAAAGCCAATGTAAATGGCCTAACAGCTGTCAAGGAAGATAACCTAAGCCTAACACGTGTAAATATCTCACTAAAACCAACAAAAAAAAAATCAGAAAATCGTCAAATACAAGTCTGGAAAAAATCAAGCTTAGTAAACTGTACCCCAGAATGACAATGTTCATCCCTCCTATGGCTAAAACATATTAATCTAAGTCTAAAAACAGTTTATAAATCAACCTAAACACACAATTTTAGTCTTAAATATCATCAAAATCGATAAAAAAAATCAAAGCCCATCGTTAAATGGGGGTTTGCCCATCGTTAGGCAGGACGTCAATAACTGATGACAAACTCCGTTCCATCACACATACACTCACTTTTTGGCAGTCGTCCTCCCATCGCAACAGGCGTTGGGAAACAGCCCTGGCCCGTCTACGCCTTGGCCACACGCGGATCACACATGGCTTTCTGATGTCAGGAGGCACTCCTCCGACCTGTCAATGTTGCCAGGTTCCACTCACGGTCCACCATCTTTTGCTTGACTGCCCTCGGTTCCACGTCGTGCGCAGACGGACTCTCCCGTTCCTTTACTCCCTTCGACGTTCCCCTACCTTAGCCGATCTTCTTGGTGAATCCCCTGTGTTTTCCATCACACACCTCATGCGCTTCCTATCTCAAACCCGTATCTTGCCTCACATTTAGTGTCTTCCCCGTCTTCCCCTCTACCTTTATTCCACCATAGCACACCCGTCATTTTTTGCAGCGGTTTTAGTGCCATATAGTCCTCCTGGGCTTGGTGCCAGTCCTTATTACTTACTTCTTCTTCTCTCTCTCTCTCTCTCTCTCTCTCTCTCTCTCTCTCTCTCTCTCTCTGCCGATGCTGGAGTTTGAATATAAAGTGTTACTGTACTGATAGTTTCCACTGAAGATTTGAGTGTCTTGTTGATATTAAATAAAAAAAAAAAAAAGACAAGGCAGGTTGGTAGGTAGATAGTCAGGTTGGCAGGTAGGCACAGGCAGGCAGGTAGGTAGGCAGACAGGTAGGCAGGCAGGCTGGCAGGTAGGCACAGGTAGGCAGGCAGGCAAGCAGACTGGGCAACAGACGACACATTAGACAGCAGGCTGGATAGCAGGCTGACATTACCTGTTCTTACTACTACTGCTACAACTACTACTACTACAACTACTACTGCTACAACTACTACTGCTACAACTACTACTGCTACAACTACTACTGCTACAACTACTGCTGCTACAACTACTGCTGCTACAACTACTGCTGCTACTGCTGCTGCCACCACCACCACCACCACCACCACCACTATGGTCGGGGTTGGGATGCTTGCTAGTAAAAAGAATAAAAATGTTTTTCAGGTGAACATCAATCCAGACGACTAGATTAGCGTTGGGAGTATGGAGGGTGAGAGACTAACTAGGAGAGTGTATGTGAATGAGGTGGAGGGGGTAGAGGGAAGGGGAGACCGAGGAGGAGATGGAGGGATGGAGGGGAGAGGTAAAGCATATATGAGAGAGGGGGGATGTAAATTGGGAGTATGGAGGGTGAGAGACTAACTAGGAGCATGTATGTGGGTGAGGTGGAGGGGGGAGAGGGAGGGGGAGACCGAGGAAGAGATGGAGGGATGGAGGAGAGAGGTATATGAGAGGGGGGTGTAAGTTGGGGAAAGGTAGCGACATGGCAGGGAACATGGCAACATCGAGACGATTTGTTTGTGGCCACTCCTTACTCGATGAAGGTGTCTATAGATAGATATATAGAAAGGACTAACATTAAAGATAAATATTAATCAGCATAATAAAAACAAGCATTTTATTTCGAACTAGAGTTCAATTTTATTCGCCCCTGTGTGGAGTACAACTCTCATGTGCGGCGAGGCTCCCCACATACAGCTCTACTCAGTAGGGTAGAGTCAAAGGCTTTTCGTCTCATAAACTCTCTGTGGTAGGTCTCCATATTATAATTGCAAATCATAATAGATAGATAGATAAATAGATAGATAGAGAGACAGATAGAAGCAGGAAGTCAAATGATGAGAAGGTGTTGTGTCTGCGAGAATCGAGCAATGCTAAACATGCTTACACTGAGGAAAGCTGACGACAGCGGCCAGTAAGGAGATGATGCAGTTAGCTGTCAGCAGTCCTCTCGTGAACAAAGATCTAGTCCACCCCTGCTATACCAGAATTTAGGAAAGAGAGCTCAGACGGAGATTAGCCACCGAACAGGCTAGACAGAAGGAGACAAGCGACCCTAGAGAGAGGTCGAGACGGAGATTAGCCTTAGAACAGAGAGAGAGAGAGAGAGATAGCGAGACAGGGAGGTAGCTACCCAGGACTTATACTATTATACCTGTTTAATATTTCCAAGACAAATAAAAATAGTCCCATACTATTCTTTACCTCTCCCGTCACTACATGACATCTGGTGGGGAAACTACTACAAGATATAAAAGCCGCTCGACCACAAGTCTAAAATATACGCCTCTACAAGCAAATACAAAGTCGCTGCTTTATGATACAAAGTCTTTATGACATTTGGTAGCAGCGAACGTATACGAACCTCGTCTACGAATCAACATTAAACTCCTACAAAATATCAAGATTGAAAAGAACCAAAAATATAAGATCCTGACAGTATTCTCTCCATCATGCCCCCTCCATCTCCCAGATCATTACGCTGATGCAGAGGTCAAGAGATCACTCGACGCCTTGCAAGTAGCTTAACGACAAACCAGCAAATCTGCGGACATCGTCTCCGAATTAAAAGCAAATTTCTACAAAAGCAACCGAGACTACAAGATTAGCTTCAGTTCTACATTGAATCCTACAAAATACAGCCTACAGTGCAAATAGTCTACAAGTCTACGACGAATAAGCGAACTACAACCATCTACAATCAACTACAATTAACAACTCTACGTCGTCTGTATAATCTTCTACACGCACCTACAAGAAGCGGCAGTCTTCATCCTACAACGAGTAAATCACAAGAAAAAAAGGACCAAGAATACATCAAGAAAGAAAGAAAACAAACAAACAAACAAACGAAGAGTGAGAGACGACTCACAACTCATAACCACCAGACCTCACCCTCCTCTCTCTGCTACATCCACCCAACCCCCACCGCTTACGCAGGTGTGAAGAGGTCAGGACGACGAAGCAAACACCAAGTCCATATTCACAACTCATCTTACTCACTCGTCTTCACTCAAGTTACTCATCGCTACTCATTCACTCACCACAGCTACCAGTGTGGGAAGTTGAGGTCATCATGCGTGCTTGCTGAACAGACGCCACGTCAGTCAACACACCACCTGCACCACCACTCACACCACGGTAAAAATTAGTGAGTTACATAGTTACTTCATTCATACAATACACAGTGATAGACAATAAGCTTCTGCACAAACATATAAAACGTGTTGTATAGTTACAGCTTAAATACACATACCTACTTCAATTATCTTCATAATTCAATCACTAAATAATCACCAACAATAATTATTCTACACGGTATATATTCATTCATCTATTATAACATTTATTTACTACCAACGAGTGTTACCATTTATACCTACATAAAATACGTGTTTCATACATACAACTATACATTATTATATCTACAAAGTAATAAAGAAGATATACCATCACAGTTACTCAGTGAGCAATTAAAAGAACTGTATTAAACATTTATTAATTAAAGCTACCTAGTGGAAACATATAAATTAAGTTACAAGGTAAACTAGAGAAAAAAAAAAATGGCCAACACAAATGCCGTTAGCAAGAGTGAACATCTTCAACACAATCGTGAAGACAATGATTTCCACACAGTGCTGACACACATATTACTCACGATAGGTACAGGTGAACAACAAGTCAGTGTGTATAGTTAATGCTGTATATAGTGTATATATATATATTTTATATAAAATAACAAAATATGGGACTATATAATTTCATTTTCAGTAGTATCTGTGCAATATAAACTAAACTTTAAAAAAAGTATCCCAAGGAAATTAGCCAGTAATTATGCAACCATGAACAAAATGGAAAAAAGTGTACACAAGCAAAGAAAAACAAACTATAGAAAATCAATACATACAAAAAAGAAAGAAAGAAAAGTAAGAAAGAAAAAAAGAGAAATAGAGTAAGATCACATAACAAACAAATGAAAATAAGTGTAAATGTTACTACATAAGTCAAAATACCACGTAAACTACAAACAAAAAAGCAAATTGTTGTCTCCACATACAAGTGGCACGACACATCACTATCATCGACCGCAGCATATGTTAGGACTGCAGTTATTACAATTATGTTACTCCATATTATAATTATGTAACTACAAACAATATGTACCAATTTATGTGACAGTTGCATTAACAAGATGTAACTTTTATGTAACTTTAACTACAATTATGTAACTACAAACGATAGGTAACAATTATGTAACGACAAACGATTGCATTATGTTACACTAACTACAATTATGTACCTACAAACGATATGTAACAATTATGTAACGACAAACGATTGCATATGTTACACTAAACTACAATTATGTACCTACAAACGATATGTAACAATTATGTAACGACAAACGATTGCATTATGTTACACTTTGCCAATTATGTAACAGTTGCATTAACAAGATGTAACTTTTATGTAACTTTAACTACAATTATGTACCTACAAACGATATGTAACAATTATGTAACGACAAACGATTGCATTATGTTACACTTTGCCAATTATGTAACAGTTGCATTAACAAGATGTAACTTTTATGTAACTTTAACTACAATTATGTACCTACAAACGATATGTAACAATTATGTAACGACAAACGATTGCATTATGTTACACTTGCCAATTATGTAACAGTTGCATTAACAAGATGTTTTTATGTAACTTTAACAACAATTATGTACCTACAAACGATATGTAACAATTATGTAACGACAAAACAGTTGCATTAACAAGATGTAACTTTTATGTAACTACAATTATAAGGCCAACACAATTATGCATTAACACAATATTTGGTAACAATTCATAAAATGTTACAATTATGTAGTACCACAATGTTAGTACAATATTATAAGTCATACAATTATAGCACAATTCTGTATTACCAGTATCATCATACAAGTTAGGTGAAATATTAGACATTACTAAAGTGATAACTCAAATATGTAATGTATAACCTAGCAGTATTACCATTGCACAATTATATGCGTACGTCTGTTGTACATGCACGTCTTACAAAGTGTTATACAACAATCATTGCATTTATTCCAATATGTATTCAACTTATTTAAAATGTAATATTACTGAATAATCACTATTTACTATGAATAATATATGTATACAATATTCATACAATTATGTTACTTTACAATATTATGTATTTCACTTAATTAGCTTATAAGTTCATTATAATGTGTATGTAGTATGTATCAATATGTTATAACTATTAAATGTCGATGGTACGCCATTTTTGCGCGGCTGAGCAATGTGGTAGGTCTCCATATTATAATTGCAAATCATAATAGATAGATAGATAAATAGATAGATAGAGAGACAGATAGAAGCAGGAAGTCAAATGATGAGAAGGTGTTGTGTCTGCGAGAATCGAGCAATGCTAAACATGCTTACACTGAGGAAAGCTGACGACAGCGGCCAGTAAGGAGATGATGCAGTTAGCTGTCAGCAGTCCTCGAAGTGAACAAAGATCTAGTCCACCCCTGCTATACCAGAATTTAGGAAAGAGAGCTCAGACGGAGATTAGCCACCGAACAGGCTAGACAGAAGGAGACAAGCGACCCTAGAGAGAGGTCGAGACGGAGATTAGCCTTAGAACAGAGAGAGAGAGAGAGATAGCGAGACAGGGAGGTAGCTACCCAGGACTTATACTATTATACCTGTTTAATATTTCCAAGACAAATAAAAATAGTCCCATACTATTCTTTACCTCTCCCGTCACTACATGACATCTGGTGGGGAAACTACTACAAGATATAAAAGCCGCTCGACCACAAGTCTAAAATATACTTCTCTACAAGTAACTACAAAGTCGTTATGACATCTCCTCCTCTTACTGGCTCCGTTCAAACTCTGTCTCTTCGCCGCACTGTTGCATCTTTATCTCTGTATCGCTACTTCAATGGTCACTGCTCCTCTGACGTGTTTGCTTGCATCCCTCCACCTCTACGACGGGTGCGTAGCACCCGTCTAGTAGCAGACTCTCATCCCTTTTCTGTCCAGCTCTCTAATGCAAGAGTTAACCGTTACTTCCAGTCCTTCATTTATGCAACAGGTCAACTCTGGAACTGTCTCCCTCTGTCTGTATTCCCTACTCCCTATGATCTCCAGTGTTTCAGACGCAGTGTGTCCAGGCATCTCGAAATAAACGGATCGTGAATTTGGCTCTCTTTTGTATTGTTTTTGTTTTTTTCTTGGCAGGAACGGTTTGCGGGCTCCTGGCCTTTGATTCCTTCTTTCTTGCATTAAAAAAAAGAAAAAAAAAAAAGAAGCTTCTAATCCCGTCAGTCACCCTCTAACCGTGAGAGGGGGAGGACGCTGGAGCTGTGTGTCTATTCTCAGTGTTGATAGTGTTTAAACAGCTTGCCCATCTAGCCGAGATAAACAAAGGTAAGGCAGGATATTGTTCATCAGTTCTTTGATGCTGCCTGTTCTTTCAGTTGAGCCAAATCATTTTTATTAGTGTGAAAAGTGATGTGGAAATAAGTTATCTGAGAGGAATGTGGAGCTACGTGGAGAGACAGACAGGCTGACAGGGTTGCCGCTCCGTGGAAATCGTCTGCTAATGTGGAAAAACAAATAAGCGACGGACCTGCACGTGGGAAAAATTACACGCTACCCATTTAGAGCCGAGGAGAGGAAGGGAGGGGGGGGGGTCAGCTGGGGATAATGCCATAGCCCGCGCCCTCCAAGATAGTGTTAAGAGAAAGGAAACTACAACATAGCGTAGTTCACTATATAATCACATTGGGTTCTAAAGCAAATATATAAAAACAAGTAGGAATAGTTATATGTAAACAGTAAAACAAAGCTGTGCATAACACTTACCGTACAGAGTTGTGCATGACTGTATCTTTAAGCCATACTGGACACGTTGAGAAACTGGAGAATAAAAGACTAAGACGATGCATGTAAGTGAAATGGAGGGAGGGAGAGGGAGGGGGGAGACCGAGGATGAGGTGGAGGGCTGGAGTTAGGTAAATGAAAGAGGGGGTTGTGAGCTGGGAGCAGGGCAATGAAATGGCGGGGGACAGGGCGACATGGAGGCGATTTGTTTGTGGCCACCCTTTGCCGGATTAAGGAGTCTGGCAATAGATAGATAGATAGATAGGGATGTGAAGAACCGCTCACCCTCCATCTTCTTATGTAACAACTTCCTATAGACTTATCAATCCATCAGAAATGCATCTACATAAACAAACACATACTAAATAGTTTTCCTCGCTGTCTTTACATATACTATAATTTCCTTGTATTTATTATCGTTGTTTTATAGAGGGAGGGGAAGGTGGTATATCTCACTAGGATCCTTTGGGCAGTTCTTCATTCATGCAACAGGTCAACTCTGGAACTGTCTCCCTCTGTCTGTATTTCCTACTTCCTATGATCTCCAGTCTTTCAGACGCAGTGTGTCCAGGCATCTCGAAATGAACGGATCTTGAATTTGGCTCTCCTTTGTATTTTTCTTTTTCTTTGAAGGAACGGTTTGCAGGCTCCTGCCCTTTGGCTCCTTCTTCCTTGCATGAAAAAAAAACTGAGAGGAGCATGTGGAGTTATATGGAGAGAAACTGACAAATGAGGAAGAAAAGGAGCGTTGTAGTGTGGATGTGGATGTGATAGGACACGTTAGGAGAAACACACTGAGGTGGTTTGGTCATGTGGAGAGGATGGAGACTGAGAGACTGACGAGGAGAGTGTATGTGAGTGAGGTGGATGTGGAGTTACATGGAGAGACAGACTGAGAAATGAGGGAGTGAAGGAGCGTTGTGGTGTGGATGTGGATGTGATAGGAAGCGTTAGGAGAAACACACTGAGGTGGTTTGGTCATGTGGAGAGGATGGAGAGTGAGAGACTGACAAGGAGAGTGTATATGAGTGAGGTGGAGCGGGAGAGAGGGAGGGGGAGGCCAAGGATGAGATGAAAGGATGGAGTGGAGAGGTATATGAGAGAGAGGGGTGTGAGCTGGGAGCAGGACAGTGAAATTACGGAGGACAGGGCGACATGGAGGCGATTTGTTTGTGGCCACTCCTTGCAGGATTGAGGCGTCTGGCAATAGATAGATAGCTAAATAGTTATTCGTTCTATCTATTTATCGCCAGTCGCTATAATACCGTATCTATCCATCTATCTATCTATCTATCGCCAGACGCCATAATCCTGTATCTATCTATTTATCTATCTATTGCCAGACGCTATAATCCCGTATCTATCTATTTATCTATCTATTGCCAGACGCCATAATCCCGTATCTATCTATCTATCTATTGCCAGACACCATAATCCAGTATCTACTGCATTTATCTATCGCCAGACGTTATAATCCCGTATCTATCTATCTATCTATCTATCGCCAGACGCCTTAATCCCATATCTATCTATCTATCAATCACCAGACGCCAGAATCCCGTATATATCCGTCTATCTATCTATCTATTGCCAGACACCATAATCCAGTATCTACTGTATCTATCTATCGACAGACTTCATAATCCCGTAGCTGTCTATCTATCTATCTATCTATCGCCAGACGCTATAATCCCGTAAGGGGTGGCCATTTGTCTTCGAGTTAGTTGTTTTACGGGAAGGGGCACTAGCCCTTCACCAACCCACTTGTTGACACGAAGGGAATACGTATGGATTGGTTATATGGTTACCACCCAGCCTTGTAAATGGTTTCCTGGCTTACCGGAAAATATTAGGCTTGTCACTCAATGTAAAGCCACCTGAAAAGGAAAGAAGAGTAATAAAAAGTGACAGAAAAGATGGGAGAAATAGGAAGAGAGGAGGACAGACACAAAAAGAGAATGATAAAGGTGAAGAAAGAAGTAGGCAGCACTACATCAAGTGAGTGGATGATGGTGAGAAATAGGGAACGAGGAGGGCAGACATGGGAATAGACTGATAAAGGTGAAGGAAGAAGTAGGCAGCACTACATCAAGTGAGTGGATGATGATCGCCACCTTGAAATCATATCTATTAATCCTTGAAGTAGTCGGTCACCTCCAATATTTTGCTCAGTTGCCGCTGTGTTGGTCTCGTCATTACCGTATGTGTTGTGTCTTTGGCCTTCTCATATTTACACTGAGTTCGGCAGGTTCCTCGTGCTCCATCTTCTGTTTGGCTTTGTTGAGTGACATGTCTTGGTGCTGTGGAGGAGCCAAATAATGCCACTCCTCATGACATCACGAAATAATGCCACTCCTCATGACATCACCAAATAATGCCACTCCTCATGACATCACCAAATAATGCCACTCCTCATGACATCACCAAATAATGTCACTCCTCATAACATCACCAAATAATGCCACTCCTCATGACATCACCAAATAATGCCACTCCTCATGACATCACCAAGTAATGCCACTCCTCATGACATCACCAAGTAATGCCACTCCTCATGACATCACCAAATAATGCCACTCCTCATGACATCACCAAATAATGCCACTCCTCATGACATCACCAAATAATGCCACTCCTCATGACATCACCAAGTAATGCCACTCCTCATGACAAACCTTGCAACGGTGTTCTTTTGGCCTCTTGCACTGGTACCCTAAGTGCACCAGAGAAGGGTGTTGCCAGGACTGACGTGTGCACGGGTACTTAGCGTCACCCTCGTTGGATGGCTGCCAGACACTGCCCCTCACTGGCACTATGTTTATTATCATATCCTCTCAGTGGCAACACTTCCAAAATGGCTGGAGTGTCGTAATATGAGGACTGACCCCCTGCTGTGGTGGTAAGTGAACCTCTAGGTCACCCCAGTCCTCTGTGTTCAACCAAGCCACCTCCAGCCCCGTGTGTGCATTGCCTTACATGGCCGTGCACAGTAAACACCCTGGAATGTACTGGTATTGTGATGAGGAGGGGTAGACTGAGATGGTTTGGGTATTTGAGGAGGGTGGAGAATGACAGATGGGTGTAGAAAGTGAGAAGTGTGTTGGAATGATCTCCTGACTGAATGGCTACATCAGACTGGTAGTGTTTGGTGGGAACAAAATCACTTTTATTGCTGTGTGGCATCTACAGTATAAGTGCCATGTCCAGGCCAGCTGTACTGTGCTATCATAGCTTCGTTTTTCGTCTCGTTTCGTTTATAAAGGCTCCATCCTGCTTGCATGCATCGGCCTTGATCACATAATGGCGGCTCTCCATGATGCTTGATCTCTGGCAGCCTCCCTATCCAGTCCCTTATCCCTGAGGTCACACTCATTGACCTCGCCCCAGGCTTTCTTCGGTCTGCTTCTCGCAACCCTAACCCTAATGTTCACACATCTCACTTTCTGCTGCCTTATTACTTGGCAAATTATTAACAAGGCAAAAGCTAAACACTTGCGGTCATATTAAAAGTGTTCAGGAACGACAAAAGCAATTATCGCCGCAAATCGTGTGTAGGTGAACAGTGAATGAGTTTGGCATAGTATGATGGCCAGCATCACTTCACGATTAGAAATTATAAACGGATGTAATCAATTCGTGCTTAGCCTCTCACTCTCCATCCCCCCAACTTACACCTCCCTCTCTCATACTCCTCTCTACTCCATCCCTCCATTTCATCCTCGATCTCCCCCTCCTCTCCCCTCCTTCACTCCACTCACGTACAGTCTTTTATCGTGCAGGGATAGACTATCGAACGTATTAGGTACAGTTGGAGAAATTTCCGCGCGGGACACTGTGTAGATGGCAGCAGCAGCGACAGATAGAAATGATCTGGTAACAGTACTGGGGGTGAAGCAGGGGGTGGGAGTTGCGGGGAAGGTGAGTGATGGAGGAGAGGAGGGGTGGTGGTGGGGAGTGATGGGGGAGAGGAGGGGTGGTGGTGGGGAGTGATGGGGGAGAGGAGGGGTGGTGGTGGGGGTAGGTGAGTGTTAGGGAGAGGTTAAGTAGCCATTAACTGTGCTCTGCGTAGATAATCATTCCAGTACGATTTTTCTATTAATATTAAAAGGTAGTGACAACAAGCTGCTAATGATGGTTCAGTAGTTGATAGAATTAGTTCAATACCTAAGCTAACAGATATGGCAAATACGGAACCTTATCCTTCGCCTCCGTTATTCCGTCCCCTCATTGGAAAGCTTTCTATTGTTGACCGAGAATTTACAAGTGTTTAGAACTGATTTCAGCTGCTTCTCATGCAAGTTGCTTAACAAAGATACTGCAACTTTCACTGCAACTTGAATACCTAATCTAACATCCTGTAATAGTCCAATTTATATTTTTATAATTCAGCTACTGTTATCTTAAGACCGATCGCTGGCAGAATAAGGAAAATACATCCTTTAGACTGACGGCGTAATTTGTTATCCTTTCTTAGTCGTATAGGCAGTTACCCTGTTTACGGATGGATGAGCCTGGCCCTCATACCAGACTATAAATTTAAGCATACTCCAGTCAACACTTTCTTAGGGCCAAACCCTCATATCTTAATAGACCTATATAACTTTATGCTTATGTGCATATGTGCGTGATTATACGAGTATTAAACGTGCATAATCTCTCTCTCTCTCTCTCTCTCTCTCTCTCTCTCTCTCTCTCTCTCTCTCTCTCTCTCAGTAGATTGCCTTACATATGGTCACATTGGCAACCTATCGGTTGGCAGGAATAAGATACAATCAGTATATTTTTCAGTTGTCATCTAAAATGAATATGGGCATAATGTCGCTATTAAAGATGATGCTATGTTAGACAAAATATACACGACACTCACACAAAATTACCATCACTATGTAAGACTTGCATTACTATAAATTGTGCACGCACCTAACGTTTTACGAAGTTTTCGCAAAGTAATATCTTCAAATGTGCTGGCAGTAGCGGTCTCCCCGTCCACACAATTGTTCTAACCAGCCTCCACACACACACACACACACACACACACACACACACACACGACTGGCGTAGTGGTAATGCTTTCGCCTGCCATCTATTAAGACGGGGTTTCGCGCCGGATCGGGTGAGAAAAGTTTCACGAACGAAGTGGGAGGTTACTGTTCCTCTTGAGGGAGGGAATGGTTGTGCGCGTGTGTGAAGGTCACAGCCTTGCCCTAGATCAGACTATATGAGCTCTCAGCTCTTACTGGAGGGTAATGAGCTGACGATCACGTCAATCACGTTATCCTGACCGACCCTGTGAATTACACACTTTCACACAAACTCATTAAATTTTGGCAGGCAGTTCTCCTCTCCGCCCACTTCTTCCACACACACTAAGAGATAATATCACATACTTATTTCTCATATAACTCACAGTTGAGGAGAAGATAGTTGAACAATAAGTCTTGCTGGGAATTAGGTCGAAGGAAGGACTTATCTGTCCCATTACATTTAAATAAAAGGTGTTTCTCAACTCAACTATTCTATTCTACTGAGTTTCTGATACACTTCATGCATCAGTCTAGTACTACGCGTTCTAACATTTGTCTGGATAAACAAATATTATTAACTGAACCAAGAGCAAAAAACGTCAATGATAGAATGTGTCAGTACCAATGACTATGTTGGGTTAGCACTCGGTTGGCACTGTTCTTGTAAACCAGTGCTTTCCAAACTGGGGAAAACACCCTCCTTTGGGGTGTGTGAGGTAGATGGAGGAATGACATGAAGCCATCTTCCAAAAGTTGCTATTATATTGCTGCATGGCGCAGAAGCCTGGACGTTGAGGAAAAATGAAGAGAAACATCTGGAGAGGACAAGAATGAGGAGACTGCGATGGCTGATGGGAGTGCCATTGAGAGAGAGGAGGAATGATGACATCAGAGCAGAGGCAGGAGTTGTGTCAGGGGTGGAGAAGGCAAGAGAGGCACGTTTGAGGTGGTATGGGCATGTGACCAGGATGGAGGAAGTTGATCCTGTGAAGGTGGCATGGAGGAGTCAGGTGGAAGGGAGAAGAACGAGGGGAAGACAAAGAATTAGGTGGAGAGATGGAATTGAGAAAGAAATGAGGCAGTTAGGCCTGGAGGAAGAGGACGCGGCGGACAGAAGTTACTGACGACAACATATAAGAGTGGCTGACCCCACCAGGGACTAAGGGTGAGAGACTGACGAGGAGAGTGTATATGAGTGAGGTGGAGGGGGGGAGAGGGAGGGGGAGGCCGAGGATGAGATGGAGGGATGGAGTGGAGAGGTATATGAGAGAGGGGTGTGTGAATTGGGAGCAGGGCAGTGAAATGGCGGGGGACAGGGCGGCTTGGAGGCGATTTGTTTGTGGCCACCTCGTACGAGATTAAGGCGTCTGGCAATATATATATATATATATATATATATATATATATATATATATATATATATATATATATATATATATATATATATATATAAACTGTATATGTATGTATACATATTATACGTATAGGCCTATATGAAAAATGGGAAAGCAGCTGGGGTTGATGAGGTGTATGCGGAGCCTTAAGTGTAGTGGAGAGAGTGGAATGAAGTACTTGCTAGAGATATGTAAGAAGGCATGGATGAGTGAAACTGTGCCTGTAGAATGGAAAAAGGCTGTGACTGTACCCCTGTACAAAAATAAAGGTGAGCGAAGTGAGTGCCAGAATTATCGTGGCATAAGTTTATTGAGTGTGGTAGGGAAGGTATATGGAAGAAATATTATAGAGAAAGTAAGAGAGATATCAGAAGTCTTAGTGAGTGATGAACAGGGTGACTTTAGGAGTGGCAGAGGATGTGCGGATCAAGTATTTGCAGTGAGACAGATAGCAGAGAAGGCTTGTGAGAAAGACCTTAAGGTGTTTATGGCATTCATGGATCTGGAAAATGCATACGACAAAGTAGACAGAGAGGGATTGTGGAAAGTTTTGCACATGTATGGTGTAGATGGTAACTGCTATGTGCTGTCAAGAGTTTTTATGATGGTAGCGAAGCTTGTGTAAGGGTTAATGGGCATCTAAATGAATGGTTCTCGATCGGTGTGGGCGTGCAACAAGGTTGTGTGATGTCCCCATGGTTGTTCAATATGCAGTATATATGGATGGGGTGATGAGAGAAGTAAAACACGAGTAATGGAGAGAGGGATGACGTTGGTAATCTATGGTGATAGATGGAATATCTCAAATTTGTTGTATGCTGATGATGCAGTGCTGCTTGCAAGTACAGGACAAGAAATTGGTAGGCTAGTGCAGAGTTTCGCTGATACCTGTGAGCGACGTGCCTTGAGAGTAAAAGTAGAGAATAGTAAAGTGATGGTTATTGAGAGAGAAAGTGACTCCCAGTGTGATATCGCCGTGAATGGAAAGAGACTGCAAATGGTGAGAGAGTTCAAGTACTCCGGTACAGTGATAGATAAGAGAGGAAAATGTGCAAAGGATGTTGAAAGTAGAGTGGCACAAGGAAGAAAAGTGGCTGGTGCAATGAAGGCCTTGATAAGCAACAGAGGCTTGAGTGTTGGAGCTGCACGAGGCTTACATGAGGGAGTGTTAGTGCCAACTTTAACATTTGCGTGTGAGACAATGGTGTGGCATGAAAATGAAAAGTCAAGAGTAAGAGCAGTGGAGATGGGACTGCTGAGGAATGTATGTGGAGTACAGAGGGTGGATAGGATACGTAATAATGTGATTCGTGAAAGGTGTGGAGTGAGGAAGTTGGTGGACACCAGAAACGAAGAGAGTGTCCTGAGATGGTATGGTCATGTGGAAAGAATGAATAACAATAGGGTGGTGAAAAAGGAATACCTGAGAGAATTTGAAGGAGGGAGGAGACGAGGTAGGCCAAGGGGAAGGTGGAGAGATATGGTGGAGGAGTGTTTGAGGAAGAGACGTTTGGAAGTCGGTGAGGCTAGGTAACTGACAAGAGATCGAGCTGGTTGGATGAATGTTGTGAGGAGTGCATGATCAGGAATTTTGGCGCCCCTTGTGAGCATGGCAGCGTTCGGAATGACTCAATCGGATACTCTTGTGTGAAGATACAGAATGTGGTGAATATTTTTGGGGTATCCGGTAAAGCCAGGATTCCGTGGGCTTGAATGATGAATGAATGGAAGCGTGGCCTATTGGACTGCACAAGTTTGTGCTGTCTGGCCATTGCTACTCCTCATCCTGCCCTTGGTTGGGAAAGGAGGTTCGGATGATGATAATGATGATGATGATTTTTATCTATATCTATCTATCTATCTATCTGTCTATCGATCTATCTATCTATCTACCTACCTATCTATCTATCTATCTATCTATCTATCTACCTATCTATCTATCTATCTATCTATCTATCTATCTACCTATCTATCTATCTATCTATCTATCTATATATATATATATACCGTATTTATTTAGTTAGTTACAGGCTATGCATGCGTCTCAGACTCTGGTGAGTCAAGTGGTAATACACGAATCCATCTCATTCAGCTGCTGTCTACTGACCATCAAGTCACGGCCTTCTCAACCACAGCCAATTAAGCAGTATATAATTCAATATGAACTGATGGATATTATGACTTTAAATATTATTACAGGTTGAAGAAGTTATAATACCCAGGAAATTTCAAAGAATATGCAGTATTTATAAACAAAAAGGTAGGAATATGCACTTACGCTCATATAAGGCTAGAATATGCATTTGTATATGCACATATGCAAATGCATGCTTATCCTAAGCCTACTTATGAGTTTCTGTGAGATAAACTGAGTTAGACAGCGAGAGACCCAGTATTATACACTGCACCACACACACACGCAGACGCTATTGATTGACCTGAAAAGGTGTAGGTCTTGTTTATACTTAACCCTCCTCAGGTAATGTGGGGTCTGTGGGACCCCACGCTATTTTTCTTAGTGTTTTTCATATATTACTATAAGGTCATGGGATCTGGTTTTCCCTCTACCTTCCTGACTAGTAGACTAGTTTAGGGAGGTGATGGGGTCAGTTCGGGATCTGGCTCTATTTTCGCGATAAAGGGCCTTTGGGGTCCAGTGGACCCCACTTTACCTAACCTGTGATTATTTTCCCATATATATATCTTCCATACAATTTTTTTTTTTTTATGACGTGCTTCTCTTACTGCTTACAGAAACATTGGCCATTACTGTACAGTATGCAATGATAGAACACTGGTGGAACATATCAGTGTTGGTATGGAAGCCACTAATTTCAGATGGTATAAAATTTGTCAATGTTTTTTCATTTAATTTTCCATAAAATATTTCGTCACTTATATTCCCATACATTTTGCACTAAATTGAAGGAAAATGCCTACAGATGCTGTGTAAAAGCAATTGTTTCAATAAAGTTGTTGTAAGTATTTTTGACGATTTTTTAAAGATTGGGGTCTGACAGACCCCACATTACCTAAGGATAAAATTATAGGTTTACCTGAGAAGGGTTATTAAATTAGTTTGTGACAAGCAGCCTGCATTTGTTTACGATTTAGGAAATATATAAAATTCATATTGACAGCTAACAAAGATGCATGTGTCTTAAAATCTGACATACTTTAATGCCTTTTGGAGTTAAAAATACTAATGGCTGACTGAAGCAACAAGGGAATGGAATATTTTATATACTTTATTTTCCATACACTACGTATCTACATTACAATTAAGAATGTATGAGCAACTTTTCTGAGACGAATCTGAGGTAAACGTCCGATATTAGTCTATGTGTTACAATAGGGATGCTATAGATACCGAAGGGGGGCGAGTCATTATATAAGGTTACCTGTTGGTGATGTCTCTGTGTTTATTTCAGCCTTGCATGATCACTGAACTAACCATTTTTCATGACCTGAACCATCACTTTACAGCTTATTGCTACTCCGTGTCTTCCCCAGTCATAAAAACATATTCATTTAAAATCAAAGCAAATTATGTTACGACATTAAATGGCCACTAAGCCTCTCCCTAACACCTCGCTACCCCCACCCCCATCCCCCCAATACACAGCTACTCTCACTACCCCCCCCATCCCTCACATCCCACCCCTCCCACCACCCAGCTTCCCCCACTATCCCCCAATCCTTTACGTCCGACCCTTCCTTTACCCCCATCACTGTTACCAGATCAAATTATTTGCCTCTCCTGCTGCCTTCTACGCTGTGTCCTGCGCGGAAATTTCTCCAACTGTACATGGTTAGTTACTTTATTATTTGCCGTGTGTAGATAAATTTATGTCTTTATGTCGCTTAATTAGTTACATTTTAGCATTTACTGAAGATTTATTTTGGTATTTTAACCATTTAACTTCAATAAAGAGACGGGAAACTAGTGTATTTTACGGTAACGCTGAGACAAATAAGGAAGTAAAGGAGCGTTGTGGTGTTGATGTGGATGTGGAGTTACGTGAAGAGACAGACAGACAAAGGAGTAGCGTAGAGTTGTTGATGTGGATATTGAGTTAGTGGAGACAGACAGACAAATGAGGAAGTAAAGGAGCGTTGTTTTGTTGATGTGGATGTAGAGTTGCGTGGAGAGACAGACAAATGAGAAAGTGAAAAAGCGTTGTGTTGATGTGGATGTGGAGTTACGTGGAGAGGCAGACAGACAAATGAAGAAGTAAAGAAGCGTTGTGGTGCTGATGTGGATGGGGAGTTAACAGAGATAGAGAGACAATGAGGAAGTGGAAGGTTGTAGTGGTGTTGATGTGGATCTGGAGTTGCATGGAGAGACAGACAGACAAACGAGGAAGTAAAGGAGAGTTATGGTGTTAATGTGGATGTGGAGTTACGTGGAGAGACAGACGAACATATGAGGAAGTGAAGGAGCGTTGTGGTATTGATGTGGATGTGATTGAAAGTGTTGGGAGAAGTACCCTGAGATCATTTGGCCATGTGGAGATAATGGAGATTGAGAGACTGACTAGGAGAGTGTATGTGATTGAAGTGCAGCGTGAGAAAGGGAGAGGGAAGCCGAGGAAGAGGTGGAGGGATGTGGTGGTGAGAAGAAAGAGGAAAGTGTGAGCAGGAAGGAAGACAGACTGATGCTGAAGGACAAGATGACA
>NC_136990.1:4182274-4204774 GCF_032717465.1 Coenobita brevimanus
ACACACACTCAAGTATTCTAAGACTGGGCTTGTTGGTGGGGAAGGGAGAGTGTGTGTGTAACTGCAGTGGTGTGGTGAAGTGTGGAGAGGTTGCCATGGTAACACATAAACGCCTCACTCTAACCAAGGTAAGAGTATGAATATTCTCCACTATACTCTTTTTACTCTAAACTTGGCCCAAAACTCCCCTCTTTCCATCCTGATTGCTGAGTTGTAGCAGTAGATGAACACTAGAATATGATGCTGATCACGAAGCAGTGCTGTGGAAAGGTTGTACAGCCATAGCATTGTTCTTTCTGCCACTGAACTACGTGAAATATGATGCTGATCACGAAGCAGTGCTGTGGAAAGGTTGTACAGCCATAGCATTGTTCTTTCTGCCACTGAACTACGTGAAATATGATGCTGATCACGAAGCAGTGCTGTGGAAAGGTTGTACAGCCATAGCATTGTTCTTTCTGCCACTGAACTACGTGAAATATGATGCTGATCACGAAGCAGTGCTGTGGAAAGGTTGTACAGCCATAGCATTGTTCTTTCTGCCACTGAACTACGTGAAATATGATGCTGATCACGAAGCAGTGCTGTGGAAAGGTTGTACAGCCATAGCATTGTTCTTTCTGCCACTGAACTACGTGAAATATGATGCTGATCACGAAGCAGTGCTGTGGAAAGGTTGTACAGCCATAGCATTGTTCTTTCTGCCACTGAACTACGTGAAATATGATGCTGATCACGAAGCAGTGCTGTGGAAAGGTTGTACAGCCATAGCATTGTTCTTTCTGCCACTGAACTACGTGAAATATGATGCTGATCACGAAGCAGTGCTGTGGAAAGGTTGTACAGCCATAGCATTGTTCTTTCTGCCACTGAACTACGTGAAATCAGCTGCAAAAGAACGATAATGTGGGTCAGGTTAAAACCTTTGTGTGTGTGTGTGTGTGTGTGTGTGTGTGTGTGTGTGTGTGTGTGTGTGTGTGTGTGTGTGTGTGTGTGTGTGTGTGTGTGTGTGTGTGTGTGTGTAAAAAGGGACAACATTGAGTTATTAGGTCAGAGAGAGAGAGAGAGAGAGAGAGAGAGAGAGAGAGAGAGAGAGAAAGAGAGAGAGAGAGGGGGGGGTAGGTAAAACCCACTAATATCTCAACTCAGCTGATGCAACACACACCATTCTCATGATTCTCTCTCTCTCTCTCTCTCTCTCTCTCTCTCTCTCTCTCTCTCTCTCTCTCTCGAAGATAAAAGTAAAAGATGCAGGATAAGTCGCCAGTGAAAAGGAGATTAAAACTAGAATATGGCGCTAATCACGAAGAAGTGCCATGGAAACGGTGTAGAGCTGTAGTATTGTCTTTCTGTCATTCTGCTACCCTACCCTACCCTACCCTACCCTACCCTACCCTGTCCTGCTCTGTCCTACCCTACCCTACCCTTCCCTGGACTGCCTTACCCCTACCCTACCCTACCGTACCCTACCCTGGCCTGCCTTACCTTACTCTATCCTACCGTACCCTACCCTACTCCACCTTACCCTACCCTACTCCACCTTACCCTACCCTACCCTACCCTACCCTACCCTACCCTACCCTACCCTGCCCTGCCTTACCCTACCCTACCCTACCCTGCCCTGCCTTACCCTACCCTACCCAACCCAACCCTACCCTACCCTACCTTACCCTACCCTACCTACCTATCTACCTTGTCCCTAGAGAAGCTCAGGCAGTGAAGACACGTAGGGGAGAGAGACAGACAGACAGACAGACAGACAGACAGGCCGAGAGAGATAGAGAGACAGACAGGCAGAGACAGACAGAGACTGAGGGAAAGACAGAGACAAAGATAGAGACAGACAGACAGACAGACAAAGAGACAGACAGAGAAAGACTGAGATAGAGACAGAAAAGCGAGACAGACAGCCTGACAGAAAGGGACAGACAGACAGACAAACAGAGTGGCTGGGGACGAGAGGCCAAGAGAGACGGGCTGGGGACGCGCCTGACGTATCATATTCTCTCGTCTGGCGCGTCCCCAGCCCGTCTCCTTGACTCTCGTCCCCAGCCACTCCCTCCACCCCCCCCCTCCTCCTTTCCCTTACAAGTAGTCATTTTCTCTTCCTCCTTCCTTCCTTCCTTCATTCATTCATTCATTCTTTCATTCCTTTCTTCCTTCCTTCCTTCCTTCCTTCCTTCCTTCCTTCCTTCATTCATTCATTCATTCCTTTCTTCCTTCCTTCCTTCCTTCCTTCCTTCATTCATTCATTCATTCCTTTCTTCCTTCCTTCCTTCCTTACATCTTTCCTTCCTTCCTTTCTTCATTCCTTCCTTCCTTCCTTCATGCCTTCATGCCTTCCTTCCTTTCTTCATTCCTTCCTTCCTTCCTTTCTTCATTCCTTCCTTCCTTCCTTTCTTCATTCCTTCCTTCCTTCCTTACTTCTTTCCTTCCTTCCTTCCTTACTTCTTTCCTTCCTTTCTTCCTTCCTTCCTTCATTCATTGATTCATTCCTTTCTTCCTCTTCCTTCCTTCCTTCCTTCCTTCCCTCCTTCCTTCATTCATTCCTTTCTTCCTTCCTTCCTTCCCTCCCTCCTTGCTTCATTCATTCCTTTCTTCCCTCCTTTCCTTCCCTCCTTCCTTCCTTCCTTCGCTCCTTCTTTCCTTCCTTCGCTCCTTCTTTCCTTCCTTCGCTCCTTCTTTCCTTCCTTCCTTCCTTCCTTCCTTTCTCCCTTCCTTCCTTCCTTCTTTCCTTCCTCCCTTCCTTCCTTCCTTCCATCGATCCTTTCTTCTTTCCTTCCTTCCTTCCTTCCATCGATCCTTTCTTCTTTCCTTCCTTCCTTCCTTCCTTCCATCGATCCTTTCTTCTTTCCTTCCTTCCTTCCTTCCTTCCATCGATCCTTTCTTCTTTCCTTCCTTCCTTCCTTCCTTCCTTCCGTCCTTCCTTCCTTCCTTCCTTCCGTCCTTCCTTCCGTCCTTCCTTCCTTCCTTCCCTCCTTCCTTCCTTCCTTCCTTCCCTCCTTCCTTTCATCCATCCCGTCTGTCTGTCTGTTGTCTATTAGGTATCTCCATATATACATACTAATGGCCTACCTACCGTCCTACCTACATATCTACTAACTTACTTACCTACCTACCTTCGTATATACTTACCTACCAGCCTACCTACCTATTTATCTACTTACCTACCTTCCTACCTACTTACCTACCTACTGACCTATCTACCTACTTAACTTTACTCTTGCCTACCTACCGACCTGCCTACCTACCTACCAACCTACTTACCTACCAACCAACCTACTTACATAACCACCTATTTCTGTCTACCTACCTACCAATCTACGTACCTACGTACCTACCTACCTATCTAAGAACTTACCTCCTTTACCTACCTCCATATCTACCTACTTACCTACCTACTTACGTTTATTCTTGCCTACTTACATGCCCAAGTTCCTCAATTACCGGTACCTGTAATTGCCCAGCCTCAGTACTGACACACACACACACACACACACACACACACACACACACACACACACACACACACACACACACGCTCAGTCAACTGTCTTCCTCTCTCTCTCTCTCTCTCTCTCTCTCTCTCTCTAGATGGGTTGAGTATTCACACACACACACACACACACAGTCAACGTCTTTCCTCTCTCTCTCTCTCTCTCTCTCTCTCTCTCTCTCTCTCTCTCTCCTCAGTGGCAGCACGTGAAGGCGTGTCTATAGTGTTTGTGGTATAAATCAAGGTACAGACATACGTTTGGTGTAGTAGGGGTAGGCAGCCCCGCCCAGGGAAGTACTACCGCCAAGGTAACGGTAGACTCAGGGAATAGCCTGGATTCCATTTTCTCTGCTAGGCCTTGGTAGCTGGTTACACATCTTTCTGCCTCACACAGCGGAGGGCATCAGGCTGCCCTCTTTACACAACACACACATCCACATTATATTACATTACCTTAAACCAGCTATCCTCTCTCCATAAAACACCGATCTTGTCATTACATATCATACCCATTCCACAACACATCCCTGTTCTCCCCCCCATAAAAAGAACCATGGCTGCTGCTATACTGGGAATCAGTGCGCTGGTTTCTCGGGTGACCACCACCGGCAGGGCTGGGTTGTCTGCACAGGGCCCTCCCGGTCGTCATCAAGCGACTGTGCCACCTCCAGTGTTGCGGCGCCCTAAATCTGCTCGTCAGTGCAGTAAAATTTTCTTTTGCAATATTAGGGGACTTCACTCCAACATCAACTCTGTTCAAAATTTCCTCCAGTTTGAATCCCCTGATCTGCTATTTTTGACAGAGACACAAGTAAGCTCCACCTCTGATTTAGCCAGATTTAATTTTCCTGGTTATATCTTGATTCAAACTTTCAGACCCAAAGGAGGCGTATGTTGCCTTGCTAAATCAGAAATTGTCCTTGAGGAGATTACTAAATGTAATTGTCTTATTTCGACTATTCCATATACAAATTAAATTCTTTTGGTAAATTAAGTATTTCTGTTGTGTTTATCGTTCCCCTAATGCCCCTTCAGAGCCGAGTTTATTTGACTCTCTGTCTTCACAACTAAGTGTCCTCAACATTAATACTGCATCAGAAATGACTATTCTGGGTGATTTTAATGTCTATAATGTTGAATGGCTCACTTCAGCCAGAACTGATGACTCTGGTCTTGAATGTGAGCTATTTGTAGACTCATTTAATCTCACCCAGTTAGTCAGTCAACCCACCCGTGTACCAGACAACCCCGATTAAAATCCCCACCTATTGGACTTGTTTCTAACAACCAATTCAGATAATTATAGTGTCGAAGTGAAGTCCCCCGTCGAAATCCTCGGATCATTGTCTGATTCAAGCCACCAGTTTCACACCTACCACACCCTCCTGCTCTGAACCTGTCCTGAGGACTAAATGGCACTACGACAGGGCAGACTGGCAGGGACTTCAAAATTTTCTCATGGGTGTTCCTTGGACCTCCTTTTTCTCCCAAGATGCAAATTCCACATTGGGCCACATACAGGATTTCATTAAAGTCGGCATGGAAACATTCATTCCCCATCATAGTTACAGAAAAAGATGTAATTCTCCTAAATGGTTTGACCACAATTGTGCTAGAGTAACAGAACATAAAACAATAGCCTATAACACTTATACAAGGACCAAAACCAAAGAAGCCTTTAACTATTGTAAAAATATCAGAAACCATGCTAAAACTATTATCAATCTTTCTAAATCAAACTTTCTACATACACATGCTAACAAACTACTAAACAACCCAAATGATAACAAAATATTCTGGTCAACCCTTAATTCATTCAAAACTAACTTCACTACCTCCTCTTCCATTCCACCTTTACAGTCCCCCAATGGAAATCTAGTAAGTGACCCACGTGGAAAAGCCAAACTTCTAGTTGACATTTTTTCAACAAACTCAACCCTAAATACAGAAAATTACAATATTCTTGTACTTGATTTTGATTCCCCTCAAATACCTCCTTTCATGAATCACACCAGGACCTTTCTAAAATTAATCAATGGGGACAAACAAATCTGGTCTCATTTAATGCTCAGAAAACTGAATACATTAATTTCTCCAATAGAAAGAATCCCTCAGACTCCCACATAATTTTAAATGATGTCAGTATTCCCATATCCACTACAATTGATATCCTAGGTGTTACTCTAAACCCCAACCTAAGCTGGACAGCTTATGTTAAATCCCTTCCTAAAAATGCTTCCAAAAAATTGGGACTAATGTACAGAGTTCGTGAGTTCTTCACTGACGAGCAGATGGCCACAATATACATAAGTCATGCGCGTTCTCAGATCGAATACTGTTCACCACTGTGGAGTGGATGTGGAGCGGTGTAATACTGTTCACCATTGTGGAGAGGATGTGGAGCGGTTGCACTGAGGTAGTTGGACAAAATACAAAATAAAGCCATTAGATTAATCACTAATCCTGCCATAACGCAGGACCTTCCTCCATTATCAATATGTAGAGATGTTGCTTCTTTAGCACTATCGATATTTTTACCGTAAGTGCTCTGACCAACTGGCTTCAATTGTGCCTCCCCTCCACATTTTCTCCCGAAATACTCGGGCAGCTGGTAGCGCCCATGAACTCACACTGTCTCCCCCACAATGCACAACCTCTGCTTATCAAAATTCATTTATCCCCAGAACTACTACTCTGGAATTTGCTTCCTGGCAGTTGCCTCCCACAAATATTTGATCCACGTCAGTTCAAGTCCTGTTGGTATGGGTATTTTATGAATGGAGGATGACTTTAGGCACACGGACTTATTTTTTTTTCCCTTTGTTTTTCCTTCCTCTATTCATTATCTATTAAAAAAAAAAATGTAAACAGTAGAGGCAGCGTCCCCCCGTTGCCATGACGATGACCATCAACTGTTCTCGGCGTCCCTCGTTGTCATGGTAACGATCAGCTGAGAGTCACTTTGTTTACATTTTTCAACCCTGAGAGAGAGAGAAAAAGGGAAGGAGGAGGGTAGAAGGGGAGAGAGAGAGAGAGAGAGAGAGAGAGAGAGAGAGAGAGAGAGAGAGAGAGAGAGAGAGAGAGAGAAAGCGAGAGAGAGAGAGAGATTGAGTATTCAGGCGGTGATCAGCGCCTTAATGGAGACTAGAGGAAGCAAAGTGGAGGGCCGTGTAGTGAGAGAGAGAGAGAGAGAGAGAGAGAGAGAGAGAGAGAGAGAGAGAGACGAACAAACAGACAGAGACAGAGACAGAGACAGACAGACAGACAGGAGGGAGAAAAAAGGAGAGGAAGGTGAAAGGGAGGAAGAGGAGAAGGAATAAGAAGAGGAAAGAGGAGGAGGAGGAGGAGGAGGAGGAGGAGGAGGAAGAGGGAGGAAGAGGAGGAGGAGGAGGTAAAGAGAGAAAATGCTCCCTGAGGTGTGATTGAGAGTGGTGTTTGGAGAAATGAGAGAGAGAGAGAGAGAGAGAGAGAGAGAGAGAGTTAAACCAGCCAAGACCCATATATTAGTTTAAAATGTTCCTTTCTCGTTAAAATTTATTCCTTCCCTCCGTCTCTCTTCCCTCCGTCTCTACTTCTCTCCCCTACTTTCCTCCAACTCTCCTCCTTTTCTCTCCCTTCTCTCTCTTTTCTCTACTTCTCTCCACTATTTTCCTCCATCTCTCCTCCTCCCCCTTCTCTCTCTTTTCTCCACTGCTGTCCTCCATCTCTTCTCCTCCCGTTTCTCTCTCTTCTCTACTTCTCTCCACTATTTTCCTCCATCTCTCCTCCTCCCCCTTCTCTCTTCTCTACTTCTCTCCACTACTTTCCTCCATTTCTCCTCCTTTTCTCTCTCTCCTCTCTCTCTTCCCTACCCTCAAGAGAGAGAGGTACGCCAAAAGGGCATAGAAATTGCTTAAATATTTCTCTCTTTATACAAACATCTCTCTCTCTCTCTCTCTCTCTCTCTCTCTCTCTCTCTCTTGTACACTTTTATCTTTTTTCCTCGTTTACTAGAGACAGACAGACAGACAGACAGACAGACAGACAGACAGAGACAGAGACAGAGATAGAGACACAGAAAGAGACGGACCTGAACTACACACATATTTGCTGTAATTTCTAAAGATATTCATTTTGGCGGTTCATTATTTATAGATGGACCTTCAGTGGACCGTCTGAATCCACTGAACCACCAGGCGCTGTTCAAAATATTCATCTATCTATCTATCTATCTATTGCCAGACGCCATAATCGGGTAAGGGGTGGGGGTTTGTCTTTGAGTTAGTTGTTTTACGGGGAGGGGCACTAACCCTCCACCAACCCACTTGTTGACACGTAGGGAGCACGTATGGTTTGGTTATATGGTTACCACCCAGCGTTGTAAATGGTTTCTTTGCTTACAGGAAACCATTTGGCTCGTCACTCAATGTAAAGCCACCTGAAAAGGAAAGAAAAGCAATAAGAAGTGACAGGAAAGATGGGAGAAATAGGAAGAGAGGAGGGTAGGCACAGAAAAAGAATGATAAAGGCTAAGGAAGACGTAGGCAGCACTACATCAAGTGAGTGGATGATGGTAAGAAATAGGAAGAGAGGAGGGCAGGCACAGAAAAAGATTGATAAAGGGCAAGGAGGAACTAGGCAGCACTACATCACGTGGGTGGATGATGGTAAGAAATAGCAAGAGAGGAGGGCAGGCACAGAAAAAGAATGATAAAGGTGAAGGAAGAAGTAGGCAGCACTACATCAGGTGAGTGGATGATGGTAAGAAATAGGAAGAGAGGAGGGCAGACAGAAAAAGATTGATAAAGGCTAAGGAAGAAGTAGGTAGCACTACATCAAGTGAGTGGATGACGGTCGCCACCACCTACCACTAATATTCATAAAATATTCATAACGTTGGGTCTGGTTAGTACTTGGATGGGTGACCGCCTGGGAACACCAGATGCTGTTGGCATCCCTACGTGTCAAGTGAGGTTGGTGGAGGATTAGTGCCCCTCCCTGTAAAACAATTAACTCTAAGCCATTGGCCACCCCGTCTGGGATACATGGCGTCTGGCAATGAATGAATGAATGAATTAATAAAAATCAGAAATATTACCCCATGTGCCGAAATCTCCAAAAAATATTCACTCCCGCCACTTCACTATTTCACGGCGAGTCGTTCATTAACAGGGAACTCATTTCGGCTCCCTATTAAATCGGCTACTGTCCGCGCCGAGCTAATGATGTGTTCCAATATTAGAGTAAAAAGGGCTAGTTCATTTTCACACATCTTCTCTCTTTTCCGTCTTTCCTTTATCGTTTTAAATTTTTGAATATGCTTCGTCCTTCATACCTGATGATTTGAATTTTCTTCCTCCATATATTTAATTCAATCGCCAGAGCTCTAGTTTAATCTGTCCCAATAGATAGATAGATAGATAGATAGATAAATAGACAGGTAGATAAATAGATAGATATGTAGATAGATATATAGATAGATAAATGAATAATACGGTTACAGTCTAGCTGATGATCTATCTATCTATCTATCTATTGCCAGACACCTTAATCCCTTATACGGGGTGGCCACAAACAAATCACCTCCACGTCACCTTGTCCCCCGCCATTTCACTGCCCAGCTCCCAATTCACTCACTCCCTCTCTCATATACCTCTCCATTCCATCCCTCCATCTTATCCTTGGCCTTCCCCTCTCTCTCCCTCCATCTCACTCACATACACTCTCCTCGTCAGTCTCTCATATACCTCTCCACTCCATCTCATCCTTGGCCTTCCCCTCCTTCTCTCCCCCTCCACCTCACATCCATTCCTCGTCAGTCTCTCATACCTCTCCACTCCCCCTCCATCTCATCCTTGGCCTTCCCCTCCCTCTCTCCCTCTCCTCCTCGCTCACATACACTCTCCTCGTCAGTCTCCCACTCTCCATCCTCTTCACATGGCCAAACCACCTCATTGTGTCACTAAATCAAACATCTATCTATCTATCTATCTACTGCCAGACGCCATAATCTCGTAAGGGGTGGCCTTTTGACTCTGAGTTATTTGTTTTACGGGGAGGGGCAATAACCCTCCACCAACCCACTTGTTGACACGTAGGGAGCACGTATGGTTTGGTTATATGGTTACCACCCAGCGTTGTAAATGGTTTCTTGGCGTACAGGAAACCATTTGGCTACTAAACAGAATTACTTTTACTTACATCCTCCTGGCCCGTAGTGACCATGGGTTCCCGTGGAGAGTGAGATGAAGAAAGGAAAGTGGTCATAGGCGAACCATTCTGACGATATTTGTCCATCACCATTCTCTTTGTCCAACTCTCTAATGCAAGAGTTAACCGTTACTCCCAGTCCTTCATTTATGCAACAGGTTAACTCTGGAACTGCCTCCCTGTCTGTATTTCCTGCTGGCTATGATCTCCAGTCTTTCAAACGCAGTGTGTCCAGGCATCTCGAAATGAGCGGATCTTGAATTTGGCTCTCTCTTGTATTTTGTTTTTCTCTTGCAAGGAACAGTTATTGCGGGTTCCTGGCCTTTGGTTCCTTCTTCCTAGCATAAGAACAAAATATATATATTCTTCCATGTATCCTGTGTACTGTTTCTATTATGGCTATTCCACGATTAAATTGTCCCTTGAGGTATGAAGCTTATTGTCTACATCGTCTTTTGTTCCCTGAGGTGGTTTGGACATGTGGAGAGGATGGAGAGTGAGAGACTGACGAGGAGAGTGTATGTGAAAGAGGTAGAGGGGGAGAGAGGGAGGGGAAGACCGAGGATGAGGTGGAAGGATGGAGTTGAGAGGTATATGAGGGAGGAGTGAGTTGGGGGTAGTCATATTGTGGGTGGCACAGCGACTTGGAGGCGTTTTGTCTGCGGCCACCCTTTACGGGATTAGGGCGTCGGGCTATAGATTGATAGTCTTTCGTACAACGTAGTATTTCTGCAATTAGCATCAGTGCATCTCTTTTCTTTACTCTGTTTTTGTAAGTCATGTCAGATGCCTTCCACAACAAAGGCTGGTCTTGCACTAATTCTCTAAGGTGGAGTACCCTTGCCTGGCACTACTCCATAGCAAAGCATCACTCGGCACTGACTGCACGAGTGAAGAACTACTCACGTCATTACCTCGTGAGGGTCGTAGCGAAAAAGTGAGTGGTAGTGGTAATGATGATTGTGATAGATTGAATGGAAGTGGTTATGATGAGAGTGATAGACTGAATGGTAATGATGGTGGTGGTGGTGAAAGATAGAATGGTAGTAATAATGATAATGATGGTAGTGGTGGTAGATAGAATGGAACTGGTGATTGTGGTGATGGTAGATTGAATGGTAGTGGTTATGGTGATGGTGATAGTTGTGGTAGACAGAATAGTAGTGGTTACAGTGGCGGTGGTGGTAGTTAGAATGGTAGTGGTTATTGCAGTGGTGGTGGAGAGGGAATGGTAGTGATTATGGTGAAGTGATGGTAGGTAGACATAGAATGGTAATGGTTATAGTGGTAGTAGCTGTCTCAGTAGCATGAATGAATGGGGTTGGAAATTAAGAGTTAAGAATGACCATATATAACTGGGATGCAAAATGGAAAGTGCAGTCAAATCTCCTCTTTCCACTGATATTAAGCTCGTCTTCATTTACCTATACTCTTTTCACTTTATCTTGGCCTAGAATTACCATCCCTCCGTCTTGGACACTGTGTTGTAGGAAGAGATTAACACCGGAATACGGCGCTAGTCACGAGGAGGTGGTATGGAAAGGATGGAAAGCCGAAGCAATATCTTTTTCTGCCACCGAGACTCGTGAAAAAGCCTAAAAACGACGAAAAATTAGGCCAAGTTAATTAAGGTGAAAGAAGTGTAGTGTGTTCCAGTATTAGTCTTTCATATTCAGATTTTCTCCTCTTGACTTCCCTCACACTTTGTCTCCATGTTAAAGACTGGAGCTGCTTCCATGCAATTAGTTCCTTGGGATGAATATCTGATGAAAATTTGCAGATATTTCATGCTTTCCCTTCCTCACCCTTCTCTCTGTTCAGACACTACATATGGCATCTTTATCGGTATCTTATTAGCATTCCCCAAGGCTTAGTAAATTTACCCGATGCGCACTCGACACAATAAAAGACTTGATTAAAACAGATCTGTGCCTCTCTTGTAAGGGTCATCAAGGAAGAAAACTACGATGAGGTAAGGCATTGTGGAGGGAATGTTCTGTGATCTCCACCTTTCCATCCTCATAGCAGAAAAAATGGATTAGTTATAAGTAATGCTTATTAACTACACGTCCCACCAAGCCAACATTTCGGTGTTTGGGCATCTCACAATATAGTGCCTTCACGTGGTGGCACAGATATACAAAGGAATACAAAGGAATACAATGGAAAGCAAACAGCAAGAGGCCTTATTGTTCTTTTCCGAGTCTGCTTGTTACGGACTAGACTATGACTACGAGGCCTAATTCTGCATGCTGAAGGATAAGGATAGTAAAGCAAGAAGGATATACAAACGTCCCTCAACACCTTCCCTATCCCAGAAAAGGTGGATGATGACTGCAGGAGATCGACAGTTTCATCCTGCAATCCACTTGGTTCACATCCAGATAAGCCAGGGACCATAAAAACAGTAACAAAATAGGGTAAACATGGCAGAGGTGCAGCGTGTCTTTGTCAGGTTAGGTACTGAAATTAATGATATAAATGGATGAACCCCCTGAAGCCGTCAATGGTAGTTATTCTTCCTCCTTCCAGACGCTTATGTTCAGCTTGTGAGAGACTTTTTCAACTGGGGGAGTTAGATATAGAGTTAGATATAAAGTTTGATATAGAGTTTGATATAGAGTTTGATATAGAGTTAGATATGGAGGTAGATATAGAGTTAGTGAGTTAGATATAGTTAGATATAATATAGAGCTAGATTTAGAGTTAGATATAATATAGAGTTAGATATAATATGGTTAGAGTTAGGTATAATATAGTTAGAGTTAGACAGCTAGATATAACATAGTTAGAGCTAGATGATGTTAGAAATAGTGTCAGAATTAGATATTGAGTTAGGTACAGAGTTAGATATAGAGCTGAATATAGAGTTAGGTATGGAGTTAGATGTAGAATTAGGTACACTTAGATACAGAGTTAGATATAGAATTGGATATAGGGTTACAGAGTTAGATACAGAGTTAGAGATAGAGTTAGATATAGAGTTAGAGACAGAGTTAGATGTAGAGTTAGATACAGAATTAGAGATAGAGTTAGATATAGAGTTAGATATACAGTAGAGTTAGAGACAGAATTAGATATAGAGTTAGATACAGAATTAGAGATAGAGTTAGATATAGAGTTAGATATAGAATTAGAGATAGAGTTAGAGTTAGATATAGAGTTAATGAACACCATAAGCATTAGCGCTGAATAAAATCCTTGAATATAATCGAGTGGTGATGGTGTGATGAAAATAAAAAATACATCACAATAAATGGCTTAATATTTACATCAATTATAATTCCAGCGCCACTTGCCAACTACACGCCAAGCAACACAAGTAATTACAGTCATCACCCCCGGCCACACCACTCACAAACCCCCTCCCTGTCTAATTAGGTGGGGTTAATGAGGCTCACCAGATGATGAGGGAGAAGGGAGAGGAGATGAGGTACAGGGAAGAGGGAGAGGAAGAGAGGTAGGAAGGAAGGGGAGGAAAGAGACGGGGGGAGAATGAGAACCAGAAAGGGAGGGAGGGAGTAGATATAGAAAAAGAGATGAGGTGCAGGGAAGAGGAAGAGGAAGAGAGGTAGGAAGGAAGGGGAGGAAAGAGACAATGGGAGAATGAGAGAAGGGGAAGGAGAGGGAGAGAGTGGATATAGAGACAGAGGGGGAATGAAATATAGGAAACGAGGGAGAGGGAGTGAGGGAGACAAAGAGATGGGAGAAACTGGGAGGTAGGGAAGGAGGGGAAGAAGGACAAGTAGGAAGATAGGAGTATAAACTGAGGAAGAGAAAATCTAGCATGGAGAGAGAGAGAGAGAGAGAGAGAGAGAGAGAGAGAGAGAGAGAGAGAGAGAGAGAGAGAGAGAGAGAGAGGAATGAGCGGAGAAACAGATACTTGCGAGATAGGAAGAAAGGTGGGAGGGAAGGCCTTAGAATTAACTCATACGTAGACATCAAGATAAAAACAGTTCACCCTCGTAATTTAAGATAAAAAAATGAATAAGAAAAGACTAGAAACGGTGGACACTGATTTGCATAATTTCTTTGTTCCCTCCATGATGCTGAAGTTGCAATGGTCTCTCTCTCTCTCTCTCTCTCTCTCTCTCTCTCTGTCGCTTCGTTAACACAAACTAATAAGTGAGGGTGTAGTAATGTATAGTAATGTTTGTGTGTCATATGTTTCAGATCTGATATTTGACACCACAGAAGTATAACGACACGCGAAGAACAATAAAAAGCCATAAGGAGTGAAAATCATAGGCGGGGAGAAGCAAGGAATATAATATACAATGATGAACAATTGCTACAGAAAGGACACTTGCCAATTCCATCTTACCCCTATTAATGAGGCCACGGTAAATAGGGACACTCAATGTTAGGATACCGAAGTCTTCATTATGTATGTCATTTCCTTCCACTGCAAGGCTAGGAGACCACACTATGTCCCTGGCAGTGTTAATCTCTTTAGTCGGGCGAAGTACTTTTTAAATGTTTACTGCCACCATATGTTTTTATTTAACCTTGGATAAACCTGTAGTAGTGAAGGGATTAATAAGGCCTCAGTGAAGCCTCTGTTTAGCTCTTCCCGTTCATAAAGTCCCTCCAACGATGAGTAAGACAATATGGTTGTAGGTAATAACAGAATATAAAACACGTCACCGAAGTGAAATCTTTACCGTGATATAGCGCTTCAAAACACTTTCAGGATTTGAGCTACATGCGCAAAAACACTTTGTTGTCACTGATCTCTGACCTGAGAGTTCTTCCGTCAGGTCACTGACACTTTACGCAAACAAATAATAATTACGAACCAACATTTTTATCCACAAGACTTTTCTGGTCTTCCATATTTTCCTGCACAAGGGAAAATAGTTCAGAAAATGTGTCCTGCTAAACATGGACAAGTATATGTGGCCTGATAGGAACACGTAGAATGCAAGATATGTACAGTCGCCAAACTTTCCACCTGGGCCACCTAGCCGCGAGAGGTGGGTAACGGGTGCTGGCAACAGTGTATTTGTTTGTTCGTTTGTACATGCTCGACGAAAGTTCGGATCATCAACTCTCGTTTTCCGTAGTGAACCTCAGTCAGAGTTCATCCCAATATTCGGTCGACAATTTTTAGCCGGAAGAATTTCAAAGGAACTTCTTGAAAGTATTGGATAATGCGAGTATTGAAAAGAGTAAGTAAAATTATCTAAAAAAAATCGCATCTTTACATATATTACATATTTATAAACGTATTCATTTACATTATTATATGATAAACCCATGGCTCATCACTTAATCATTACGTGGATCACTGTGCTTGCAATGCAAACACGGCTATTGTTTTAACAGTTGATATATATTAAATATGTGAAACAGTACTGTGGATGACGTGGTAATTAACGCTTCCGCCAGCCGATCCGTGTGACGTGGTTCCACCCCAGTTAGAAGAGATGGGTTTCTCCTATTAAATACCAAGCCCTTATCTTATGACCGAGTCTTAGTTGCAGCCAGTCAGCAACCAAAATCACATATCCTCGCACCCCGGGCCTCGGTGACGGGCGCTAAAGCGCCTAGGGTCATGGGATTAAAAAAAAAAAAAAAGTGTTCCAGCCTGTAATGATAATTTTAAGTTCGTTATGTTGCATTTACCAATCACATAAGTAAGATGACAGGCAATGGTGATATAAATGTCCCAGCTATTCATAAATCAGTAGCAATTGTGCTTCAAATGACTGGAAGCTTTTGCATACTGTGATGTAACGGTGGAGTCTTCATCTTGCTATAATGTGAGATAACGTTGTTTGGTGAAGACTCGATGAGCGTGTAATTGTGTGACCTCACACAAAAGCGGCACTGCTCACAATCAATTTTCCGTGTAATGTGTAATTCAGTCATGTGAAATGACTATAAAGGTGTGCTGTTATGACAATAGGCATATGAAATATGATACGGTAAGTCATTTCATAGCTGATATAATAGCCACATTCCGCAGCAATATAAATAAACTCTTTGCCTGTTGAGGTGACACTGTCTTAACATACCTATTCGTGGTGCACCACAGAATACATAAAAACACCTACCTGAAGTACTACCAACGAGGAAATAAGCAACCGTTAACAGTGTCTGAACATCATTCTAACACATACTGGTCAGTGTCATTCATGATGTGAATATGGAAGGTATCTTACTTGTAACTTGACATAGATGTTAGGTAACTGCATTCCTCTTCAACCTATACTGATAGTGGTATCAATAACCCTGTGAAATGGAATTACTGCTATAAGGAGAGAGTGAGAGAGAGAAAGGCTTGGAGCGATTCCAGTATATAGTGCATTAACATGTTGTGGTAACAATGTAAAAACAACATAGAAAATAAAATGTTTAGTGTTGTTAAGAAAGCAATATTTAGTAGAATGCTAATGGATCTCAAAGACTAGTTCGGCAATTATTATCACTGGCGGTATGAATAACGTAACCCCCCCCCCCCCAGTCCGGTGCCAGCCCTGGCCTTCACTATGCCAAGCTCCTCCCTTAAGCAGCTCTCTCACCAGCTCGACCAGTTGCAGGAAACCGGTCGCATGGAATTGTTGCTTGCCATAGGTTGGATGGACCAAGGCCAAATAAGTATAGTATAATATATATTGTATTATATATAAGAGTATATATCTATATCATATTATATATATTACCTTATATAATTAATAATCATATTTATTTGGCCTTGTTTAGCGCCACACAGTTTTCCGTGCGACCAGTTTCATGCAACTGGCTGAGCCGATGGGAGAGCCGCCTTACTCCTGAGACATTTTTCTCTCCACCCAACAACGTACCCAGCCATCTATGGGATGAACTCTGACTCTGACTGAGGTTCACTACAGACGAAGAGAGTTGATGATCCGAACTTTCGTCGAGCACGTACGCAAGAACAAACAGATACACTGTTGCCAGCACCCGTTACCCACCTCTCGCGGCTGGGTGGCCCAGGTGGAAAGTTTGGCGACTGTACATAGAACATTCACTGTAATCAGACTCGATGGTCAGTTTGTCTAGTAACCAAGGAGACTCACTAAGGTTCTTCAAAATTCATGCAGTCACAGTTAAGTATTTACTTGTATGTTGTTGGAGTGGCCCAGTTCCGTCAGGTAAAAACACTCTGACTATAGTAACAGCGCTTCGTGACGGTGCAGACATAAATAAAACGCAGGCAACCTCTCTCAGTTCCCAGGAAAATATCTTTATTGGTTTCCTGTCGTCCTCACGTCCACCACACTTTGATGGTTAGTGTCGGGAGGAGGAAATCTCTCTCCCTCCCTTCCTCCCTCTTTCCCTCACAGTCGGCAAGAGAGCATTTGTTTCCTTCCCTCTCTACCTTCAGCTGGAAACCTGGAAAACCTATATTCGATTCTGGAACCGCCCAGACTGGTGGACTCAGTTTGTTTCCCTCTTGTCACACTTCACCCAGAAATGTACATGAGGACCTGGATGTCAACCAGTTGCTGTTGGTTGTGTTTTTGAGATGATTAATTTGTCAAAATGAATTGCCTGCCTTAATAACCCTCGTGCAGTCGATAGGTGGGCTATAGTCAGACCTTCTTCTTCCCTCTACTTCTCCGGACTTCATCAGCAGTCGGGAGGAAAGCGTCTCTGCCATGATGGTATTATTAAACTTCAGGCAAGACTGCGAACACCACTGGTTATTCTCTTTCTATACCCAGTGTACTTCTTTTTCCTTAACATTATCGGGGCTAAATCAGAACCATTACAATATCATTTCTACGTTAGTATATCTCCAGTTCATAGGCATCACAGTGAAAAAAAATAAAATAATAGTGACTTTTTAAATTCTTCTTAAAATATGGCGTATAGTGGCTAATAAAATACCTCCCAAACAGAAATAATTGCTCCAGTACTATTGCTGTTGACCTGACTTGTAAAGTACGTATTTTAGTTCACTGAGTCAGGTAGACGAAGTCGATGGTCATTATTTTTGTACGCAATGTATCTGTGTGTCTGTGATGAAAACTCAAATTTCAGAAAGTATTGATTGTAGAAGGAATAGTTAATAATAAAAGTTGTTTAGAGTCACAACTTGAGTTCACATGTCACTCAACCAGCACTGGGAGTCATTCAGGATGGATACATAACAGTCAGGTTGTCATCTAACGGTATTGTTACAGTCTACCTGGCTCACAGATGACGGGTAGTCTTGTCTATTCTGTAAATCCAAATATAACTCAAGTGTATTGCTGTGCCTCCGAAATTGAACAACGTGTGGCATTAGTTCAGAATCACTGGGGTTCGTCCATCTTAATGCGCCGCACTGTCTTATCGTCATAGGGCAGTGGTTCTCAAATTGGGGGTAATTACTCCCGTGGCGGTAATGAAGCCGTTTCTGGGGGGTAACGAGGCACTTCCTAAAAGTAATAGTTCTTTAGAATTAATTGATAAATAATAATAATAAATAAATAAATAAATAAATAAATGAATAGTACAGAAGGAAATAAACTAATATTTATCATAATTATGCTTTAGTCTGTATTAAACCCAAAGCCAGGAACCAGCTGAAAGACGCAGATGCTGATATGCGATGTGCACTGTCCTCTACAGACCCTCACATTAATATATTATTAAAGGCCAAACAATACCATGTTTCCCATTAATAATGCAGCAATAATATCTATTTTCCATTAATTACCAAAGAAATAATGCTTTAATTCCAATTTGTAATAAAAGGAACAATGCTTTAATTTTATTTTTTTTGTCAAGGGAATAATGTCTAAATTCTTTAAGTAAAATTAATTTCTTACATTTAAAATGCATTAAAAATTAAGCATTCCATTTATTTTTCCGGCCTATCGACCATTGGGGCCAAAGCCCCTGGTCATTAAGGCCGTATATATATATATATGTATATACTTATAGACATATATACATATATATACAAACATACATATATACATACATACACTCACACACGCTTCCATGCATATATACCGACAGCATTCCAATATTTTTCTTTCCTTTAACTTCACGTTACTGAAGAGGAATGGGGTAGCGGTAAAGGTGGTCTATCACAGCTCTGCCGGGGGTAACGATACCAAAAAGTTTGAGAACCACTGTCTTAGAGCCTATAATAATTTCATTGCCCAATGGCAGAACATTATCATCTACGGCTCTACTTGTTTACCATAGCACTTCTTCGAGACCAGTACCACATTAAACTGTTAACCTCGTTAACACTTCCCTCAAGATGGAGAGATGGCCTTTTTAGGCCAAGTTAAAGTGGAACGAGTATAGAAACAATTTTGGAATTTTTTGTTTGTTGAAAATATTACCATCAACAAAAATTACGAAAAAAGAAATAAGGATTATGTACCTGTAAAGCAAATGCCAATATTTGCCGTAATTACAAGCCCATATGCTAGTATTACATTTATAAATTAATATAAACACATCTGTACAAACAATCCGCATATCTTCTTTATGCAGTGTAGAGAATAAACACTATGTATAAAGGACACAATAATGAGGAAGGGGAAAAAAGGGGAACATAACAAACGGTTCTCAAGGGAGTGTGGTGTGGGGAATGCATGATGTTATGGAAGGAGGAAGTATAAGCTACTAAAGGAGGAAGGCAGTATAGTGAAAAGCAAGCCAGATCCCACCTTTGGTTACTACTTGGGTGTGTGAGAGAGGACAAAAATATAGTACGTGAGATCAGCCCTTACTCACCAGCATCAAGACACAAAAGGAGTGAATGAGAAGGGAGAGGTGAAGGAGTGTTGTGGGAGGGATGTGTGATGTAGAGTGGGGTGAAGTGGACAGGCTATGGGGTGAAGTGGACAGGCTATGGGGTGAAGTGGACAGGCTATGGGGTGAAGTGGACAGGCTACAGGGGCAGGAAGGTTGTCGAGTGAAAAGCATATCATGTCCATCTTTGGTTCCTGTCAGGGTGTGTTACAGACGACAGGATATACTGCATGAGATCAGCCCTTACTCATCGACATAAAGGCGAAAGAAGCGAAAGAAATAGGGAGTGAGGGAGAAGGGAGGACTGATATTGGGAAGCATTAATTTACCAGAGGGGGAGAGTCAGAAAGGGAGAAGTTTTTATAGGCTGTGAACTGCTGAGATCCAGGGATTATAATGACGAAAGGGAGGGAGTAAGGACGGACAGACGAGGAAACTGAAGCATGAATTATACACCTGACCAATGCGGTGTAGTTGTAATCTATGTGAATCTAAGTCTAAAAGGGTGACACTCAGGCTCGTTTGACTCACTCGTAGCTGAAAAAATTCACGACGTGAGTTGCAGTATAATAATAGAGCTGTTCTGAACATGAGAGGGTTAATGATGTCAATAGCAACACAGCCAGACTCACTCTCAGCTATGTATAATGATCAGTCAGGCTTTAGCTGGAAGAAAGAGAGTTGCCCAAGCATGAGAGGGTTAATGATGACGTTATAACACTCAGCTTCCATGACTCACTCTCAGTTGAATAAATCGGTCTAGTGTTGGCTGGAACAGATTACTTGAGTTGTCCCAGCCGTGAGAGGATTGATGGAGGGGAGGGGGGGAGCCAGAGAATCACTGTGAGGAAAGAGTTTATATGACTGGAACTACTAAGAGCCAGTGTGTATAATGATGAAGATTGTGAAGGACGATGGTGACGGATGTGTAAACTGGAGGACAAAATATGTGTAGTACAGATGGCTATACATGAACTTGGGACAATATCTGTGTGAAGCGAAGGTCTAGCTACAATTTCCAGCGTTCATGCATCACGGCTACCTGGTCACGTCAACTAATATTTAACACCTGCGTTCATTCATGTCAGTGCCACCAACAAACATGTCATTATGTCAAGGTTGTCAAGTGTACCAAATGCCAGACCTCTGCTATACGTTGATGCTGTCCCAGGTTCATATGTTGCCAATTGTACAGCCAACAAAAAGTACCACGCCTCATACTGCACCTAACATTCTGAAACTTTTACGCAGCAATGTGATCTATGGGCCAGCCTGTGATGTGAGTGTAAATATTATCTGTGTATATTAATGAACAAAAAGTCACGTTATTCCAGCACGATACAGTCAGATATACAGTTAGATATATGTACCTATTATATCCAATTGCTTGTTGGGAATTTACGTATATTCACATCCACTGAACGCCTGGTGCGGCTCTGTATACACCTTTGGAGACCTGCCTGTGATAGCAAAGGGACTGATGAAGGCTTTGAGTTGACTCCTGAGTAGCTTTGAAGGCATCGTGACACCTTTTCCTAAGCGATGTGTTGTTCATTACTCCTACCTATCCTCTTGTATGTTATTGATGTAAACTATTTTGGTATTAAAAAGATACAAATAACATCTAATATACTCTAGTAGTAGCCGTGTGTGTGTGTGTGTGTGTGTTTTGGGCAGCCGAAACTACACATTCAAATCGCACTAAAATTGGCACAAAAATCGCAAAAAATTCGCTGATGTGAAAAAACTTGGTCCCATCACGATTGAAAAACTTTTACTATATTTAATGGGTAATCAAATTTTGACCAAAAAACGCCGCTCCCCGCGCCCAGTGGGTTGCCGTGGCCGAGTGGTTAATATCTCGGACTTGCGTTCGGACAACTTGGGTTCCATCCTGAAGCGAGGTGAGAGCGACTTTCTTCGGTACGGAGGCGTCCTGGTGCAACAAAATTGTCATGAAAATCGCAGAAATTCCCCGATGTCAAAAAACTTGGTCCCATCTTGATTGATGATTTTTTATTAGAGTTCAGAGCGATCAAAGTTTGCTTCGGAAAACAGTTCATTCGGTACCGGGACTTTAGAAATCGAGTCTACTCGGGCCCGAAGAGCCCACGAGCACTTGTACAGTAGAATACTAAGGCGTAGGCTAATATGCAAACCAAATTGATACGTAAGAGGTAATACTGAAGTTTTTTATGCAACAAGGAATCGTTGAGAGGATGTATTTTACTCTCATTTACTTCAGTTTAGCCTAAGATTGTCGTTTCTCCATCTTGAATGCTGAGTTGTGGTTAAAAATTGACACTAGAATATGGCGCCAGTCACAAAGAAGTGCAATGGCAAGGATGAAGAGCTGTAGCATTGTCTTTTTCGGCCACTGAGCTATGTGAAATAAGCAGGGGCGGAAGGAAAATCTGGGCCAAGTTAAGGTGAAAGAGCTACATCATCCCACCCCTCGCACCATCAGGAAGAAACTTATGGAGAAATTCACTTAACTCCGGGCTCCCTAACTTACCACTTTTACAGAGTTAGTGTTACCCTTCTGACGTCACAGGGGGGGGGGGGACTACTACATGTATTATTAAGATTATTCAGCAACAGGGAAGTATTAACCTCATTATTACTCCATTGGGATCATTACTTTCTTTTACTGTAATTTTTTTTAGGCTGGAGAGGACGCCTACACGTGGTGACACACACATGACTGGCAGACTCCACCGGCCCCTATACAAGCGTCCCTCAGTTCCCTCCCTGTACCCTGAAAGAAGGATGACGGGTTGGAGGAAGAGAATAGACTGAGCTTGTAGGCCACTCGGTTCACTTCCAGATGAATCCAAGGTCACAGCAACAACAACAAAAACAAACACCATCACCAACAACAATAACAAAAAAATACACCACCACCACCACCACCACCACCACCTCCTCCACCAACACCACCACCAACAACAACAACAATACAACAACCATCACCACCACCAAAAAACACCACCACCACCACCACCAACAACAACAACAACAACAACAATACAACAACCATCACCACCACCAAAAAACACCACCACCACCAACAACAACAACAACAA
>NC_136990.1:4209774-4234774 GCF_032717465.1 Coenobita brevimanus
TAAACAGAAATTCCGAGAACTCAGACCCCCCGAGCTTTTGACGTAAATCGTCGCTCGGTATGCCTCCGCCAAGCCTTGTGCACGGACTGGCCATACAACTTCCATGACCTAGCTGACCTAATCAGTTCATCGTGCCTTCATACTGCATGACTGACAAAAGTTTGGTGAAAATCCGTTCATGGGTTCAGGAGATACGCGCTCATAGTAGTGTTTGAAAGCACGCAAGCACGCATGCACCCACGCACCCACACACGCGCGGACGGACGGGCCAATCACTTAAATGTCTCCTTCACGAGAGGTGGCTGAAGAGATAACAAGACTGAGATAATTGAAAAAAAATATGAGTAATATATATTGGGGTATGGGTCGTATTCTGAGTGACTGGAAATTTCATGGCATAACTTTCTTGTTGTGGGTGTGTTCTTTTTTTTTTTCTTTTTTTAACATTGTACCTCAATATCCTCTTATATTTAATGACTGAAATCAAACCCGAAGAATGTTAAGATGGATTAGGTGCTTTTTACTGTTAAGGACTCGGTGTTTCAATGCCTCCTATGTCACCTAGAAAACGACCCAAGTATTTGACGACTTACCCCCCGTCCTCTGATTGAAGAGAGAGAACATCATTTTAGTGGTCAGTGAATACAGTTAGGTGAAGGACTGTGAAGACTGTTAGGTGAACGACTGCGAACGCTATTAGGTGAAGGACTGTGAACCCTATTAGGTGAAGGACTGTGAACACTATTAGGTGAAAGACTGTGAACATTGTTAGATGAAGGACTTTGAACACTATTAGGTGAAGGACTGTGAGGGCTGGTAGGTGAACGACTGCGAACACTTAGGTGAAGGACTGTGAACACTATTAGGTGAAGGACTGTGAGGACTGTTAGGTGAAGGACTGAACACTGTTAGGTGAAGGACTGTGAACACTATTAGGTGAAGGACTGTGAAGACTGTTAGGTGAAGGACTGTGAAGACTATTAGGTGAAAGACTGTGATCACAATTTGGTGAGGGACTGTGAAGACTATCAGATGAGGGACTGTGAACACTGTGAAATGATAGACTGTCAACACCACTAGATGAATGACTGACATTAAAACCACACTGGAATAAGTGAAATTAAGGTTTTCATTGCATTTGTTAAGGTCTTGTTCAGTTGGAGTTACATTACCTCTTTTGTCTGGCCTTTTCCTGAAGATGGAAGGAGTAGCAGGGTACTGAGGTCCACTTTAATTCATTACTTTAAAGTAGTAGTTTAAAATACCCTTCTCTTATTGACAAGCCCCCCCCCAAAAAAAAAAATAAATAAATAAAAGTGAAGAGAAGAAATCCATTGATATACAGTTTCATTTGTCCTTCAGTCTTGTAGAAGTTAATATCGTCAGTGTTGAAACTCACACCTCTTTCGCCCTTCCACCCTTCCGGTGTCACATGAACCCGAAAATTCAACCACCGGACCACACTGCACATTATATGTGAGGGAAGAGTGATAATGGTATTTGAAACATAATGTATCTTCCCTTAGTGCAATTTGCGAAAGTTTTGTCATTTAATTTTCATTCTTGGAAACGTATCGACTTAACTCGTGGAGCTCCAGAACAATTCACTTCAAGGCCATAGCAGAGTCTTCATTTCTTTAATTAACTTAGCGAACTTTTTACCCGTTTAATGATTTAGTGCACTAAAATTATGCAGATTTCAATGCCGAGGTGTTCTTACAGCTACATAACACAACCTGAAGAAAGCTTTCCGCCAAAATCAGTATCAGTAGACAAATGACTCATACCTCTTTTGAAGATTTCTTTTTGTCTTCAGGATATGGTTCGAATGCAAGATATTTACGAAACTGATCTTTAAGTTGTGTTTTGTGTGCTGTGGGATGGTTGTACATAGTTACCTCCCTCATGATAATTCAGAAAAAATTAAAACTCATGTGAATAATTTTATGATTCCTTCCTCCCCCACCCCCTTACACACTGCTTAATGAACACCACACAATCAACACCACAGTACCAGCACCACACTATCAACACCACACTACCAACACCACAATACCAGCACCACACTATCAACACCACGCTACCAGCACCACAATACCAGCACCACACTATCAACGCCACACTACCAACACCACACAGTTCCAGCACCACACTATCAACACCACACTACAAACACCACACTATCAGCACCACACTATATCAACACCATGCTACCAACACCACACTACCAACACCTCACTACCAACACCACACTGCCAACACCACAATACCAACACCACACTACCAACACCACACTACCAGCACCACACTACCAACACCACACTACAAACACCACAATACCAGCACCGCACTACCAACACCACACTACCAACACCACACTACCAACACCACAATACCAGCACCACACTACCAACACCACAATACCACCACCACCACACTATCAACACCACCCTACCAACATCACAATTCCAGCACCACACTATCAACACCACACTACCAACATCACAACACCACCATCACACTATCAACACCACACTACCAACATCACAACACCACCATCACACTATTACTACCACACTACCAACATTACAACACCACCATCACTCTTTCAACACCACACTACCACCATCACAACACCAGCACCACACTATTAACACCACACTACCAATGCTACAATACCAGCACCACACTGTCAACACCACACTACCAACACCTCACTACCGTCACCAACTACAAACATTGCCAACCCTCGCTACTCATTTGCATCACTATCTATCTATCTATATACCTAGGCTGATTCCCCCAAGGAAAGGAGGTAGCCGAGACAGGACGACACACTCCCCATTTACTCATCCATTCAAACACATTCATTCCCATCTTAGCCCCAAAGGGGAGAATGGACAGATCCTCACTGCACCACACCGCACAAGGGTCAACTGCGCAATGCAATCAGTGACATCCGCAGCAGGGTCCGACAACAGAGCTGGTTTACCCCTGCCACATCATAACAGACTCATCCCCTTACCCGCACCTGACCTGAAATAGCTGATCAAACCAAATGTGGGAGAATATCCCCTCAGGGCTGCGTCATCACTTATTCATTCACAATTTCTCTCCATTTATTTCTGTCACGCACAGCCACTCTTCCTTGCTCAACAGACATCCCTCTCGCATCCAGCGCTCTCTTCACACTGTCCATCCATCCTATTCGTGGTCTTCCTCTCAGCCTTACACCCCTCACATCAGATCTAGTTATCTTTTTCACCAATCGCTCATTATCCATTCTCTCCATATGCCCAAACCATCGCAACACCCTCTGCTCAACTCTACCAGCCATCTCCCGAACAACTCCAGTTCTCCTTCGCACTTCATCATTCCGCACTCGATCCATACACGTCACTCCACACATACTCCTCAGACACCTCATCTCCATTACATTCAATCTTTTCCTCTCTGCTACACCCATATTCCATGTTTCAGCCCCATATAATGCAGTCGGTACCACAACATCCTCATACAGCCTTCTCTTTGCATCCATTCTAAGCGAACGACATCTAAACACTTTTTTCATTCCTCCCAGCACCTTTCCTACTTCATTTATTTTAAACTTCACTTCTGCATCTATTCTTCCATCCACAGCAACATGTGACCCTAGATATTTAAAACACTCTACCTCCTCAAGCAACTCGCCATTCAAAACTATATTCATCCCCCTACCATCTACCAACCTCGTACACTTCATCACTTTACTCTTATTCTCATTTACTTTCAATTTCCTCCTTTCACACACCCTTCCAAACTCCTCTACCAACTGTCTCAATCTCTCCTCTGAATCAGCCACCAGTGCAGTATCATCTGCAAACAGCAGCTGCTTCAGATTCCACTCTCCATTATCAACATTCACCAGACTCAGACCTCCACCTAAAACTCTTGCATTCACCTCCCTTACAACACCATCCATATAAATATTAAACAACCAAGGCGACATCACACATCCCTGTCGCAGCCCCACTCTCACAGGAAACCATTCACTCACAGCATTTCCCACTCTTACACACGCTCTACTATTTACATAAAAACTTTTCACCCCTTTTAGTAACCTACCATCAAGTCCATACAATCTTAAAACAGTCCACAAAGCCTCCCTATCAGTTCTATCATACGCTTTCTCTAAATCCATAAATGCCCAAAACACATCACACAAACAAATTAGTTTATCAAGTCCTCTCTCTTGTCGGTCTCCCCCTCATTGTCTCACTTTCTTGTTCTCACCTCCTTCGTCTGTTTGTTATATTATACAGCTCTTTTATAGAATTCTAGAGTTGTAGTAAATATGAGAGGGTTAGTGGGCTACTGTTCTCTCTCTCTCTCTCTCTCTCTCATGGCCATGACTTGCCATTATCTTTTTAGTGCTCACTCTCTCTCTCTCTCTCTCTCTCTCTCTCTCTCTCTCTCTCTCTCTCTAATATATCGCATGGTATGAGCTGGTATAAAATAGTGAAATAGTCCAGACCATGATAGTATAAGTGATAACAGTGATAATCCATTTTCCTGTGACTATCTCTTATCTGAATAAAACAGTGTGGCGTTAACTTGACTAGATACTGGAGTTGTCCCGATCATTAAAGGCGTAGTGGAGTCATTTTACTGTACCAATAGAGAGAGAGAGAGAGAGAGAGAGAGAGAGAGAGAGAGAGAGAGAGAGAGAGAGAGAGAGAGAGAGAGAGAGAGAGAGAGAGAGAGAGAGAGAGAGAGAGCAAAAAACAACGCTCCCCAAATCAATTACTGAAGGCGATGGCTTCTGGGAGTCAGGTGAGAATCAGGTGAGAGTCAGGTGAGAGTCAGGTGGGAGTCAAGTGGGAGTCAGGTGAAAGTCAGGTGGGAGTCAGGTGGGAGTCAGGTGGGAGTCAGGCGACAGTCAGGCGAGAGTCAGGTGGGAGTCAGGTGGGAGTCAGGTGGGAGTCAGGTGAGAGTCAGGTGAGAGTCAGGTGGGAGTCAGGTGGATGAGGGACAGAACACAAAAATTTATGAAGGTGCCGCCACATATAGTCATTATGAAGGTGATAAAGCTACATTATGAAGATATTGGCAAGTATTTTCATCAGGTAAGGAAGTCCCTAGCACCTTTTCCATAGCTATTTGTCTTTGGATAGGTTGGTTAAAATCCTTCTGGACGTTTTCTATGCAGAGTATGGCGATATTAGGATGATTCATGTAACACGGAGATGAAGAGTAAGGTGTACTAGATAAAAAAAGTTGCTTAGGAAAAGGTGTTAGGGAGCTTCCTCAACCGAATAGAATACGGGTCAATGTGTGCAAATATTACAGGTTTAAAGAGATCTATTAATATCACAAAATAAAGTAAATGTGTTAGGGTGATTTTGGGGATAAAGAAGAGGGTAAGGGAGGGTGAGGAGGTGAGGGAGGGGAAGCGAAGAGATGAAAGGGTGGAGGAAGGAAGGAGGTTAGGGGGAGGAGGTGGGAAAGTGGGGAAGAGGAGGTGAGAGGAGGGAGAAGGTGGTTGGGGGAGGAGGGGAGGAGGTCGGGGGAAGGAGAGGAGAAGGAGGAGGTCAGGGGGAGGAAGGAAGGAGGAGTTCAGGGGGTGGAGGGGAGGAGGAGGAGAGAAGGGGGAGGAAGGAAGAAGGTCAGGGGGAGGAAGGAAGGAGGAGTTCAGGGGAAGGAAGAAAAAAGGAGGAGGTCATAGGAGGAGGGGGGGAGGTTAGGGGAAGGAGAGGAGAAGGAGGTCAGGAGGAGGAGGGGAAGAGGAGGTCAGGGGGAGGAAGGAAGGAGGAGGTCATGGAAGGTGGGGAGGAGGAGGTCAGGGAGAGGAAGGAAGGAGGAGGTCAGGGGGAGGAGGGAGGAGGTCAAGGGGAGGAAGGTAGGAGGAGGTCAGGAGGAGGAAGGGAGGAGGTCAGGGGGAGGAAGGAAGGAGGAGGTCATGGAAGGTGGGGAGGAGGAGGTCAGGGAGAGGAAGGAAGGAGGAGGTCAGGGGGAGGAGGGAGGAGGTCAAGGGGAGGAAGGGAGGAGGAGGTCAGGAGGAGGAAGGGAGGAGGTCAGGGGGAGGAGGATGGGAGGAGTAGATCAGAGGGAGAAAGGGAGGAGGGGGAGGTCAGGGAGAAGGGGGAATCCAGGTCGAGGAAAACTTGGCAACTGTGGTGATCATTTCATGGCCATTTGGAGGTAAAGATAGGAATTGTGGCGCGAATTTCAAAGTTGGCACCACTGCTGGATGTGTGGGGCAGAGAGGGAGGGGGGGTGAGAAGGATGGGGAAGGGAGAGAGGGGGAATGGGAAGAAGGTAGGAGAGAGGGGGGAGGGAGAAGAAGGTGGGAGAGAAAGGGAAGAGGGAGGGGAAGGGATGAGGGAGAGCTGGGCAGAGAGAGGAGATGGGGGAAGGGTGAGGCATGGGGAGGGGAAGAGGGAGAGGGGAAGGGAGTGGGAGAGAGAGGGGAGACGGGACAGGGAGAGAGGGAGGATGAGTAAAGGGAAGGGAGAGGAAAAGGGAAAGGGGGAAGGGGAGGGGAAGAAAAAGGGAAAGAGGAAAAAGGAGAAGGAAAAGGGAAAGAGGGAAGGGGAGGGGTAAGGTGAAAGAAGGTAATGGAGAGGCTGAGGGTAATGGAAGAGAGTGTGAGGGAGACCAAGGAGGAGAGGGGGAGGGGAGGAAAGAGAGGCAACTAATGAGAACGAGCGGGACTGAGACGGAATATTCAAAGATCTGTCTCTCTGTCTATGCTAATCAAACACACGGGATGCAAATTGTTACTAATGAACGAATGTGTAGGTGAGAGGAAGGTTATCACTCAAGTTTTTATACAAACAATTATGGAACTCTTACCTATTATTCTGGAAAGTCTCCTGGATCACATAGACGGCAATACGTGGATTCTGAGGTCATTGATCACTGTTCCGTTATTTATAGTTCAGAGGTGGATCAGAATTAATGTCCCAAACTGTACATACAAAGCACACAAAGTACATCATGATACTACATAAAACAAAATTCCCCCACATAGATATTTACACATATACAGTAGATCTACCCACTCTAATTCGGTTTGGAGGCAATTTTCCGATAATAAGCTAATTAGTAAGATGATAAAATATTTGCTCTTCGTTCCACTGAAAAGGTGTTGTGGTTCTGAGAGAGAGAGAGAGAGAGAGAGAGAGAGAGAGAGAGAGAGAGAGAGAGAGGGCAAACAGGTAGACGTAAAGACAGACAATGTATAGACAGCCAAAGGATCTGACTGACAACAAGGGAAAGGGATGCTGTCGTTATTGTTTTTGTAGTAGTAGTAGTAGTAGTGGTAGTAGTAGTAGTGGTAGTAATAGTTGTTGTTGCTGTTGTATTATCATTATCATTATTTGTAGTAGTAGTAGTAACAGTAGTAGTAGTAGTTGTTGTAGTAGTAGTAGTAGTAGTAGTAGTAGCAGCAGTAGTGGTAGTAATAGTTGTTGTTGCTGTTGTATTATTATTATTATTATTATTTGTAGTAGCAGTAGTAACAATAGTAGTAACAGTAGTAGTACTAGTTGTTGTAGTAGTAGTAGTAGTAGTAGTAGCAGTGGTAGTAGTGGTAGTAATAGTTGTTGTTGCTGTTGTATTATTATTATTTGTAGTAGTAATAGTAGTAACAATAGTAGTAATAGTAGTAGTAGGCTAGTAGTAGTAGTAGTTGTTGTTATTGCTGCTGTTGTTATTGTTGTTATTTTGACCCCAGGCTCATCTAGACGTAAACACAGTGGATTGTAGTCCGTAATTACTTTTTTTTCAGCAGTTCACCTCGTCTTCTCAGTGTATTTGGAGGGCGGGGGGGGGTTGAGGCCATTTAATACAACCAGGAATTCGCCCTGCTTTGTGTGTGTGTGTGTGTGTGTGTGTGTGTGTGTGTGTGTGTGTGTGTGTGTGTGTGTGTGTGTGTGTGTGTGTGTGTGTGTGTGTGTGTGTGTGTGTGTGTGTGTGTGTGTGTGTGTGTGTGTGTGTGTGTGTGTGTGTGTGTGTGTGTGTGTGTGTGTGTGTGTGTGTGTGTGTGTGTGTGTGTGTGTGTGTGTGTGTGTGTGTGTGTGTGTGTGTGTGTGTGTGTGTGTGTGTGCGTGTGATGTCCTTATTTAACATGGAGGGAAAAGGGAAAATTGGAGATATGGGATACAGAAGGGGAAAAAGAATGTAAAGATAACTAGTCTCTCTCTCTCTCTCTCTCTCTCTCTCTCTCCTGATACTCCATTATAAGCCCTAAGTAAAGCCACTCTACAGGAAACAATCGTTATTAACTGAAAATAAAAAAAAAGAAAAAAAAGCAAAAAGGGAAAATCGGATATTGAAATAAAGTCAGGAAAAAATCGGATTAGAGAAATAAATAATAATCGGATAGATATAAAGCAAGGAATAAATCGGATAGCGAAATAAAGCAAGGGAAAAATCGGATAGCGAAATAAAGCAAGGAAAAAATCGGATAGCGAAATAAAGCAAGGAATAAATCGGATAGCGAAATAAAGCAAGGAATAAATCGGATAGCGAATTAAAGCCAGGTAAAATTCGGATAAGGAAATAAAGCAAGGTAAAAATCGGATAACGAAATAAAGCAAGGAATAAATCGGACAGCGAAATAAAGCAAGGAATAAATCGGATGCTGCAATAGAACAAAGGGGTAAATCGTATAGTGAAAAATCTGATGGAAATAAACAATCTAAAATCGGATAGGAAAAAAGGACAGTCGGATAGCGAAATAAGGCAAAGGGAAATAAAGCAAAATAAAGCATAGGGAAAATCGGACAGTGAGGTACAGCAAAGGGAAGAGAAGGCAAAAGAGCTCAAGTGTAGAGAGACGGGAGGTTGTGCAGAAGTAACTATAGAAATACCGAATGCAAGAAAGAAATAAGCAAGTAGGAGGATAAGGGCGCGTCCACACGTGCCCTCGAACATACGTTGACAACACAACTGGCAACATGTTCGGGAACATGTATGCAGCAGTGTTTGGACAGATATATGCAAACATGTTTCAGTGCTGATTCAAACACTGGCAGCAGAGGTGATGGGATAAGTGTGTCCATACCAGGCAGCTGAGGCTTCATCATGATGTTGTCAACATGATGTGGACGCTGCTGTTCCCAACATGTTTGCAGCTGCTTCGTTACTGTGTTGCTTACATGTTGCCAGCACTTGCTCGAGCACACGTGTGGACGCGCACTAAGACGTGAAAGGCATAGAAAACTTAAAATGAATAAATGTATAGACAAAATTTGCAAGAGAGTCCACAGACACACGAGAAAACTTATATAAAATTTGGATACTGAAAAAAGAAAAATTGTAATGGATAAAATAAGTACAGAATAGAAGGCAGAGGTAGGAAATAGAGGAGGGGAAAAGCTCTGAACAGGCAGCAGTTGCAGTAATATAGGATAGAGACCACAGAGAAAAAGAGGTAAAATTTCAAAGCCGAAAGAACAGGAAAAAAGTGGAGAAAATTATAAAATGAATACAGGTAAGAAGGGATAGGTAGGAAATAGGAGAAAATGAGAGAAAAAAGAGAGAAAAGGCAGGATTTGCAATAATATGGAGACCACACACACAAAAAGAGAAAAATTGGAAGCTGAAAGAACAGGAAAAATGAGAAGAAAATGATAAAATGAACACTGAATAGGAGGTAAAGGTAAGACACAGACGAAAATGAAAAGAATAAAAAGACAGTAGTTGGTGTAATATAAAATAAAGACCACAGAAAAGAGAAATGAAACTGAGATAGAATTTGGAAGTTGAAAGAAGAGGAAGAAGTAGGAGGACTGATAAAATGAATGGAAAAGAGAAGGCGGAAGAGCGTAGGTGCAGGGAGGGTCAGAGTGAAGGCAGAATAGAGGAACCGCAAGAGCAGAATGGCCAAATTTACATGATAAAGGCACACCAGCCATGATATTTACCCCAACTACCACACTACACCACACCATACTGCAGTACACTACACTACACTACACACTACAACACCAGGGAGTTACATAGGACTACACAAAACTACAAAGAGATAAAGGGACTAAAAAGAATCACAAAAGACTATGCCAGATACAAAGGGAAGGGCTACAGTAAGGATGTAGGTTTAGATTATAAAGGAAATACATAGAACAAGAAGAGACTACATAGGGTTAAAAAGAACTACAAGGGTCGGTATGGGACGAGAAAGGGCAACAGGGGTTTATGTCAGAAGGGTGAGGAGAGATCCCTCACCATGTCACACCAATCCACACCAAGCCAAACCACACTACCACACCACACCACATCACATCACACCATACCAAACCAACCGTACCACATCACACAATACCACACTGAACCAAACCATACCACATCACACGACACCACACTGAACTAAACCACAGCACAGCACAGCACACCACACCACACCACACCACACCACACCACACCACACCAGGAGAGGGGCTACTTTATGAGGCTACACCAGGGAATGGGGTTGGTATAGGCGATTACTACGAAGGATTATGAGTTGTTCAGGAGATGGCTGGTAGAGTTGAGCAGAGGGTGTTGCGATGGTTTGGGCATATGGAGAGAATGGATAATGAGCGATTGGTGAAAAAGATAACTAGATCTGATGTGAGAGGTGTAAGGCTGAGAGGAAGACCACGAATAGGATGGATGGATAGTGTGAAGAGAGCGCTGGATGCGAGAGGGATGTCTGTCGAGCAAGGAAGAGTGGCTGTGCGTGACAGAAATAAATGGAGAGAAATTGTGAATAAATAAGTGATGACGCAGCCCTGAGGGGATATTCTCCCGCATTTGGTCTGATCAGCTAGTCAGGTCAGGTGCGGGTAAGGGGATGGGTATGTTATGATGTGGCAGGGGTAAACCAGCTCTGCTGTCGGGCCCTGCTGCGGATGTCACTGATTGCATTGCGCAGTTGACCCTTGTGCGGTGTGGTTCGGTGAGGATCTGTCCTTTCTCCCCTTTGGGGCTAAGATGTGAATGAATGTGTTTAAATGGATGAGTAAATGGAGAGTGTGTCGTCCTGTCTCGGCTACCTCCCTTTCCTTGGGGGAAGCAGCCTAGGTATATAGATAGACAAATGGAGTACTAGGAGATACAAAGGACAAGACTACAAAGGACTACAGGGGAGGGGCTACACAGGACTACACAACACGGACCCCTACACCAGGAAGCTACACAGGACAAACATACACACACACACACACACACACACACACACACACACACACACACACACACACACACACACACACACACACACACACACACACACACACACACACACACACACACACACACACACACACACACTACGTAGGGGCTACAGGAAGTAAGATAGGCTGGAGGAACTACACAGGACTATACCGGAACTACAGGAGGCTACCAGGCATCACACTGAGACTACACGAAGCTGCAAAGGACTACACACAGCTTCAGAATGGCTATGTGCTCAACAGAGAAAGGAGAAAGGAGAGTCACAAAGAACGCTGTAGTGAGGTATTTCTGTCTACCTATCTACCTATGTATGTTTGTATGTATAGCTTAACACTGCATCTTATGAGGGGTGACATAAGCCAATAGAACCTCCAGTCGTATCCCGTCCCTACTCAGTGACGACCCCTCTTCCCACACACGCCTTGACAGCACAAAAGAGGTTGGTAGAGGAAGGAAACAGGGAAAGGGAATGCATCACCACGCAGGAGTTCATGTTTATGTGAGCTGGTTGGGCAAAATGGAGGGAGCTGGGGAATTGCCTGTGCACTAAAAACACTACACCTCACAGCCATACTACACACTGCCATATCACATACTGCCACAACACACACTACCATATCAAGAGTCACATAATGCAACAGTTCCCTCATTTCCCTGTAACACCTCACACTGCCGTAGCACATACTCTCATATTACACACACACAATCCTCTACACACTGCCATAACACACACTACCACACGAAGGTTCCCGTACTCCAGCATTTACTCATAACGCTTCACACTGCCATGGTAAATACTGCCACCTCACATACACATCACAATCAGACTACACACTGCCACAACACACACTGCCACACCAAACACTGTTACGCGACCCACTGCAGCATCTGGCGTTAACCCCTCACAGTGAAACAGAACAAATTGTCACATTGCACCGTCACACATCAAAAACATATCACATACTGCCACACCACACACCACCACACTTCCCAGCCACACATCACACTGCCACACCACACACTACCACACTTCTCAGTCACACATCGCACACTGCCACACCACACACTACCACACTTCTCAGTCACACATCACACACTGCCACACCACACACTACCACACTTCTCAGTCACACATCACACACTTCCACACCAAACACCACCACACTTCCCAGCCACACATTACACACTGCCACACCGTACCACCACACTTCCCAGCCACACATCACACACTGCCACACCACACACCACCACACTTCCCAGCCACACATCACACACTGCCACACCACACACCACCACACTTCCCAGCCACAATCACACACTGCCACACCACACACCACCACACTATCCAGCCACACATCACATACTGTCACACCACACGCCACCACACTTCCCAGCCACACATCACACACCGCCACATCACACACCACCACACTTCCCAGCCACACATCACACACTGCCACACCACACACCACCACACCTCCCAGCCACACCCCACATTTCCACACCAAGCACTGCCACATTTGACCAACATAACACAGTAATTAATATCTAGAAAAATAAATGAACAACACACAAGGAAATACTAAGATGTGATAAGCAAACTACTTATATATTGCTAAGGAGGAGGGTGAGAAAGCATCCTATGTGAAGAAGGATACAGTTCAGTGACCTCATTAGGAATTTTATGGAGAAATTTAGGAGAAACGCATTGAGGTGTTTGGCCATGTGGAGAGGATGGGGAGTGAGAGACTGACGAGGAAAGTGTATGTGAGTGAGGTGGAGAGGGGGAAAGGGAGGGGAAGGCCAAGGATGAGATGGAGGGATGGAGTGGAGAGGTATATGAGAGAGCGGGGTGTGAGCTGGGAGCAGGGCAGTGAAATGGTGGGGGACAGGGCGACGGGAAGGCGATTTGTTTGTGGCCACCAGGTATGGGATTAAGGCTCTGGCAATAAATAGATAGATAGAAATTTTCAGAGTAAAGCACCTCCTCCATACCGATAAAGTGCCTATTACAGCTCGTCAGCTCTTGTATGCTATCCATGTCATATTATTTATTACACAGATAACACTAATGACGTACAAGAATATATTAACATACTAGACAGAGGAATGCACTGGAACCCCTTCAATCCAGCGACGTAATTAAACTGGCTGGCTTATTTTTATGTCTATTTGCCCTTCTGTCTAGTCTTCTGTCAATCTGCTAACGAGATTATGGGAAAACCGTTTTAAACTGAAAGGCATTAAATCTGAAACAAGATTGAGGACTCTAAGGCGAAAAAACGATTAAATTTTGACTGAAAAGAGGCATAGGTCAAGGAACATAAACAAGATCAACGCAAACATTTTCTTTTTATCAGATTTAGAACAAGCCTGGTGAAATGGTTGAGTCAGGAAATAATTAAGTGATTCAATATTGTGAACACTTGGCCAAAGATGAAGATAATAACAAGGTCAGATGTTTGGCCTGCAACTTAGATGGCTTTGTTTCAACCTTTATTTTATTTTATTTATTTCTTAGGTGTCCAACTCTGGGCAATAGCGTCATGGCCAATCAAAAGACCCGGTATATATTTCTACACACCTCTACATGTCACCACTTAGGCGCTAACACCCACCGTCCATACTGAGTACATGCTAGGGCTGTCTCATTCAGGACTGATGTGGTAGTATTAGTAGGGGTATTTTTATGACCTGTCGGTGGGTATTATGGCAGATTAGCAGTGCCTGTTTTAACGAAATTCAATTAATCAAACTTCCCTGCTTCAGTTTGGACAAAATTTTCCTACTTCCGGGCAGCAGTCAACTTCCTTACCACTCAGCCACAGCCTTCACCTTTAATTAAATAAGGATAAAGGTGTGAAAAGTGGAAATAAAAAAGAGAATCCGCGGGTAAAATAATAAAACTAACTAACGCCTTTGAGAAGTTGTGATAAACTGTTTTTAATTATATTTTAATTTGACCCACTAATCCAATTTCCTCGCGTCTCATTAATTTCTGGATGTGTCATTAAGTCCCTCATATTTTGGTTTATTTCTCTCTCTCTCTCTCTCTCTCTCTCTCTCTCTCTCTCTCTCTCTCTCTCTCTCTCTCTCTCTCTCTCTCTCTCTCTCTCTCACACACTTTTCGCACCTCCTAACATTTTTCCTCCTCTCTCTCTCCACTTCATTACCTCCCTGTTTCACCTCCATTCCTCATCTCAACACAAGAGCCCTTCATCTTCTCTCCCCCCTCCTCCCCCTCCTCCTCTTCTCCTTCCTTCCCTGCCTCCTCTCCTCCTTCCTTCCCTGTCTCCTCTCCTCCTTCCTTCCCTGCCTCCTCTCCTCCTTCCTTCTCTGCCTCCTCTCCTCCTTCCTTCCCTGCCTCCTCTTCTCCTTCCTTCCCTGCCTCCTCTCCTCCTTCCTTCCCTGCCTCCTCTCCTCCTTCCTTCCCTGCCTCCTCGCCTCCTTCCTTCCCTGCCTCCTCTCCTCCCCTTTCCTTCCCTGCCTCCTCCTCTCCTTCCTTCCCTGCCTCCTCGCCTCCTTCCTTCCCTGCCTCCTCGCCTCCCCCTTCCTTCCCTGCCTCCTCCTCTCCTTCCTTCCCTGCCTCCTCGCCTCCCCCGTCCTTCCCTCTCCCCCAGATCTTCTCCTTGCGTCTCTGTTTGTCTGTCTGTCTCTGTCTGTCTGTCTCTCTCTCTCTCTCTCTCTTTCTCTGTCTATCTGTCTGTCTGTCTGTCTGTCTGTCTGTCTGTCTGTCTGTCTGTCTCCCCATTTAAGCAGTATTAGGACTGACATGGATTTTTACTTCGTCTGCCTGTATGTCTCAGTCTATTTATATATCTATTTATCTCTCCTTCTCTATCTATCTACCTATCTATCTATTTTCCTGTCTACCTACCTACCTATCTACCTACTTACCTATCTACCTCCTTACCTACCTACCTACCTATCTATCTATCCATCTATCTATCTCCCTCCCTCCTCCAGCCACCTACACGCTCCAGTATTTGCCTTCATCCTTCACCACTCACCGCCTCTCTCTTTCCTCTCGTACTTTCCCTTGAGCTACACATCCAGCTTACGAGTGGCCTCTTGTCGTCCAGGTGTTAAAAAGTCAGCAGGAAACTCCCTTGGCACGTGAGAAATGCTGTATTTTTCTTGTTGTCGCGTAGGAGTGGCTTATCATTGCGTCAGGGATGAAACTGGAAGACGGGTTTTCACTGGAATAAAGTAAGTGTTTTTACTGGTTTAAGATAACTGAGTGGCATTATTATTTCTTAGTGTCATGGAGTCTTTTATTATTTACTGGTGTTGCTGTGGTAGTTGTGGGCGATACACTAGAAGTAGAATTTTCACTGGAATGAGAGAAAATATTTTTATTCGTGATGGAAAATTGGGTGTCTTTAACTCTTGTGCACCGGGGTTAAGACTGGAAGACCATTTTTCACTAGAATGATGCGAATATTATTTTGTACCCTGTTAAAATGACTGGATGTGGTTAACTCATTTAGTGTGATTAAGTCCTTTACACTTCATACTCTGTGAAGTAGTGGGGCAGTGGGATCAATACACTCTGTGAAAAGGTGGGGCAATGTGGGGCAATGCGCCCTGCGAAGAGATAGGTCAGTTTGGGACAATACACCCTATGAAGAGATGGGGGAGTGTGGGGAAATACACCCTGTGAAGAGGTGGGGCAATGCTGGGCAATACACCCTGTAAAGAGAGGCCTTGCGGGTTGTCTGTATTAGCATGGCAATGATATAACTACAAACTTTCTCGGAACAGAAGCAGAGAGAGAGATTAAAACACACACACACACACACACACACACACACACGCACGTCATATATAGGTCCAGGCATCTCACGGTGCAGGTAAAAATACATCCTAATATCAAAACTGTTAACCTTTATAGTAAGGTAACATTTGTATTTTATTTGTATATCCTGGCGATATTATGTACTACAGGCATTACTTTTTGAGAAGAAGAGTAAGATATAGTCCCTTCAAAAATAAAGTTGAATAAAGTGATTGCGTAAAACAGTGTAATTAAACCGTGTGATTAAACTGTCTGATTACAACACAGAAAACATCACTGTAAATAAGTGTTCAAGGCGACTGAATTGAGGGTAAGGGATGTAAATGAGGTTGGAGGGACTTACACAAACTTAGCTAATTTATGTCTGGGGTTAACAAGAAGATAATAGAATAGAATATTGTTTTGGTGGAGTGGGTAAGGAGATGAAGTGATGCCAGGTGATGAGGTGAGGTGAGGGGAAGTTTCATTAAGGTGAGTGCCATTGTCTGGAGGAAGTGCTGAGAGAGAGTGAGATGGGGCTGAGTGATGAGCTGCTTAGGGAAATGAAAGTGATGAAGTGTATTAAGGTGAAGTGAGGAAGAGTGGAAGCTGGTAAGGGAAATGGAAGTGAAGAAGTGTATGAAGGTGAAGTGAGAGGAAGCTAGACACGTTACTGAGGAGGGGCATTACAGTGAGGAAGGGAGGTGATGAGTACAAGGTGTGATGGTGGTCTGAGTGGAGTGAAACCATCTCATTTCTGGATCGTAATTTTGGGTCGTGTCATTTATTCAGAGTTCCCTTATCCTGATGACGATTTTCATTCAAAGAGAACTTTTTCCTTTGAAAGGGTTAGATGAGGCCTTCACTGAACATATCACTACCAGGGTCCTTGACATCTTTTCCTAAGCGATTTATTTTGCTTATTACACCTCCCTGTTCTCTTCTGTTACTTAAATCCTTCTAATATCGCCATACTCCGCATTACCAACTTACAGAAGGATATTAACGAGCTATAACCAAAAACAAATCGCTAAGGAAAAGGTGTTAGGGAGCTTCCTTAACCGAGGAAAAGACAGCCCCAAGAGGTTTGTCCTAAACTGAATGAAATCGTCTGAAATACCATGAATAAAAAGGACGTTCTCGTACTGAAGTGGTTGTAGAATTGTATATATAAACACTTCAGGTCTCAAGTCTCTTCTATCTATCTATCTATCTATTTATCTATAGCCAGACACCACAATCCTGTAAGGGGTGGCCGTTTGTCTTTGAGTTGGTTGTTTTAAGGGGAGGGGCACTAACCTTCCACAAACCCACTTGTTGACACGTAGAGAACACGTATGGGTTGGTTATATGGTTACCACCCAGCGTTGTATATGGGTCTTCGTTTACAGGAAACCATTAGGCTTGTCACTTAACGTAAAGCCACCTGAAAACGAAAGAAAAGTAATAAAAAGTGATAGGGAAGATGGGAGAAACAGGAAGAGAGGAGGGCAGACATAGAAAAAGAATGATAAAGATGAAGGAAGAAGTAGGCAGCGCTACATCAAGTGAGTGGATGATGGTCGTCACACCCTACCACAAATGTAGAAAATAAAAGACCTTCTCGTATTGGAGGGATTAAGGACGGCTTTATCTCATCCCTGTAGCTCAGTGTCACCAACGCGGAATATAACTGTGTGAAGGTAGCAAGATTGTAGAATTCCTTTGGTGAAGAGTTAGTGAAGGCTGGAACAATCACCTCCACCTCCAACAAATTATCCTAAACAAATTAATAGCTTCCAAAGAGTTAATAATAAAAAAAATAATCACATAGAGAAAGAATTAATCAAGGCTGAGTCTAAGTCCCCCAGCCTGCAAAATCTATCTATCTACCTTTTGCTAGACGCCTCAATCCCATAAGGGATGGCTACAAACAAATCGCCTCCAAGGTACCCTGTCCCCCGCCATTTCGCTGCCCTCCACCCAGCTCACACACCCCAGTCTCATATACCTTTCCACTAGGACAACATAGAATGGTTTGCAAGAAGTTAAACTATATGAATTTCTCACTAAGGGGGTTGTACTCTTTCACACTAACTTGGCCTAGATTTTCTTTCTCCTGTCGCCTATTTCACATAGATCACTGGCAGGAAAAGACAGTACTATAACTGCATTCCCTCTATTGGACTTCTTCGTGACTAGCATCATATTCTAATGTTAATCTCTTGTAACAGAAATCAAGATGGAAGATGATTTTAGGCCAAGTTAGAGTAAATGGGGTATAGTTAAGGCTACATCTAACCTCTCCAGCTAGAAAATCACTCCTAAGCAGAATAGAAACGATTGGAAAAATAAAAAATGAAGACAGATTTGGCCAGTGTGTTGAGGTGAGGGTAGGAAGGCAGGTTACTGATGATGACCATATCAGTGAGGATGGAGGGGATGAAGCCAGGCGTGTGTTATGGGAGAGAGAGAGAGAGAGAGAGAGAGAGAGAGAGAGAGAGAGAGAGAGAGAGAGAGAGAGAGAGAGAGAGAGAGAGGCACATAAACAGAGATAGTGGCTCAATCGGTAGAGAGGTGGCCTGCAGTCTTGACGGACCCAGGTTCGAATCCCGGCTGGGGCAGGGAACAGTTTAAGGATTTGAATTTCATTAAATCAGGCTTTACTGGTCTACCAGAAGACCCGCCGACATGTCGTAAAAATACCGCCGCTAATACCAATATACCAGTCCTGCATGAGACAGCCCTAGCATGTATTCAGTATGGACGGTGGGTGTTAGCGCCGAAGTGGTGACATGTAGAGGTGTATGTATGTAGGAGGACTGCTGGGCCTTGATAGCAGGCTGTGAAGCCTATGCCCAGAGTCGGACACATAAAAAAAAAAAATACAAAGACCAATAGGGCGAACATTTAGATTACATGGGCTCTTTCATTTTTGTACACTTGCAGTCATTAATTCCTTTACACTGCCTTACAACTATCAAGACCTAATGTGAGTTTAGCAAATTTTAACAATAATACTAAAATGGATTGCAAAGGAGAATATAGGAAACCAGACGACAATGTCCATTTGGAAAGGTTTGAATCTCGCGCCATTAGTCCAAAGTCCCTGATGTGTAAAGGTATTATTGATAGCATATGTATACTTCATCACACTAGGCCACGTATTCTCGTTGGGTATGAAAGCTTCCTAACATCTTTTCCTAAGCAATTTATTTTGCTAATTACACCTGACTGTCCTCTTCTATATTATATAAATCCACATAATATCGCCATACTCTGCATAAATAACGTACAAAATAATATTAACCAGCCATATCCAAAAATAAATCGCTAAGGAAGAGGTGTTAGGGAGCCTCCCTACCTGACGATAATAAGAACCTAAGGATCGTACTGCAGGTTACACAGGAAGCTTCGTGGCACCTCCTCCTGAGCGATTTAATTTGTTTGCATTTAACACCTCAACATATTCTCATATGCTGTTAACTCTATGTCGCTTTAGTGTTGACATGGCTTACATCATTAACATAAAGGAGGTTAATGAGGCATAATAAGGGGAATGAATCGCTTAGGAGAAGGCTTTAAGAAATCTTTTAAGGCACTTATGATCATGATTATTAACCTGTGTAATGATTAGCCAAATGATGCAGATTCTTCTATTACTTCAGTTCCATATTTCCACTTCCTGATCCACCCCCACCCTCCACATCATTCCACACTCCACCTCCACCCTCCACACTATCCCACACTCCACCCCCACCCTCCACACCATCTCACACTCCACCCCCACCCTCCACACCATCTCACACTCCACCCCCACCATCCACACCATCTCACACTCCACCCCTCCCTCCACACCATCTCACACTCCACCCCCACCCTCCACACCCTCTCACACTCCACTCCCACCCTCCACACCCTCTCACACTCCACCCCCACCCTCCACACCCTCTCACACTCCAACCCCACCCTCCACACCATCTCAAACTCCACCTCCACCCTCCACACTATCCCACACTCCACCCCCACCCTCCACACCATCTCACACTCCACCCCCACCCTCCACATTGCACACTCCACCCCGCACTCTCTCCCTCTTTCCCTCTACTCCAAATCTAGCATCACCCTATGTTCCTCCCTCCCTCCCTCCCTCCCTCTCCCACTTCTCCCCTTCCCATTCTCCCCTCCCTCTGCCCCTCTCCTCCACCTCCCTCCAACCCCACCCCACCCTCTTCACCCGCCGTTAGACACCCCAACATACATTCCAGTCGACCTAAATCTCGTCAATGGGCCAACCTGACACTGGAACTGGAACTAAAAAATGAAGTCCAGGAATACCATCAATATTGCTACTTTACTGACACACCATGCTTTGTTATTCAGTGCTGTTTGGATAATGGAGTGGCTTGGGCTACGCTTATGGATTTAGCACCCGTCTAGCAACACACAAAGGAGGGTGTAGTAAGTGGTGTGTAGGTGTAGTAAGTGCTGTGTAGGTGTAGTAAGTGCTGTGTAGGTGTAGTAAGTGCTTTGTAGGTGTAGTAAGTGCTGTGTAGGTGTAGTAAGTGCTGTGCAGGTGTAGTAAGTGCTGTGTAGTAAGTGCTGTGTAGTAAGTGCTGTGTGGGTGTAGTAAGTACTGTGTGTGTGTAGTAAGTGCTGTGTAGTAAGTGCTGTGTAGGTGTAGTAAGTGCTGTGTAGGTGTAGTAAGTGCTGTGTAGGTGTAGTAAGTGTTGTGTAGGTGTAGTAAGTGCTGTGTAGGTGTAGTAAGTGGTGTGTAGGTGTAGTGGCTGTGTGTGTGTAGTAAGTGCTGTGTGTGTGTAGTAAGTGCTGTGTGTGTGTAGTAAGTGCTGTGTAGGTGTAGTAAGTGCTGTGTAGGTGTAGTAAGTGCTGTGTAGGTGTAGTAAGTGCTGTGCAGTAAGTGCTGTGTAGGTGTAGTAAGTGCTGTGCAGGTGTAGTAAGTGCTGTGTAGTAAGTGCTGTATAGGTGTAGTAAGTGCTGTGTAAGTGCTGTGTAGGTGTAGTAAGTGCTGTGTAGTAAGTGCTGTGTAGGTGTAGTAAGTGCTGTGTGTGTGTAGTAAGTGCCGTGTAGGTGTAGTAAGTGCTGTGTGGGTGTAGTAAGTACTGTGTGTGTGTAGTAAGTGCTGTGTAGTAAGTGCTGTGTAGTAAGTGCTGTGTAGTAAGTGCTGTGTAGGTGTAGTAAGTGCTGTGTAGGTGTAGTAAGTGCTGTGTAGGTGTAGTAAGTGCTGTGTAGGTGTAGTAAGTGCTGTGTAGGTGTAGCCAGTGGATGAGGCAATGATAAGGCTGTTAGTGATCGTTTAGTCAGTAGTAATTACACTCATAACCACCATCAGCTTATCTTGATGCTGATAATGTGGCCTATGGGTTACTTAGAGCCAGTACAGCGTGTGGGTAGGTCGATGCTGATGCTGATGCTGATGCTGATGCTGATGGTGGTGGTGATGCTGATGGTGGTGATGCTGATGCTGATGCTGATGGTGATGCTGATGGTGGTGATGCTGATGCTGATGGTGATGCTGATGCTGATGGTGGTGGTGATGCTGATGGTGATGGTGATGGTGATGGTGATGGTGATGGTGATGGTGATGGTGATGGTGATGGTGATGGTGATGGTGATGGTGATGGTGATGATGATGGTGATGGTGATGGTGATGGTGATGGTGATGGTGATGGTGATGGTGGTGGTGATGGTGATCGTGATGGTGATGGTGATGCTGATGGTGATGGTGATGCTGATGCTGATGGTGATGCTGATGGTGATGCTGATGGTGATGGTGATGCTGATGGTGATGCTGATGCTGATGGTGGTGGTGATGCTGATGGTGATGGTGATGGTGGTGGTGATGCTGATGGTGATGGTGATGGTGATGGTGATGCTGATGGTGGTGGTGATGCTGATGGTGATGGTGATGCTGATGGTGATGGTGATGGTGATGCTGATGGTGCTGATGCTGATGCTGATGCTGATGGTGATGCTGATGGTGCTGATGCTGATGCTGATGCTGATGGTGCTGATGCTGATGGTGATGGTGATGCTGATGCTGATGGTGATGCTGATGGTGATGGTGATGCTGATGGTGGTGGTGATGGTGATGGTGATGGTGATGGTGATGCTGATGGTGGTGGTGATGCTGATGGTGGTGGTGATGCTGATGGTGGTGGTGATGCTGATGGTGATGGTGATGCTGATGGTGGTGGTGATGCTGATGGTGGTGGTGATGCTGATGGTGATGGTGATGCTGATGGTGATGGTGATGCTGATGGTGGTGGTGATGCTGATGGTGGTGGTGATGCTGATGGTGGTGATGGTGATGGTGATGGTGATGGTGGTGGTGATGGTGATGGTGATGGTGATGGTGATGGTGATGGTGATTGTAGTGGTGGTGATGGTGATGGTGATGGTGATGATGGTGATGCTGATGGTGATGGTGATGCTGATGCTGATTGTAGTGGTGGTGGTGGTGATGGTGATGGTGATGGTGATGGTGATGGTGGTGGTGATTGTGATGGTGATGGTGATGGTGATGGTGATGCTGATGGTGGTGGTGATGGTGATGGTGATAATGTGACCAATGGGTTCGTTATAGCTAATACAGTATGTGGTTAGGGCGATGGTGATGCTGATGGTGTTGGTGATGGTGATGGTGATAGTGATGGTGTTGCCCTAGATTCCGTCATATTAGATGATGGTGATGCTGATGGTGTTGGTGATGTTGATGGTGATGTTGATGGTGTTGCCTGAGATTTCGTCATATTCGTTATTGTGTATGTATGCTATGGTGGTGATGGTAATGGTGATGGTGACGTGATTTGATGTGATGGTGATGGTGATAATAGCAGTGATGGTGACATAACGTGCAGGTGCTGGTGTGGGTAAGCTGCCTCAAAGTCGTTTAGTGATGGTGATAGTGTTGGTGATGATGTAATATGATGATGGTGATGGTGATGATGATAATAACGGTGATGGTGATGGTGACAGTGGTGCTGATGGTGACAGTGATGGTGATACTAACAGTGATGGTGACATAACGTGCATTGTGCTGGTGTGGGTAAGCTGCCTCAAAACTGTTTAGTGATGATAATGGTGATGGTGATAGTGATGGTGATGGTAATAATGATGGTGATACTAACAGTGATGGTGATGGTGACATACGTGCAGGTGCTGGTGTGGGTAAGCTGCCTCAAAACTGTTTAGTGATGATAATGGTGATGGTGATAGTGATGGTGATGGTAATAATGATGGTGATACTAACAGTGATGGTGACATACGTGCAGGTGCTGGTGTGGGTATGGTGCCTCAAAGCTGTTTAGTTGCATCGTCTGTCAGTAAACAGCCAGAGTAACTTCATCTCACACACTAACTTTATATTTATGTTGTGTGACTCGGGGCAGTGCTCTGGGTGACACAGAAGGCTTCGTAAAACCTCTTCCTTAGCGATTTATTTTGCTTATAGCACCGTGACAATCTCCCATATTTTTTTTGTCTTTTTATTATTGCATAGGTTGAAATCATAGCAGGCAGGAGGTATAAATCGCTAATGAGGAGGCGTTGAGAATCTCCAAAACCACTTACTGTAGAAACTATTTATCTATCACCAGATGCCGTCATCCAGTGAGGGTTGGCCACAAACGAATCGCCTACGTGTCACCCTGTTCTGTGTCATCTGGCAGCCCTTTCTCCAACTTTTACCCCCCTCCCTCATATACCTCTCCACCCTATCGCTCCATGTCATCCTTGGTCTCGTCGTCCTCCTCCCCCTATCCACCTCACCTACATACTCTCCTAGTCAGTCTCACATTCTTCATCCTCTCCATATGGCCAAATCGTCTCAGAGCAGAATACGACTGCATAAAGCGTGAACCCTTCCATCATTGGTCTGAAATAAGATGAAAAAATGTTTGAGTTATCTTTGCCAAGTGACCTTAGCCTTTGTCGTGTCTCTGTGGCCTTGACCTTTGATTGACTGCTCGTAATATCGAATCCCTTTTCCCTGCTGTAACCTGAGCCACAATTATAAGCTGCATCACATGACAGTTGTTTAAGTTGACACTGCTATGTACCCTTGACCTTACATCTACTGTTGGCAAAGAAATAAGTCAGTCTCTTGAGTGATTCTTAATTCATCCACCAAATTTGATCATAATCAGGTCGAAACTGAAATATTTTGTTCAATCACAAGTACTTAGGCAAAATTTTGACCTTGCTCTGTGACTTTTACAAAATCGAATCCCTTCTTTGTTGCCTGACCCTTAACCCTTCCACCAAATTGGATCAAATCAGATCAGACCTGTTGAGCTGACTCTGATCTGATATCTTTACTTTTGACCTTTATTTGTGTCCTTGTCCTTCAACTAATTGTTCTAGAATTACAATCCGTTTAATCCAGTCTAATATTCCATTGCTCCCTAAAGCTATGTCAAAACCGAGTCAAAACTGATTAAGGTGGCCTTGTCCTGTGCCTTTGACCTTTAAGTCTTGTTCTGAAATCAAACAGGTCAACCCTTTGGCAAACCCTCGCTGGTTCCACCCAGTGTGGTTAAAGTCGAATAAACTGTTCAGGTTATTTTCAACACACACACACACACACACACACACACACACACACACACACACACACACACACACACACACACACACACACACACACACACACACACACACACACACACACACACACACACACACACACACACACACACACACACACACACACACACACACACACACACACACACACACACACACACACACACACACACACACACACACACACACACACACACACACACACACACACACACACACACACACACACACACACACACACACACACACACACACACACACACACACACACACACACACACACACACACACACACACACACACACACACACACACACACACACACACACACACACACACACACACACACACACACACACACACACACACACACACACACACACACACACACACACACACACACACACACACACACACACACACACACACACACACACA